>NW_022196909.1:33291527-33320020 GCF_008632895.1 Mastomys coucha
TATATATATATATATATATATCTATGTCGTGACGTAGCAGTCCAGGTAAAGGTGGGAGCTGAACCCAGTGGATTCTGGGAATATGGTGGCTGTTGCCCGGGCGACAGGTCTGTGGACCCGCCCACATCTGCGGTGCTGGGTGGTAACAGTATGTGCAGCCTCTAAGAAGAAAACCAGCTACCTGGCCCAAAGTGTGAATTGTGGAGTAGACACAGGCAGAACCTAGTTGAATGGACTGTAAATTTCTGTTTATTTACCACCAGCTCTAAGTGCTGACCTGAACCGTGGCTCTCTTTAAACAACCTCTGAGGATTCAGTGGTAAACAAGCACTTTATATTCATGGTGAATGCACACTGGAATGGTGAGTTTAAATGCAGGAGTCCATTAGGCATCCTGCAGTCCAGGTGAGCATCTGCATCTATTATAGTGACCGTAATAGAATTAGCGATACGAAAGACTATAGCCTTCAAGGATTAAGATGCTGTCACAGCAGAGTCCTTCCTGCACACCCTTGGTTACTATGGGGATCGTGGTGCAGGATGTCCCAAGTTGTTGGCAGGGAAGGGTTTCAAGTGTTTACTTACTCTTTGTGTATGATACATTCCCAAACGGTGGCAAGATAGGACAGATTGTCCCATGCGTGCGATGGAGGAGGCACGTCACCAGTACATTACAGTTTGTTGAGTACACTCAGGCAGGATAAGGAAAAAGGGCCCTTTGTGCACTTCATGCCATGGTCACTGAGGAGGACTCCTGTTCTACTCTCTGTTGGGTGCCATTGGCATTATTAAGAGAAAGTCTACGGAGTCACGCTCTCAGGATCTTATAGGAGAGAGACGTGTGTATAGAAATCTCTCCATATGCCTACTGTGGTCCAGGCTTCTGTGTCTAATTTATCTCTGTTCGATGAAAAGGTGACATTGTGGTTAAGCTTTAAGGAATCTGACTTAGGGAGATTGGCTCAAGAGTGGAAAGGATAGAAAGGGTGCGATGGGATCACGAACAAGGTAGGCCTGAGATGAACCTGTCTGTGCCGGCCCTTTGTAGCATGGGTACAGCTGTCCTCGTTCGGGTGGCCGGCTCACTGGTTGTGACCACCAGGGCTCTCGAGAACAGAACATGAAGAATGACTATATAGCCAAGGAAGATCCATTAGATTGGCCTGCACCAGAGGCTCTTGGTAGCCTAAGGTTGAGAACTTGGGAGGAGCTCAGTCTGTAAAGCTGGTGCTGACAGCCTGGAGGAGCCCTAGGGTGACAGTGGTCTCCAGTCCATGCTGGAGCTGGAAGAAGCTGGCTCACATATCAGGGAAGGAGTGCAGTGGTGTAGAGATGAGTGGGCAAAAAAGCCTTTTCTTCTCTCTTTTGTCTGTGATGACAGCAGAAGGGGCCACTGAATTGGGGACAGGTTTCCCCACTTCCTATGACCCAATAAAGAGAAGCCTTCACAGGTGTTGGCCTGTGAACAGCTTGTCTTGCAGTCAGTTCTAGATCCAGTCGAGTGGACAAGATGATCGCACAGGTCATCTTTCCAGGTTGTCACCTCACCTCACTGGGAGTAAGGAGGAAAGATGACCTCCACCCCATCATTAGTTTATATCAAAGGGCTGATACCTATAAATAGGAGAAGACGAGTAAACGAATGTCAGTAGAGTGAGCAAGGAAGTTCTGGATAGGTTTGGTCAAATGGGGAGCAACACATAGTCCCTCAGTTTCGGAGATATTATGGTAATAATCTGATTATCCAGTTGTCTTGGCTGTGTAGCATTGGCTGTTAGTCTGGCAGATAGCCAGAAATCAAAGAAAGAGCCCACATTAAGATTAAACAAGAGAGGTCAGATGGGGATGATTTAATTCAACTCAGCAAACATGTACCATCTATGAGCCAGGCATTATGGGATGGCAATGGGGAAGGCCACAGAGGTGAGATTAAGATCAATTGCGTTGGAGTTTTAAGGAGTGCAAGATTGTGGGTTTGGGGGTGAATAGTAAGTAACGTCACAGAAAAGTCAGAGACTCAAGTAGAATTTGGATAATGGGCAAGACGTGTCTAGAATGAAAGCAACAGGCTGAGCGCTCAGCGCACTGTTTACTTCATTCATTTGATTTTGTCTTTGTAGATCAATGAAGTGAGATTGTAATGAGGAAGTACCTTCCCAGGGGAGCTGTCACTTGATTGTCAGCCTGTCCAATGGTAATTTTTGCAGAATGCTGATGATAGTTATCTCCTTCTTTCTCTACAGCAAGGAAAACCCCGTTCTTTGTTGGATCAGTTCAGTACCCCTTGCCTGCAGACTTTTATGAGTGCATATGCCTCAGTTAGAGTATTAATCTCACTGTAGTACCACTGTCCAGGAACTTGGAGAGAGAAGCTGTGTGTATGTGCTGCTTCCTTCGGATGAATGATGGGCATCAATTTTGTAGTATAAGTGACTGATAAAGGAGAGAATTTCCCAACATAGATGTGAGTGTTTAAATGAGCTTAATGGCTTCCAGAGGCATATCTTAGAAAAAAACCCCTAGATCCCAGATTGACTGCAAGTGGCAGTTGAGGATACAGGAAGAACAGTAGTGAAACTCAATCAGCTTGCAAAGACCTAGTGAGACCCTTCTTCGAGGCACAGGAAACAGTTTCCTGTCATGAGCCCTGCATGGCCATCATGGTAGGCAACAAGATGACCTGGAAGTTTCTGAAGATGTTCAAAATATTTTAATGACTATCTTGATACCAGGAGAAAAAGAAGGGACATATCCGAGCAATGCCTACCCAGGTCTTCTTGCTTAGGTAAAGGTTAAGTTCTAGTTTAGAAGTTCACCCTGTCTTGAATACTTGAAGTTAGCAATGTAGCATCACATTTCACATGCTCTGGAGTGGACACGGACTTGGCTGGGCCTTGAGAAGCCACAGAAACTGAAGGCAGGAGGCCAGGTATTTCATGTGACATGCGCGCTTGCTGTGCTTTATGAGGGCCTCCACTTAGTTTTATGCTTTAAGCCGTGGTTCTCAGCCTGTATGTTGCAACCCATTTGGAGGCCAAGGACCACTTCTGTTGAGTCACGTATCAGATATCTTGCATATCAGATATTTACATCATGATTCATAACAGTGGTAAAGTTACAGTTAGGGAGTAGCAACGAAAATAATTTTATGGTTGGCGGGGTCACCACAGCATGAGGAACTATATTGGAGGGTCACAGCATTAGGGAGGTTGAGAACACTGCTTTACAGGGAGTGTGTGTGCGGGTGTGTGTGTATGTGTGTGTGTATACATTACCTTGGATTCCTGAAGGTTAAGTCAAGATAGTCTGCACCTCTTAGACTTTTCTGGTGACCTTTCATGCGGACTGCTGTGCCTAGCAAGGCCACTTGTGAGGAACCCCCAGTTGCTAGTATTTAAATGAAAATCTACAGATTTGTGGTTTCTGGGGAGGGGTCAGCATGGACCAGCATGCTTGTCGGTATGAGAAATGATTGAAGCTGAGTTTGGGCTTGCTCCACATGTGTATCTATCTGCTCTCTGGCTCTGTGATGTCCTCCACTGTTCCCATTTATAAATCCTTTCCCCGCCTCCTCCTCCTCTGTGGCAAGAGCCAAGTCACCTTCTAGTTTGAGACTGACATCAACATCACTTGGAAAACCATCCTCAACCAAGCAGAAAAGGCAGTGTGGTGAGTTCAAGAAATAAATAATTGCAGTTGTATACTGTTGGGTTTTGTGTCGTTTACTATAGTACTAGAATTCTGATTCATGCTTCTTGATGAATTGAATAGAAAATAAGTAAGAAGTTTTATTTTTACAAATGTGTGTGTGTGTGTGTGTGTGTGTGTGTGTCTGCATGTGAGTTCAGTCCCTGTTAGAGATCAGAAAAGGACACTGGACTCCCTGGAACCGGGGTTACAGGTGGTTTTGAGCAGGCTGATCTTAGATTCTGGGGACCAAACTGGGGTCCTATGGAAGAGAGGTACAGGCTCTTAACTGCTAAGCCCCCTCTCCAACCTCAGCCATAAGAATTTATACAGTAAGCACTATGTATTGACATCGGGCTAAGCAGTTTACACGGTTTCTCCCATCTGAAGGCAGTAACACCTTGGGGAGGAAGATCTACTTCCTCAACTTATTGATGAGGAAGTTGAAAGTCGGAGAGGTTAAAGTGGTTTCACAACATTGTTTGAGCGGACCTTGCTTTTAACCACTTTGCTTTGCTATTCATCCGACTCAGCGATTATCGTTATGCTTATACCAGACAGGAGGGCCAAATTCCAAGCTCTTAGGTATCTCAGGTAGGGATCCCTACAAGAGACAATCTTCTAAAACTTTGACAAAGCTTTCATGGTCTGGAGAAGAAAGTAAGAAAGCAGAATTAATAAACTAATGTTCTTGGCCTATAGAAACCTGGTATGTTTCTCATAAGAAAAGATCAGAGTCATATGTATACATATAGAATTACATGTCATAAAACTATTCCACATTTATAAAAATATAATTGTATTACACCATTAATATCATGACATATTGGAAGTCATATAAAATACAAATACAAATACTCATTACCTATAAAATATTAGACAAGAAAATTTGGGAGAATATATGTGTGTGTGTTTGTGTGTGTGTGGGAATGATATCTGTTTTGGAACCAATGGTTTGTATAACATATTTTGAAACTATAGGATATATACTGCTAATGTCTTGTTACAGGATAATTATAGGCCAATGATATTGTTGTTGTGAATGGCTACCATTTCCACAGCAGTTATCAAATGACAACAAACCAAATTAATAATGATACACCAAGACCAAAGTCATTTGTAATTAAGACAACAAAAGCCAGTGCAATCTACGGAGCACCGTTAACCAACCAAGACACACTGGTAATATGTTGACAAAGAACCCTTCCAGAATCACGCAGGAATTACAGCTGCCTGCGAGAGTTTGTGTAGAAACTTGCAACGTTGCCAGGCATTGTGTGGGAGCCAGGATTGTTGGCAGAGCCATGAATTAATGTCCTCAATAAACCAGCAATGTGCTAACTTGAATTTATGAAGACTGAAATGTAGTGATCTCTAATTGCCCACTTTATAGTCCCTGGGTCTGCAAATTAAATCGGGTCAGTTTGCTTTCAGGGCAATGGTGGCTGATTCCAGGGGCCTGTTGCTTTCAGTTAGATAATCTTCTAGAAGTCTGTTGAGTTGGATTGCACACAGTTCCCCCATTTTGGCCCTGATTTCCATGTAAATCTGGCAAATGACCTGCCCAACTGAAGTCCGAAGCCTGGACTTTTGCTCTTCATGCATTTTCAAGTTGGTCTTGGTGGGTCTGTGGATTGACTCTGAGGATGCATTTGCTTTGCAAGATGGTTTGCAGACAGAAGAATAACTTGTGTTGAGGGCTTGTTGGGTCTGACCTAACTCTGGCTGAGCTTCACTCTTCCTAAGATTCAGAGGATGCCATTGCTGTTGGCTGTGAACCAGCAGGAGGAGGTGAGGAATCTCCAATGTCAAGATGCAGGTCGTCAGATGATCTTGTACCCTTGGCTGGGAAAAGCTGACTTCTTGTGGCTTTGCCTCATAGCCCCTGTCTGGACTACCATCCAGATCATTTCTGACTCATCCTTCTTTTTCTTTTTTTTTTTTTTTCAATCTCCCAGTCTTGCCTTGCCTTCTCCTATAATGAATGGCAAATGAGTGACTGGGAGCTGTTCCAATGAGCACTGAGTTTTTCCAACTAGAAGCATTTAAAAAAAAAATCAAGGTTAATGATTGCTAGCTCAAAAATATCTTGGAGGTATCCACTCTTCTTCCATGTTTTTCTAACATTTTTATAGCCAAGCTGTAGATTGAACTGTGTTCTCCAAAACAGAGGCAATGAGTTTCTAACCTCCTGGTACCTCAGGACGCAACCTTGTTTAAAAGGTAGGGATTTTTACAGGGATAATATAATACAATGAGACAGTAAGGGTGAGTTCTGATGTATTATGATTGACGTTCTGTTTTTTTTACCCACGAGTCTGGGGATAGCCCAGGCTATGAGAAGCTTTGAGATAACTTCTTTTTTTTTTTAGTTTTTCAAGACAGGGTTTCTCTGTGTAGCCCCCGTTGTCCTAGAACTCACTCTGTAGACCAGGCTGGCCTCGAACTCAGAAATCTGCCTGCCTGTGCCTCCCAAGTGCTGGAATTAAAGGCATGCACCACCACCACCCAAGAAGCTTTGAGAAAGACAGAAATCTGATTGGCGTAGTGTTAGCATTTAGTCTAAGCTCTGCCCCACAGTTACATGGCAACTGTCAGATATGCTCTGCCCCACAGTTACCTGGCAACAGCCAGGTAGGCCTGACCCACTATAAAAGGGGCTGTTTGATCCTTCCTCGATCACTTGTTCCTCTCTTGTTCTCTTGGTTTTTCTCTGCTTCCATTCCATCCCCCTCCCCTCCATGAGGTCATGGCCGGCCTCTACTCCTCTACTTCCCTACTCTCTCTGCCTTTCTCTGCCTCTACTACCCTCTTAACTCTTCTCCCCGTGTGCTGAATAAACTCTATTCTCTACCATACCATCATGTGTCTGGTCCCTCAGGGGGAAGGGATGCCTTAGCATGGGTCCGCTGAGGCACCCTCTTCCCCCATGCCTGACTACACCCCCATAGAACACACCCCTCCTCTCTTTATCTTTTTCATAAACACAACACTTAGTTTCTGGAATTTAATAGAATTTGATCGTTTAGCCCGCTCACCTATGACAGCCATAGGACACTGGTGCATCATATCATTTTCCTGACTGTACTGATTTCTTAAGATGTAATTCAGAGTTCCAATACTTTACAGATGAAGCAGGAAGTGGAATGGAAGGAGAACAACTCTTGCTGCTATACTGCTCCCTGTCGGCTCCCACTCTCATCCTTCCAGGGACCACAGTCCACACGTTCCGCCATCTCTGTCTCTCCAGTAGGTGGGTAGAGGGCAGCTTCTTCTAACACACACTCAATCCAGATGACGCTCCCTTCTCCAGCTCTTGCTAGAAAAATTACAAACCTAATGCTTCTATATCTGTTCAGCTTCTGTCCTTTCACCCGCTCTTGAAGGAACGCCAAGCAGTCTTATGCTTTCAACACTTCACCAAGACAAACCCATCTCAAGCCTTCTGTAAATTGATGCCTTTAGGAAGATGCCTGTAGTACTTACTGGCTTACCTCCTATCTCAACAGACATTTCTCCATCCCTTTGGATCGATTTCCCCTAAATCTTTGTTCTAAGACTCAACCCCTCCTTCCTCTTCCCCTCCTTCCTCTTCTCTTTTCTTAGACAGGGTCTCATATAGCCCAGGCTGGCCCCAAACCCAGTTGAGGATAACCTTGAATTCCTGATCCTCCTGCTTCCTGCTTCCCAGTAATTCCCACCTGGTGAGTCCCCAGAATTCTTCTCTTATGCCCATCTCCCCTCCCAGAACCGCTAGTTTCTAAGTAGTGATCATCACCACTCGTTTTTAGTTTTCTTCTCTCCTCTGACACCAGACAAGGCACCCACACGACAGTTCCATGTTCATGAACATCCATCTATCCGTGTTCAATGCAACACAACTCAACTACGGGTCTCGCCTCCCTTCTTCCTAGTGTTTCCATGGTCTTCATGGTAGATCTTCTTCACAGTATGTGGGAAGACCACCCCCCCAATGGATCAGATCCAACTCATCACTCTTGATATCTTATGCCATCTCCCAGAAGGGAGAGATATTGACTCACACTCCAAAAAGTCTATAAAAAGCAAGAGCTTCTCCCACTGGCATGACTCATGCTTTGGCCCAAACTACCATGGCCTCACACCTGTTCAACAGCCTCATAATTGGTTCCCATGATTCCATCCTTGACAGAGTCTTACCGAAACAGCTACGATGATAGACTGATTAAAAAAAAAAAGCTTTATTCACATGCTATACAGTCTACTCATTTTAAGCGAATGGTTGCACCATTTTCAATATATTTACCAAACTGTACAATTGTTCTTACTACAGTTAAGAATGCTGGTTCCCCTTCTAATTACATGGGGATCCTATATCAACGATTAGTGACTTGTTTCTTCCAAACATTCCTTGACTTCTTGCTCTCAGGCGATTCTAAAAATGTTTCCTGTTTCTGTAGACTGACAAGTCTTGGACACTCGACATGGCAGAATCACACTCTATTTTTTATCTGTCCCTGACTTCCTTAATTGAGCATAATGTTTTTAAGGCTCTCTCTGACAACAGCTCACATTGGTATTCCACGGTTTCAAACTATATAATACTATTTTACTAGTACAGATATATTACTTTAGGCCCATCAGTTGATGGACATTTGAGTTGTTTCTATTTTAGGGTCAAATACAAAGAATCTGTCTATGAATGTTTGTGAATAGGTTTTTGCCCAGACATGTGTTTTCATTTCCCGTTGGGTATAGAGCAAGGGGTAGAATCAATGAGTCATTCAGCAACTTCATGTTTAACATTCTACAGAACCGACAGATGTTTCCCAACATGATGGCAGCACTTTACAGTCCCAATCACCAGGGCCTAGAAGGTCTAATTTTTCTCCATCCATGCTATAAGCAGACGGTTTTGCCTACAGCGCTCCTAGTGGATTTGAGTGAATGATCATTGAGTAGACTGAAATCACACATTGTTGTTTTCCTATGCTCCCGATGGCTGCCACTCATAGTCCAACCCACAGTCTGTATGCCAGCGGTTTGGATGCTCTGTGACCTGCCTCCCACACTCCTCCAGTCCAGTTCTCTTGCTTCCTTTCCTGTTACGTCTCCCATGACATAATCAGCTCCACCGTGTCTTGGGGTCTGTGGTTATTGGTCTTTCTAGGATGTGCTTTTTCCAAATGCTCGGTGAGGTTGTCCTTTTGTAACCTTTGGGGGCTCACTGTGACCTTTCCTACGGGGTTCTGCTCATGTTGTTATGTAGCCCTTCCCACCTACCGCTACTCCCCTTTGGCGTCCACCACTATATCAATATTTGAATTTTATTCTTTTCTTTTCATGCCATTCATCCTCATAGAAGATGTCATCTCTCTCTCACTCTCTCTCCTTCATCCATCCATCACTTCCTCCATCTGTCCCTGTTTCCCTCCCTCCCTCCCTTCTTTTTCTCTCTTCCACTCTCATACTGGGGGTTCAACATAAGGCTTCCTGACTGTTAGGAAATTAATCACTCTACCCCTGAGCTTCAGCTCTCTTGCTTATTTATTTTTATTTATTGAACTGGTCTCCTCAAAATGCCCGGGTTGCCTTGAATTTGTTGTCCTCTTGCCTTAGCCTTCCTGAGGGCTGAGATTTCAAACAGGGTCTCTTCTAAACTCAGCTTTCCGCCTATGGCCCCCTCCCCGTTCTTCTCCATTTACCCAGACGAGTGCCCACCACACAAAAGGAAAAAAAGACAGAACTGTGAGCACCTTTGCTTTAACCCCAAAGAAGCCCATCCGCTGTCCCCTTGCCTCACGCCACAGCCAGAAAAGGAAATTATTGTGAAGCAGAAAGACCTTTCAGCAGGTCAGTAATGGAGGCCGTGTGGGTTCAGTAGCTTAGGTCTCCTTCTGATCAGGTCTATTGATTAATTTAAATGTAGTAAATATATGATGTATATATGTATTAATATACATATAAAATATTATACACACATGTAATATATACATTATACATACATACATACATATGTATAATTTGTTGTGTTTTGTTCTACCCTAAATATTTTTTAGTTCTTTTAGAATGAGGGGGAAATAGGAAAGGAAGGAATGACATTAACATATCTGACATGAGGGAAGTGCTGGAAATCTGACTCCATTGGTTCTTTTGGATGGTCAGACAATGCTAGGCATCATTATAAAAATAATTACAACAATCATCGGCATCTGTGTGTGCATGCCTGTCACTGATCTGCTGGGATACTCCGACTCACTCATTTAACAATCCTGACAGAGTCTCCCTGTTTATATAACAAGGGGTCTGAACTACGTAATCTTTTACATCCTCCTAGTAGCAGCAGGACAGGTTCCATCGTGTGTTTTAATCTAATGATATATTAAGGCTGAGTTCAGTTTTAGCACATGGTGTCCTGGTAATTGGCAGCCAACAGCAAACCAAAACCAAACCCAAAAAACCCTAAACAAACAAACAAGCAAAGGAAAAACCAAACAAAAAAAAAACAAAATGAAAAACAACAACAAAAAATAACAAACCCCAAGGGATAAATAAATAAAGAACGCTCCCAATGTAATCTGAACATAGTGGGCAGAGTTTATCTTGCATTCTTGTATCTGGGTTTGGAGCAATCCAGCTTTGTGTTGGCAACATGGGGAATTGAGTTATTATTTCTGACAGCAGTTGGACCTACTGAAGGATACATTATATCTGCCAGCAGGACCAACCAATCAAGAAACAAGGACAGAGTCAAGAAGTTCAAAACAGTTGAAGGGCTTTAATAGATAGAGCCAAGTGAGGACTCTCCATTCTTTTAGGGGACCACAAGAGTATGTCTTATAAAGCCCTCATTATACAGAATGAGGTACTTAAAGCCAGGGCAAGATGGAGGTGTTCCCTGAAGAGAAGATGAGAGCTTTGAACTGGGGAAGAAGATGGACACTCTTACCCATGATAGATCATCAGCATTCTTGTTCCTGTGATTTTGGGGAATGGAAGAATTTGGGGACGAGGAGCATTTGTGGCCCTTGTGAAATTAATTCTTGTTTTTCTTTGTTTGTTTTTTTGTTTTTATTTTTGTTTTTTTGAGACAGTGTTTCTCTGTGTAGCCCTGGCAATTAATTCTTATAAAACAAAATACTTATTAGTAGGGAGTGAAGACCAGAGCCGACCTGAGCTTCTGTGATGCCGTATTTTAAAGCTGGCTCTTTCGATGACAGCTACATCTGTGATTGACATGTTCGTCCCTTGATTGACATGCTTTGAGGTTACCTCAGCTTACGAGGTTCTTTAGCGGGTCAGGTTCCGTTCCAAGGGCTTGTGACAGGATCTTAAGCTATGGGTGGGATTTCTGGCCACAGCCTGACTAGAAGAGAGAGGATGAAGGACATTCATTGGAGAACCTAACAGTACGGTGTGGAAACTCTCCCGGCCACCTGAGTGTTCTCACGGCCTTCTGATTCTGTGTGATCTTAGGATAGCTAAAAGCCCGAGTCCCTGGGGTTGTCTTGGCTTGCGGCTCTCACTGTTCGTGTCTCTGAGCATGTGGATTCGAGAAGGGAACCTTGAGCTCAGAGGTGGTCGGTAGTCTTCCTGCTGAGCATCGAGTTGATTAATTAGAAGCGATTTCCAGGAGCTGTTTGCTGAGAAAGATGGCTTATCTAGGTTCAGCAGAAAAGAAATACCTCCTTGGATCAGCGATGTCATGCCTTCCAGGAGGGGTGTAAACAAGTGCGAGCAAGCTGTGCGTTCGCAATATCAGATCCACCTCATCCCTCCTAACCTTAGGGAGCAAGTTGAGGCCGGAAGAGGGGAAGTGGCCCGCCTGAGGTCACACAGCTAATTAGACAGCTGGTAGCACACCCAGGCTTCCTTCCTTAGATGCCAAACTACCTGGAAGCGTGCTGGTTGGGGAGTTACTTCAGTAAAGGTTTCCGCTTCTTAGGGACAGCCGCACAGTGTACAGGAAGACATGAAGCTGGAGAGGACTGGGCCAGTGACAACAGTTGGGCAGCCTGCTCTGAGAAGTACTGTCAACTTTGCTTTTGGTTTAGCGGGGTCTAAAATAACCCAGGCCGGCTCTGTCATCTGTGAAAGAGGCAGGTTGATGGAGCCCGCAAACGCCACTGTTGGAGCAATTAATCTTTCTAAAGAAGTTTATTATTTTAAGGAGACCCAGGGAGTATTACACCTCTTTCAGATGGTTTAGCGTTGAAAGGATGCGATGTACGTCGGGTTAGATCTTCTGCTAGAGGCTTAGGTGCTCCGGATTAAGGTTTCTGACAGTTTTCATCTTATGACACGCTCTCTCTTGTGGGTGCTGATCCTTCGTTCACTCTCTCAGGTGCTAAGAGAGCAGGCTGCCCTTCAGGACTTTCTTCAGCGGAAGGAGTTGTCTAGCCTGTGCTGTATTCCTTCTCCAGTGGCAGACTACATTCGGGACCAGGTAGATGTCCATACTGAGTCTATATAGCAACTCCGAAGGGCTCCCCTACCTTCAGTTTTTCCCCGTGGGATCAACAGGAACTCTACTTAGCCTTTTCTCTGAGCTCTATCCTGTTTTTTTTTTTTCCTTTCTTAGAAAGTATTATAACACATTTACACCAGTCCACATCCCACAGGCATGTCGCCCTCACATACATTCCCAGAAACATTACCCCAATCAGGTTTAAATAATTTAATTACCACAGAACAAGCCATTACAGACATACCTGTTATCAGATTGGCATCTACACACCCCTTAGTCACAAACTTTAAATAAAGACAATAGCATTGTAACTTTACTGGTATGACATGTGCTGCCTGTGTACCCACAAGTCCTTCTCCTGAAGAGAAGATAACAATATTAAGCATTATTAATATCTCTTGGTAGTCTATGATTTAAATACTGCGATATACAGTTAACTTTTAAACATCGGTAGAAAATAAATATCTTTTATATTTAGTGATAGAGAATAAAAAAGAAAGCAAAACCAAGCCCATACATTTTATATGCGTATGTGCATGCATGTGTGCATGTGTGCGTTCACGGGTGCACGCATGTGTGTGTCTACACAAACATTCACCACACAATAAGGAAATATTTATGTCCAAGAATTATGATCTTTGCTTCTGTAACTGGACATAGCTGGTGTTTATCTGTTACTGCCTTTTCCTATTGCCTACTCTGGGTTGGATTTGCTTGATTCTATAAGCTGGTCACAATTCTTTATGTAAATTGCCTTGAGAATGAAAACAAGTTTCCAACTCTGTCTAGACTGGGCTCTTGTAGCATTTCATTGGTCTTAGAGATGCAGGGCAAGGTCATACTAGGGAGCCCCAAATATGTCCTCTGTTACAGGTCTAGGGCTTCTTGCCTTCACTGTAAACTACTCATCTAATGTCCCCTTGAATGTTAGAGTCAACGAGCATGCGTTATGACACCCATTTCTGTGTATCCAGTCTGAGACACAAGGAGCCAAGACTATGTGGCTCACAACCTTGACATTGGTTCAGCGGGTTCACTGCTGTGTCTGGTGGTGAGGTCACCCCTGTGTGCAATATCCTCATGTTGCTTGTGTGTCACTGGAGATAATGTTGAGGGGCTATAGCTTCACTTCAACCCCTTAGTTCCTGACTACAGGAGGTACACCACTGTGTATTAGATAATGACTCCGGAAATAGAAAGCCTTCTAAAGAACTTTTGCCCAAGTCCCTCAGGGAATTGTGACCTGGTTGGCCCTACAACTGCATCCTCCAAGGGCCGACCACTTGTTCTGTCAAGCCAGCTGCTTCATCAGGATGATGACCACTGGGCCACTTCTTCATATGACTTACCTGTTCCTTTGTGCCTATTAGACCATATGCATGATGCACGGCTGGATGACTTCCACGTAATGAAGGGGTGTTGATGAGTATGCCTAGCTTTTACGTTTTAAGGATGCAGGGTTGATGATTGTATGCTATCTCTTAAGTCTATGGGTTACTCTCACAAAACTGAATAGGTCACCATCATCAGCAGTGTATTGTCAGTCTCGAGCAAGCAACAGCATCAGTTTCTGATGTTGTGCTAAAAGAGATGTCCTTGGTGGCCTCTGACTTGGGATCATTGACCTAACAAGTGAATTTTTTTCTGTCTTCCTCAGTAAGAACTATCAAAAAGATCTTATATTCGATGTGGAGAGCTTTTGGGGCTGCTTGGCAGGAATTTGACATTGGCCAAGGACAAGGAAATGGGCTTCAGGCAGGAATCTGACATTGGGCCATGACAAGGAAGTGAACTCAGAAAGGAATCTAGTCTTCCGCTAGAACAGGAAAAAAAAAGGGCAGGAATCTAATCTTAGGCTTCAGGCATGAATACGACTTTGGGCTAAGACAGGGAAGTAGGCTCAGCTATCTTGGTCATGCTGATAAGCCCTTAGAAATGATGGTCTCAAGAGTGAGCATGGGATCTCGTTTATTGCCTTGCTTGTTCCTTGACTATTTGTGTTTATTGTACTGTTTGACCTTGTTACTGGCATGTAATTAAAATGGTATAGAAGCAGATTGGGAAAAAACAAACCCGTCTCAGCCTTGGAACTGGCTGGGGTCATGCTGCAGTGTTGTCTAATTTTCTTTTTTTCTTTTTAATCCTCGATCCTGCACTGGAGAACCTGCTGACTGACTGAGCTGGCTTGGTCAATTCTGAGGAAAGGGCACAGTCAAGAGAGGACTTCATCATTTAACCTTCTCCTTGTCTTTCTTTCCTCTGATGAGGCTGTGTGCAGAGCACCTCGCTTGTCTTTCACATCCAAGGCATCTCAGTTCTTGGCTCAGATAAGCAATTAAGTGGCCATTTTGGAAAAAAAAATGTGTTCCAGAAGGCAAAAGATCAACTTATATAGACAAATTACTGAGCTGGTGGCATTTTTTAGAAAGCAGGGTCACCTGAGACATCGACTCCAAGGAAAAGGATGAGCTATTTTCATTTTTCACTCTTTATTCACTGAGAATGATCAACAACCAGTCAGCTCCTTTGGGTTCTAGGGCATCTTCTTCCAAACTTGGCCTTCATGCTTCCATCCACTTACTATGGGACGTGGACCAAGACCAAGAAAGAACTCTCCGGTGCATCTAGCATGTATGGCAAGAAGCTCTGCCACTTGACCATAAAACCTGGAAGACCCAGAACGCTATCAGTCAGAACAGTAGAACATACCATGGGGCATGTAGAGCAGGGCCTGAGAAGGATTGTGCTGGAAACCTACAGGGCTCTAGATAAATCCCTGCGCTTTAGAAAGCAATGTATTTTTTGCAAATAAAGATTTCTGAGTTTCTTCCAGTCCCTGAGAGATTAGAGGATCTGATGTTGGGCCTTTGAGCATCATCAATATCAAAGCTGACCACTATGAACTACATTTTTTAGACTTTCTGATGACTGAGAACTATTAATTAGTAATACCCCCCCACTCCTCTTCTTTCTCTTTCCCCCACCTATTCTCCTTCCTCTTCTTCCTCCTGTTCTTCTCTCCTCCTCCATCTGACATCAACCACAAATAGGACCAGAGGTAGCTGTACAATCAAGTAGATGAATGTACCCCATTCCACTCTTTACTCTGGTCCAGTCCCTCTTCCTTGGCATACCTGTGGTCACACAGAAGGACCCTTGTGACTGGACAGCAGAGGAGAAAAGAATAGAGCATGGTTCTTAGATATCTCAGTACATAGTTGGAAGGAAGCTGGCACCGGGCTGAGGATGTTCTTTAGCTCTGTCCAGTGAGAAAAGGCAAAATAAGAGTCTATGAAAAAAACAAACCATGTGTAGACTGATGGTGTAGGCTGATGTATAGACTGATGGTGTAGGAGGATGGGGTGAATGGGGGGTGATTGGCCAGATGTTTAGGAGTGATGTTAGAAGATGCTCTATTCTCAAGATGATTCTAGAGAATTCTCTAGATGGTTCTCTAGAGAAGAAGTGTATGGATGAGGAAGTAAGTCAACCGGAGTAGTCTTTAAGGTCTGATAGCCTAGACCCATATCCTGTCTACTCTGCCCCTGACTGTGGATACAATGTGACCAGCCACCCCAAACTCTGATCGCCATGGCTTCTCTGCTGTGATGTCCCCTCTTAACCTGCCAACCATGATAAACTCTTCCCTTGTTGTCATAACAACAAATCAAAGTAGTATGTCTATAATATGTATTTGTTGATGAAAGGAATAGGAGCCAGCGTGCTTAGGGGACTTGTTCAAGGCCACATAGCTAAGTATCACAGCTGGGCTATGGGAGATGTCTTTGTGACTTGGAGCAGGATACTTAACACATGGGTCTAGTTTCTTCCTCTGTTTATGAGGATGAAAGTAAAAGTCTCTTTTGGGTTGATATGAGAATGACAGGAGTTAGTATAAATAAGTTGTAATTAACATACCTTGGTTTGACTTACTGGCTTTCTAACTTTGCAGTTGTGTATAAATAAGCAGAGTTTATGTAGCAGAAGCAGAAGCAGGTAAAATGTAGAGCTTTCCCCAGGCTAGTGAGAAGCAGGCAGAAGACCACAGAGAACTGGGTTGAAAAGCTGCTGCATTTGGTAAGCGAGATGAATCAAACACAATTTTTAAAATTTCTGATATTTTCTTCAACAGACTTATTGGGACATGCTCTATAAGAAGTTGGCGAACTCTGGCAAACCTATTTTTAATAATGCCTAACGTAGGCACAAATGATAGATGTGTTTGTGGCTGTTCAGTACTGGAAGGAGGATTGAACCTTGGATGCAGATGTCTATTTAGCTTCAGTGGTGCCTCCCTGTGGCATCTTGAGGGCCCTGGTTAACTGTGGGACAGGGAACAGCAACTGAGAAAAGAATGGTATGTTATGTCTGTGTAATTAATGTCACCTCATCGAATCCTGTGAATGGAGTGCCCAGCACATTGGTGGACAACTGTGGGTAACCTAAAGGGAATTAATTGCATTATGTTCTTGTGGATCCTTCTCTAGGACTTACAGCCACACTGAATTCCAAACTGTTAAGGTGACGAGGAGGCTGAGGACAGTGAGCCAGCCCCCTGGCACCTGTGACTATCTTTTAGCCTTGGAGATTCCCTAATGCTGACATCTGGTCTCATCTGTAGGAAACCTGAGAAGGCATCCTGTGTCATTGACTCCGATTTCACCTTGACTCCAGTCACTGCATTTGTTCTCTGGTCTACCCCAGTTCATCCCTAAGAATGACCCTTTAGACATGTCTTACTCCAACAAGGCCACACCTCTTAAAAGTGCCACTCCCCAGAGCGAGCAGAGCCAGAGTGAGCGGTGCTGGCAGAGGTCCTAGGTTCAGTTCCCAGCAGCCACATACATGATGATGGCTCACGGCCATCTATACAGCTACAGTGTACTCATACACATAAAATAAATAAATCATTTTAAAAAAAACATAGTGCCACTCCCTGGGCTGAGCATATACAAATCATCACATAAGCCTTTGGGCAGGTGTGGGAGGGAATTTCTAGGAGGGATTAACTAGGGGCGAGAACCAAACTTCTAGAGTGGGCGGTACTTTCTGGTGGTGTAGACCGGAAGAGATCTGAGAGAAAGCGGACCACCATTAACCCTTCTCGGTCATCAGACCCCAGCTTCTCTGGCGTTCCAGTGTGAGTGGAAGAGTCCTTCTGTTGAGGGGTACCCCCTCCCCTTTACAGTGAGACTGGGCTTTGCTGCTTCCTTCATCCAGCCTCCCAGGCTTAGCGGCTTTTCTCAGCCTTTCCAGTGTGTGAACGGTCACCGTGGAACTTCCTCGTTAACGTCCTGCAAATGCAACTAACGAAGCTCCGCATATACCATTTAAACACCCTATGGGTTCTATTCTCTCCAAACCCCCAAAATCCAGGCCCTTTTACAATGTGAATGTGCATGAACACTTTATTATCCAGAGGCCCAATGGCTCTCCATTCTCCCTCATCAATGTGTGGCTGACATCTCCTTCTCTCTTGGTCCCAGAAAAGGCTGTTTGCTGTTTCAATAGTGTGTAAGTCCATCGCTGTTAGCACAGATAGGCTGTCTCAGGAAGCCAACAGCAGGCACGCACGCACGCACGCCAGGGCGCGCACTCTCCCAGGCTTCCTGAAGGCTCGTACCGCCGCAGCACATACGTGGCGTCTTGTCAGCTCCTTACTCGGCTGTGAAAATTTTCCATTACACATCTTAGTCATCGAGTTTGTTCTCACTGTTTAAGAAACGAATTAAGACGCGGAAGCGGTAGGGTGACATCCACTTTTAGATGGATAAGAATCTTGTCTTCATTGGCAAAACCCACTGTCTCATTGAAAATACTCTGTGTGTGTGTGTGTGAGTGTGTGTGTGTGCATGTGTATATGTGTAGGTGTGTGCGCATGTGAGTATGTGTGCATGTGTGTGTGTTTTCACCGCCAATTAGCACCAGTTTTTAATTGTTTTGTATATGGCACACCTGGGGTATGGCCTGTGCACAACCTAGTATCAAAAGTCTGTTCACTTTATTCTGCAGGGAAGAGATGTTCCTTTATCAAATGGCTCTGCAAACGGAAGAAATAACAGCTCAAGTACACAAGTGGTGTTCGTCCAGATACTCAGGCTAAGCTGAGAAAACGTGTGGGTGTGATGAAAGTGAACCTGATGGGTATTCATAAGGAAGAAATTAACTTTGAAAGATCGTCTATTATGTGTCAAGGCCAAATCTCACTTATAGCATTTGTAGTATATTTATAATACATTATATCATATCATAGAATATTTGTTTCTTTTTTTTCCCTGTTGTTATTGGTATTATTTGCCACCACCACCAACATCATCATCAATTTCTAGATAGTTTCACCCTGTAGCTTAGGTTGGTCTGAAACTCATTATCCCATAGAAGAGTGCTCTCAAAAGTTGCCCTAGTCCTCCTGCCTCAGTCTCTTGAGGCTTAGCATGAAATTCAGAGGTGAGCCACTATGCTTGGATATTTACTTTTTACTTTTTTCTTTTTTGTTTAAAGACCCTTAAAAATGTATGTGGATGTTTTGCCTGCATGTCGGCGCACTACAAGCACACCTGGTGCCCATGGAGGCCAGAGGAAGGTATCCATGGAACTGGAGTTACAGATAGGTGTGAGCTGCCCTGTGGGTGCTGGGAATTGAACACAAGTTCTCTGCAAGAGCAGCTTGTGTGCTTCACAATGAGACCACTTTTCCAGCCTCTCAAATGCCATGTTTAAAATCTCCTTCCTTCCTTCCTTCCTTCCTTCCTTCCTTCCTTCCTTCCTTCTTTCCTTTCTCCCTTTTTTCCTTCATTCCTTTCTTCCTTCACCCCTTTCTTTCTTTGTTCCTTCCCTCCCTCTCTCTCTTTCCCTACCTTCCTTCCTTTCCTTCCTCCTTTCTTCCTTTCTTTCTTCCTTTCTTTCTTCCTTTTGTTGGCTGGCTTGGTACTCCCTATGTAGACTGGGCTATTCAGATCTACCTGCCTCTACCTCCCTCCTGAGTGCTGGGGTTAAAAGCTGGTACCACAGTACCCAGTGTTGAATGCTAACTTTTAACAAGTATGTATTATACACCCATAAATGCTTTTGCCATGTCCCTTAAGATCAGAGATGTGGGCAGAGTGGGTTGGCCTGGAGAGCAATTCCACACCCTCTTCTCTCTCTTCTTCTCCTGTCATGGAGATGGAGACATTTTCTTCATCTCAAAGGTGGGGTGGGGTGGGGGTAGGAGTGGGTGGGTGGGAATGAAATCAAAACTTTTCAGATTAAAAAGGGATATAGGGCTATACACATATTGTGCATAAATATGAGAATTTTAATAGGCTAGAAAGATGTGTAGAAAGGAATAAAAAGTATTTCTCATTTTAGTGCCTTGAAAGTGTCCCATTGTGACTCCTTACAGTACTTTCCAATGAGTCATGATAGACGAGGGTGGGTTTTTATCTTTCTTGTCATGTGCCAGACGACATTCTGCCTGCATTGCCCACACACACCAGTTCCCTCATCACAGGGCACTGTGCAAAAGCGCTGCCAGGACCGCAGCTTTAAGGATGAGCAAAGCAAGATCATCCAAGACCATCTCAAGGCGTCGGAGTCAAACCTACTCAGCCCACATCGTGGGTCAGGCCTGTGAGTCCAGCAGTGTTGAAGCAGAGGCAGGAGCATCTTAAGTTTTGAGGCCCGTTAAGGTGACCTAGTGAGACTCTCTTTCCCCCCCAGTACACCCTCATTTCTGGTTGCAGCAAGGTCCTGGGGATCTCTTTGTCACATCTCCCATCTCATAGAGAAGAGCACAGACTGGATATTTATAAATGCCTGAGATAGAAATGAAATCAGTGTAAAAAAAAAAAACCAATTTTTTTTATATTGCTGAGAACAAATATCCAGGAGAAATATGTACAGGCAGGAGTAGGAGATAATGATTCTATCCAATTCCTTAAGCAGTCAGCTTATTGAGGCTATGGTACACACACACACACACACACACACACACACACACCTTGCTTGCAAGCATTGACCATCTCTTCCTAATGAGGCAAGACCCTTGGTGGTGAGTGTGTGTGTGTGTGTGTGTGTGTGTGTGTGTATACCCAGGTGATTATTTAGGGGATTAATTGTAGATTTTGACCAACCAATCAAACTTCTATAGAATCCTCTCTTCTTAATTATGTTCCCAATCTTTAACCATGTGGTTTGAAAGTCTCCAGCTTTCCTTTCACTGCCTTCTCCCCAGCCCTCTCCCCTTGCTTTTTGCCTGCAGTTGGGACAGCATCACATACGTAGGCTCCTGTGAGCTCTCCCCACTGCCTGTCTTCCGTCACCATCTTCCACAATGAGCCTTGAGGGCTTCTAACACTGGACCTGGCCTTCGTCAGTGAGTCATGCCCACGAAAGAGCAGAGAGGATGCAGACCAGGCAGCTGAATGAATGGGGGTGGGAGGAGGTGATACAAGTTCCTGCAGGGCTTAGAAGGTTCTAAGGCCAGAGTCTGAGTTTAGAACCCGCCCCAGACATGCACCACGGAGACCACACTGATTAATCATATGCAGGAGTCACTGTGTCACCAGACACTGATGGACACTTTGAATTTTAATACATATATCTATTTCCATGTGATTTATTCCACTGAAAAATTTTCAATTGTAAATTCTTTTTCACTATATCCATTCAGTGTGTGTATGTGTGTGTGTGTATGTGTGCATGTGTGCCTGTGTGTGTGCCCGTGTATGCATGTGTGCGCATATGCATGTATATGCATATGTGCGTGTATGTGTGTGCATACATCTGTGCATACATGTATGCGTATGTGTGCATTGTGTGTGCCTGTGTGGGCATGTGTGTGTGTATGTGCATGAGTGTGCACACATGTGTGTGTATGTGGGCCTGTGTGTGCATATGTATGTGCATGTGCATACATGTGTATGCATGTGTACATGCCCTGGTCTGTGTGTGGAGGTCAGAGCACAACTTTGAGGGTGACTCTCTCCTTCCACCATGCAGGCCCAGGGGATTGAACTCCAGTCATCAGGTTTAGTGACAAGTGTCTTTACCTGCTAAGCTATCTTGCTAACCCTCTTTTTAAAACTAAAACTATTTGCATAATATGCAAACAATAAGTAAAAACATTAGATAGTTTAACATCCTGTGGGGAGGTGACAGTCTCAAAGGTGGCTCACCAGTACTTTGAGACTAGGAGACACTGGAACTGTGGGGAGAATTTTGGAATTAAAGACATGGATGAAATGTAAGGCGTTCCCCTTATTAAACGCATGTCTTGATATTTCTTGTCTATAAAATATAACACTTTCCTTTTGGCATACATTTTTGTGGGACTCGGAGATCCATCTGCTCATTTATTTATGCTTTCAGGCATGAACTATTTATTGTCCACTCTATGCTTTACACCAGCGGACCCAGAAGTGAATCTGAGTCTCTTTCTTCGCAGAGTGCCTACTCTACAGCAGAAGATGGATGCACAGGCAATATGCAAGAATTATGTACTAAGCAAAATACAAGAGGATCTAGGGTGGAGCTAGGGTAGAACCTCTGAGGCAGGATGGTCCCATCTGAGACAAGTAGGTGGTCATAAAATAGCTGGAGCTGAGAATGGACAAAGCAGAAAGCCAAGTTACGCGATACATCAGAATCCAGGGCTAGGAGCACTGGATGGGGAGGATGGTGGAGCCTTTGGATTGTGTTTTTGCTGTGATAAGGAGAGGAGGAAACGTGTTAAAAATGGTATGTCCACCTTCGAGGCCCCCAGAGACTTGGGCCACCACCCAAGGAGCATGCATGGGCTAGACCTAGGCCCCCTGTACATATGTGGTAGGTGTGCAGTTTGGTCTTCATTTCTGTCCCCCCAAAATTGGAATGGGGGGCTGCCCCTGACTCTGTTGCCTGCCTGTGGATCCTGTTCCCCTAATTGGGCCGCCTTGTCTGGCCTCAGTGGGAGAGGATGTGTCCAGTCCTTCAGTGACTTGATGTGCCAGGATGGGTTCTTACCCAGGAGGGGTCTCCCCACTTCTCAGAGGAGAAGCGGGGAGGGGCTGAGTAAGGGGGGACTGGGAAGAGAGACTCCAACTGGGGCTGAGATTGGGATGTGGAGTGAAAAGATAAATTAGTGTTAAACAAATCAAAAATAAGGAAAAAAAACTGGTGTGTACAATTAGTATTCAAAGAGCTACATACTTGGTGCCTGGCATTACCGTACACGATACCTGGCCTTTGGTGTAGTGGAAGTCAAGATATACAGAAGAGAAAGACTCAAGTTCTTGAGGGAATAGTCATATGATCAGTTGATATTTCCACAATTAATTAACTAATTACCACTAGATTAACTGATTAGCTAATAAAATAGTACTGCTTTTTGAAATGAAGTAGTAGTGTATGAAGTCCTTCTAAAACAGGAGCATACAACTGGTTATTTTTATTTTATCTTTATATATAAGTGAGAAAACTGGAGTACAGACAAGACATATCATTATTTCAAACTATCTCTCGACTCTCAAAGAAAGCTGGGTGAGATGTACTCATTTCTTTCATTGTTGGAATGCAGTTAATATGTAGATCAAACATTACTCCCGAGATGGACCACAAAGTCAGGGACTGCAGTGGTTCACGGGTTTAAATGTCCTCACTCATAACTTGGGATCGGAAGGGGTTTCTATCCTATAGAAAGACCATGAGGCTCCAAAGAGAAAGCACATGGCAAACTGGTTTTAATAGCTCATGTTGGGGCATGCGTCCCTTGAGGCTTAGGAATACTTGCAAGAGATCAAGGTTCACACTCTGGACTCTGTTCTGAAAGGAGGAGGGAGACTGTTGTAGGAAGTAAAGGTAGAGATGTTAATGTTAGGTCAATAGAGAACCTCTTGGGACACCAGTGGAGTGCTAAATGCTCATGACATGGTAGAGCTCTGGACTGGGAGGTGAGGATGGAGCAAACAATTTGATTGACTTGTGGGTCTTCATCCTAAGGATGGTGCTTCTGGGGATGCTATGATAAGAGACCATAGCCTTGGTAGCCGACACAATGAAAATTTCGTCTTACAACTCCAGAGCAGTGGTTCTCAACCTTCCTAATGCTGCGATCCTTTAATACAGCTCCTCATGTTGTGCTGACCCTCCACCATCAAATTATTTCATTGCTACTTCATAACTGTAATTTTGCTACCGTTATGAATTATAATCTAAATATCTGATATGCAGGATATTAAACATGTGGACCCCAAAGGGGTCATGGACCTACAGGTTGACAACCTCGGCTCCAGAGGGGTAGCCTTTCAAGATCATGGTGTCTATGGTCAAGGTCAAGTATTTTTCTTTCTCCTGGGTTCATGGATGGCCACTTGCTCTGCCTTCTCATATGGTCTTTCCTCAGTAGAGTGCTGTCTGTGTGATACATTCCTTTTAGGATATTACTAGTCACGCTGTGGAGGGCTCATCCAGATGAACTCATTTAAACTTAAAAAACACCATTCGAGTCCCATTTCTAAATATAGCCATCTTTTGAGGTATAAGGGTTTGGGACGCAGCAATGGATATTATGGAGGTGTAATCTGGCCTCTAGTAGAGAATGAAGCCATGATTCCGTCAATGCAAGGAGAGCCTGGGATATGTGGACCAGTAGATGATCCCGACTGTTAGATGGATAGACGCTTGAAGCCCCGCCCCCGAAGCCCCACCCAAGGCCCCACCCCCTAAGGCCTCACCCTTAAAGCCCCGCCCCAAGCCCCATAAGGAGAGCTACTGTGGTTCTCCCTTTAACCTTCATTGTCTACTTGATTGGCTTGAAAAACATCTAGCAGATTTTCTAAAGCACATTGTGTGTGTTGTGGTGTGTGTGTGTGTGAATGATAAGATTTCCAGAGACATGTCCTGCCTTTTCCCGCAGTCTGTCTTTTTTTCCCCGTTTCTTGCCCTTCAGGAAGTGAATAACTTTGTTCTCCATACCCTTGCTGCGTGATGGTCTGCCTAAATGCACGGGTCTCCCCATACGCGTGAACTGAACGCTCTGAGGCGCAAATTAAAGAGTTCCTCTCTTTAAGTCAATTTTCTCAGGTACTTGGTCACGGCAACGTCAAGTCTTATTAATGTAGGTGGAGAGAGGGTGAAAATGTAGAGGAAGGAGTTTGCTTTCCCCAGAGTCTTGGAGCTACACACAAAAGTATACAGAAGGAAGAAGTAAGAGAGACCCAGATTTTTTCCACTAAAGCCTCTTTCTGGGTTCCCCCGGGACTGAGCCTACTTATAGCTCCTTAGTTTTCCCATCTGGTAAGTGGGAAAAACCAAACGCAGGATTTTATGGCTCCCCACGGGACACACTCCTATGTTACTTTCTTGCAGAGACCTGTACAAATTCAGATTTGGTTAGTTCCTCTCATAATAACAACAACGACAAAAAGCCCTTCTATACTGGATTAACAAACTTACATTTTCCAGGTATCAGAAAGCCACGGTTTGGGGCTGAGGTATTCACTCATTTATGATCTGAGATTATTCTAAAAAGGCTTTGCAGCTTTGTCTAATTGGGTAATTGGGATGTTGCCAGATGAAATTCAACTTGTATTTTTTTTTTTTTAAACGCTTTGAAGAACCGGTTGCCATGGCACTGCTCTGCCGACAAGATCCCTCACTGGCTGCCACAAAGCAGCAATAATGGGCTTCTGTTTATTGTGAGTTTCAGGTTACCCCACCTGAAGACCCTTCAGGGAGGAAGCCGGGTGTGGGAACCCTTATGAATTACTGGAGTCCTGACTCAGCTGTCGAGGGGATTTATCTTAGCCAATATGGTGGATTGTCACTGGAAGGGTGGGAGGGCTTAGGACGAGCCCAGCTGCTCTGCAGGGACTTCCCAGAACACTTCACTCCTAGCCGTTAAGGAAGAAACCAATGTGCGCCTGCCACAATATAAACTTGTAATTGCTTTAGGATATGAATATGAGTCCTTTCATATCTGTGGGAGTATAGGTGTCTGGAAGGACAAAGTGGTTTTAAGAAGTGGCGGGGTCTTAAAAGTTAATATAAATGTGACAGTGTTACTATTGTACATCTGAGCTATCCTTTGTTCTAAATTGATCCTCCCCCTCTTCCCCCCAGTGGACACGATCCTTCCCATCATCCTTCAGCCTCCTCTACTCCAGTGTTTATTGTAAGAATATGAAACATCTCTCCCAGATTCAGTGTTTTGGCTTCATTAAAAGTTTTTTTTTTTTTCCTGATTCCTCTTCAGTCATGTCAATATTTACCTTGGACAATGCTTTGTATCCTTTTATTTATAATTCCAGAATTCTCCAAGACAAACTGATTATTCGTGACTCGCTGGCCTCGGTTACAGTTTAAACATAGCTCAGGTTGACTCTGAGGTATTCAAGCCTCCCGAGCGACTTCCTCTATTTCTCTTCATAGATCTCCTGTCCGTACAGTTCCATAATCTTTTCACACCTCCTGTTCTTTCTCATCACTCATGTCTTCCAAGAATGTCTTTTTTTTTTTTCCTGCTGGAATCTTAACTTGCAAACACTTTCTTTTAAAATTTCCAGGGTCTCCTTTCTCACTGGTGATGTTTTTAACTTGGGGTTCTGTATACACATTCTGAACACTTCCACTGTTTCCCAACATTTTTTAAAGATTTATTTATTTATCTTATGTATATGAATACACTGTAGCTGTCTTCAGACACACCAGAAGAAGGCATCCAGTCTCATTACAAATGGCTGTGATTTGTGGTTGCTAACCATGTGGTTGCTGGGAATTGAACTCAGGACCTCTGGAAGAGCACTCCCCCTCTCTCTCCAGCCCATGATGGTCTGTTTGAATTGCCCTAGAATCAGGAGCAGTG
Source organism: Mastomys coucha (assembly GCF_008632895.1). NCBI lineage: Eukaryota > Metazoa > Chordata > Mammalia > Rodentia > Muridae > Mastomys > Mastomys coucha. The sequence continues at coordinate 33,317,483 of NW_022196909.1, forward strand.
AGGGATTGTCTACATTGGGTTGGCCTGTGGGCTTGTTGGTAGGAGATTGTCTAAGTTGAGTGTGGTGGTTTCAATATTCTAGGCCTGTGGGGGATGGTACTATTGGGAGGTGTGGCCTTGTTGGAGTGGGTGTGCCACTCACTGGTAGGCAGGCATTGGGGTCTCCCAGTGCTCAAGCTCTGCCCGTTGTGGAAGAGGTTCCCTCCTGTCTGCCTTTGGATGAAGAGAAGCACCCTCAGTCCCTTCTCCAGCACCAAGTCTGCCTGCATGATGCCATGTTTCCCACCATGTTGATGATCATGGACTGAACCTCTCTGAACCTGTAAGCCAGCCCCAGTCAAATGTTTGCCTTTATGAGAGTTGTCTTGGTCATGGTGTCTCATCACAGTAGCTAAGACATTGAATTACCTGATGTGGGAAGAGCTAGCCCACTATGGGCTGCACCATTCCCTAGGGAGAGGGTCCTCAATTGTGTAGAAGTGGAGAAGAGACAGAGCCCAGAAAGCAAGCATGCATTTCCCCTCTCCCCGTTCTTGACGGAGGGTGTGGTGCAACTTGCTGCTTTGACTTCCTGGCAGTGATGGGCTGTAGCCTGGAATTATGATCTAAAATCAACCCTCTCTCATGTTGGCTGCTTTTGTCGGAGCATTTCATTGCAGAAATGAAACTCAAGACTGTTTCTCTGTGAAGGGCTGATCCCTGGTGCAAAAGAGAGGTGGCCCTTGGACCTGCTACTGGGAGGCATAGCTCAACCTTCCCAGTGTGTAGAAGTCCTAAGATGCTAAACAGACATGAGAAGCTGCAGTGTGTCTCTTCTGAGAGGCCCATTCAGATCCAGGAAGCCTTCCTTAATCACAAAAGGTTTTACCAACTGGTGTTCCTCTTTTCGTTCCCCACGTGTCCCTTAAGGTTACAAATCGTTTTATATTCCCTACGTATTTTAGATATGTTATTGCATTTGCTGTTTATAACAGCATTATTTGGGAGACCCGAGGGATTCCAGTGACCACTTTAAGATCAAGAGGTGAGTTCAACAGGAAACATTTATGCTCCTGAGTTATTTATATTAATAAATGATTAGGCTTTATGGAAGTCTTTCTATTTCTTTGAAACTCTGGGCTACTTCTCAGTTTGTGGACATTGCCTGTGCTGTTTCTTTTGTGTTAAAAATTCAATTTCCTCTTTGGACCAATCCATTTTTAAAACATCTCTTGTCTACTTTAAAAAAAAAAAATCAGATTCAGTTTCACTTTTTGCAGACATTGTCTCTGGTTCCCAGAAATTTGGGTGAGGATTTCTTTCTTTCTTCTTTGTAATACCCTTAAGATTATATATATATAATTTATATAATTTATTAGTGTCTATTATTTGATACTAAGACAGTTATCTTATTTTTGATCTTTTCTCCTTCTATCCTGCATTTTTGTGTAATATATGACATAGTATTATTATATGATACATATTATATACTATATATTTGCAATTGCATGCATTCGTGTGTGTGTGTGTGTGTAGGTGTGTGTGTATGTGTGTGTATGTGTGTGTGTATGTGTGTGTATGTGTGTATATATGTGTGTGTGTATGTGTGTGTATGTGTGTGTGTATATATGTGTGTATGTATGTGTGTGTTTGTGTGTGTGTGTGTGTGTGTGTATGTGTTTTGTTTTTCGAGACAGGGTTTCTCTGTGTAGCCTTGGCTGTCCTGGAACTCACTCTGTAGAGCAGGCTGGCCTCAAACTCAGAAATCCACCTGCCTCTGCCTCCCAAGTGCTGGGATTAAAGGCATGTGCCACCACCGCCCAGCTAGCATATGTGTGTGTGTGTGTGTGTGTGTGTGTGTGTGTGTGTGTGTGTTACATTTCTGTCCTTGCATCCCTAGTATCTGCTTCTGGGAAGTTGCTGTACCCATTGCATGCTACACTTTACATTTCCAAGTTTAAGAACTGAAGCACCCCTTTATGACCATGCCTGTCTCTGTTCACATTTCTATTATTCACTAGCATTGATAGTTCTGTGACAAAACTCAGTGGGAAACTAAATAGCGTGGTGTTTTCATGAGTTTTGTTCTTTCATGGGCTTGCTTTCCTTTGTAGCTCTTCATATGTGTTTGTATTCTTATCACTATTTGTTGCATGTAGTTAATCATGTGTGGAGCAAACAGCTCATGCTTGGTTTATTTGTCACAAGTTCAGTGTCGTACAACAACAGACTCACAGATGTGTCTTGCTTTACATCTGAGGTACCTAATCTTCAGAGAAGGCTGATAGGCTCCTGGAGATTTTTCATGTACATGCACATGCCCATGTCCTGAGAGGAAACATGTGTTGGGGTTGGGAAAGATGCCTGTGATCTCATATAATTTACCAAATCTCCTGAACCTGTAGACCCAGACCTCAAAGTGAACCTGACTGTGCTTTGTGCTAAGACCTGGTCAATAAAGGCCTTCAGATTCTCTCTGCAGACAGCTGTCTGTCCCAGTAGCTGGCTGGGAAAGCAAAAGAAGTCAGACAAATCTTTTTTTTTTTTTTTTTTTTTTTT
>NW_022196909.1:33320030-33359935 GCF_008632895.1 Mastomys coucha
CTATGGAGAGACATTTAATTTTTTTTTTTTTTATCCAGAAGCCTGAATGATGAAAATGTATTTTTCTCAGTTGTCCCTACAAAGAGCCAATGACTTTCCTTATTATGTTTTTTTTTTGTCAGCCTATGAATTCATCCATTATTTTCTGCACCTGCATTGATTTATTTATGTGGAGAGACTGACGTTTTATTCATATAGATTCTGCTCTGCTTTTGCCAAAAAATATGTTCCTGGGAAATTCCGGTGTGCCTGTCTACACAGGGGACAGGGCATTCCCACTAAGTGCTGTAATTTGGAGTTAAGTTCCCAACACAATCACAGCTTCAAAATATCACAAATGGCCTTCATGGGTCACCAAATCCCAGATACAAAGTTCAAAATCTTAAGAGAACACTATTAGTATCTAATTACTATTAGTTTACAAAACTATAATTTGACAAGTTTACATCCAGACATATATATATATTCCATACTCCTTGTATCTAAGCACCTCAATCATATATGGAAGATCCACACATCCCATAATAGATCAGTTCATTACCATGTTAACAGAAAGTACATTGTGCTGGGTATAAAAGGTATACTGAAAAAAACTAAATTCCTTTTGCTTATAAAGGTTTTTAGAACGGTTGTGATCTTCTTCAAGTTGCTCCCATATGAGTTTTCTGTATCAGCAACAACATTTAAGGTAGAAAGGGTTTATTTTAGGTCTTCATTGGAAGGCACAGTCTATCATGGTAGGGTAGTCATGGTAGCAAGAGCTTGATGCAACTGGTCACAGTGCATCGAAAGTCAGGACATAGAGAGTGCTGAATGCTGCTCCTAAGCTCTTTCTTTATTCAGTCTTAGACATCAGGCCAAAAAAAAAAGGGGCTTTCAAACTGGATTATGCTAATCTAGATACATGTCTACAGTCACACCTAGAAGTTTGGTCTCCCTAAGTGATGCTACATCTTGTAAAATTGACAATCAGTGTTAACCATTGTACTTTCTAATTACCCTGCATGGTGTGCTGATTTATTACACAACCAACTATACTGGACAATACTTATCTGTGATGATGCCCATCATGGCGATTGTGACATTCACACCCTGACGCTTCATTAAGTTATACAGAAGTGACAACAGATTGCCATCACCACCTAGCAATCAATAAAGACATGAAACTACCCAAGAAGTGACAGTTATTTTTGCTGTCAACGATATTTCTAACTAGTAAATAAAATCTGGGCTACGGCTACAACTCACTGGCTAGAGTGTATGAGGCCCAGCATTTGATGTCCAGTCCTTGGGGGAGACATGGAAGCAATCACAATCAAACCCCTCACAGGGTTGAAAGGAGGTCACCCTGTCCACATGGGGCATTAAGTAAAAACCTGTTCTCATGGTTGAGATCTGTTGTGTTCTCATGAACATAAGGTTTGAATTTAGTGGGTTAGCAGATAGAGAGGACTCAGAGCTCCTGAACTGAACCTGTCAGAGTGTTCTACCTCTGAGTTTGGGACACAGAGATAGCTGATAATGAGATAGTATGTTATCTTTGGTCAGAATTTGTTCTGCATATAAATTCCTAAGGAAGTGCCCATATGTGATGATTGTGTAGGAAGCCATCATCATTTTAATCCATCGACACCTTGCACTGGTTTCTACCACAACTGAAAACAGGCAGTTTCCTGTCTAGCTTCCAGCTAGCCTGAAAATTCAATTAAAGAGCATCCTCCTGACACCACAGTCCATTGATGCTCAACTGTGCACGCTCTGCGAAAGGCCAAGCTAGATGAAACTCATATTTTGAAAGTTGCATTTTGTGCTGAAATAGAAATTGAAATAGGAATGTACTTTTTTTTTTTTTTTTTGCTTGCTTGCTTTGGTAGGGCTTTTCTGATAGGAAGGTTGTGAGAGGGGACGGTTGTGTTTATGATCAGCCAGTATTTTCCCCAGCCTCCCTTGCTGCATTCCTGAATGTGTTCTATGAAATTATGGACCTGCTTTGGTTTTTCCAGTGGCTACTTCGTGTCTTATCTCTCAGAAGGTCTTTGGGTAGTTAAAGGTGAGAGCCATTGAGACTATTGTTGACTGGCTTTCCGGGGTTTCTCTGAACTCACTTGCAGAGTTAATGAACACAACACACAGGTGTACTGATAACCTCAGACTGTTTGGTGACAGACCTAATGGTGTCCTCGGAGGTGGGTGCATCTCACAGGGGACTGTGGCAGGCTTGGGGAAGAACCCTTGGGTTCTGCTTATTGGAAGCCTTGTTGCACGGGGTTGCTTCTGATAGCAAGCATCTCATGTCACAATGTGTCCTCAAACTCTAATGAGGCAAAAGCCTCTTCTCTCTGCCATTCATGTCACCCTTTTGGACATGCTTATTTGACACCAGTCTCTTAAGTTCTTGACACTTGAAAACATCGCGCACGCTGATGTTGCTGAGTCTCTGGGGAGAATTGTCCTTAAAAAGCAAACACACAGACAAGCAAACCATAACAGCGACAACAAAACCTACAGCTTATAAAGTCTCCTGATAAAATTACAACTAGAAAAAAGCAAATGGAATAAAGGGAGACAAGATTCACCGAGGGGCAAATGCCGTCAAGCAACTACGGCATGCCTCTTTCAAGGCTCCTGTGTTGCTGTTATTTTGTCTGTTTTTGTTACTCTTTGTTGAGTGACATTACCTTCTGCATTTCTTACCTTTTTCTTGTAATATATATATATTATATATATATAGTAGATATATACATATATATATAGTAGATTGGGAGTATCTAGAAATGCAGATATTGTTTTTTTAAATAGTCTTGAAGGAAAGAAAAGGAGGCCTCCCATTTGCTTTTGAGCCACAAAAGAACAGTTCCTTTCCCAAGGGCCTACTGCAGAACTAAGAACCCTAGAGACGGGGATGGGATGTGCTCCGTCCTTCAAGCTCAGAGCTGTGTCCTTGAGTTGTTCAGCATTTACTGGTAGGAATTATTTCATGGATTTTAGCAGCTGTTCTTTTTTAAAAATTTTAGTTCTAGTGCAGTGGTTCTCAACCTTCCCAATGCTGTGACCCTTTAATTCAGTTCTTCATGTTGTGGTGACCCCACCACCCACCCACCCATAAAATTAATTTCATTGCTACTTCATAAACTGTCATTTTGCTACCGTTATGAATCATAAGGTAAATATCTGGACACAGAGGATATCTGTATCCAATTCCCAAAGAGGTCTCGACCCACAGTCTGAGAATCACTGACCTATTGGGGGCACAGAGAGAAAGCGGGAGGCTTATCTGTACGTAGTTATTTGCATGTGCACACATATACATATGTGTCAATGCACATACACATGTGTAGAGTGTTGTGGAGTCCAGCGGTCCATCTCAGGTCTCTCGGGCACTGTGTCACTTACTTTTCTGTGGCTGTGATAAAACACTGTGATCAGAACTGACTTCCAGAGGGAGACCTTTATTTTGGTCTCTGGTTCCAGAGGGATAAGAATTCACCACAGCAGGGAAGCGTGAGAACAAGAAGCAGGAGCAAGAAGCTGAGAGATTACATCTTTTACCACCATCATGAAGCAAAGAGCCCACGACCTAGAAGTAAGATGTGACAATGCAATCTTAACATGGACCCCATTGGTAGACTTCTTCCAGCAAGATCATACTTCCATGCCTAGTACAGCGACCAAGTGTATGGGAGGCCTTCCTCATTCAAACCACCACCACGCTATCTGGCTCTGTGTTTCCTCTGGCCCTGGATCAGGAAGGATCAGCCAGTTATGGCCGTTTGTCTCCGCTGCCTGGCTCTGAGCATAAGCTGTCACTCTGAGCATGCGCTGTTGCTCCAAGCTTTTTCGCGTGGGCTGAGCGGATAGAATTCAGGTGAACATGCTTTTCCATGTAACAATCACTTTGCCAATTAAACCATTTCCATGTAACAATCACTTTGCCAGCTAAACCATCTTCGCAGCCCATAAGACAGCCTTTCTTAAACTGAAGTCTTGTTTTGTTTCGTTTTGTTTTGTTTTTGAAGGTTTCAAAATGGAAAAGGGCTCTCTTTAATCAAACGGCTCTTCTAAGATGCTGGAGCCAGCTTGATCTGTAGCCTCAGAGAATGTTGTTGGAAAGTTCTAACTTTCAGCGGGACAATCACCGCCAAACTTCTAGGAGTCCTGTGTCTTATGTATTTAGTGTATGGGACGCTAAGGGGCCTTTCCAGGTCCAAATATTATGCAGAATCATTGATACTACAACGTCTCTTTTATGTATAAGGTCTTCTATTTGGGCCTCAGATATTTGCGTGTTAGGGAACTCATTCCATTAGCAGTGCAGGCCATTTGGGGTTTCTGTAATTATACATATTCACTACCCTCAGGAAAATACCTCTCCCACCTTCTAACTTCTCTGGAGTCACTCACTCTTCACATGATGGGTATTTAATGTGTAATATTTCTAGATAATTGGTTTTTTAAAATTTACATATATCTATGTAAGCACACACGTCATGTATGTGGAAGTCAGTGAGTGTGCTGGTGTGTGTATAGGTCAGAAGAAGAACTGCAGAAGTTATTTCTTTCTATCATGTGGGTTCTAGGTCAAGCTCAGTGGCTATTTTGCTTGCTCATAGGTTTTTGTCTCTGGGGCTTCTCATCCTTGGGTGTTCAGTGTTATGCAGATTTTATTGTCTTGACCACCTACCTGCCTGTAGAAGATGCTAATGGTGAATGTGGGTATCTTTGATAGAAGGTACCATGATGATCTGCTAGTGTTCAGGTCCAGGACCAGGGTGAGATGGTTGGTACCTTAGATGCTGTAACCAGGGCAGAGCAGGCAAAGGGCTAAGGGGGTTCTAGTTATTGGAGAGACTCCTCTCTGTAAACACCAAAGTGATCCAGGCTCCTAGGCAACGTGTATGACCTCATAGTTCTACTTAGATGTCTAAAGGCCTGTATGAAGTCAGATGTCCAAAATCCAAGTCATGGTCTCTTATCTGATGTCATTGTCACCTCCTTGTTCTGAAGGTGGCAACTCTTCCATTTCTCATGACATCTTTTCAGCTGCCACCTTTCCCCAAGAGCTTCTTTTTTCTCCTCCACTGGTCCTCAGCCCAAGTTCCTTCTCTCAATTCTAATCCAGCCCTCAGCTCACTCAGCAGAAGGTACATAACTAAGGCTGTTCTCTCAAAACTGTAAAAATCAGTCAAGTCAAGGAGGGCTTGGTACCTTATGGCTGGATCTTCAGTAATCCTTCCTCTTCCTAAACACATGTACCACTGGGAATGCATTCACCCAGCAGAGAGAAAAGGGAAGATAAGAGTTATCCGTTTCTTCAAAGGCTCAATGTTGGAAAGGCTAGGAGAGGAACACGTTCTCAAACTGAGCAATATCTACAACATATGGTTAAAAGCAACAGAGTTCCTGGGCCATGGGCCATGGTTGCACTAAGGGAGCGGGGCAGAAGTTTTGATTGAGAACTTTGATTCCCCACAGATTGTTTGGGTCTTAAGTGAAATTTGGAGAGGTGCCCTTCACATCAAAGGCTGTTCCTTTTGGCTAATCGATTGAGTATGTTGCGCCCATCCTCCCTCGAGCCTTCCTCCCCTCCCCAACTCGAACATATGTCGGATTCTTTCATTGCCAGTGATTTGGATGCTTGGGACAATAAATGTCCTTTTTGGTTTTGTCTTTGTTTTTTTTTTTTCTTTTCTTTTTTTTCTAAATACTAGGAATACTAAATACTAATGGTCCTGGGGGCCATTAGTGTAGCAGAGCTCAGCAACCATTTACTCTTCTCTGAGAAAATATACAAAGTCAAGTTAGTCCTTCCTTATCTAAATATTATCTCCACAATTGGAAAATAACTGAGGGAAAGGCACAGAGCCCGCCTCGCTCACTCCTCTGTTCACATCTGCAGCAGCTGCTCAGGCCTCTCCGAGTGGATTTTGTTCTGTTCTGCAGGGCTGATTTGAAACTCAGGCAGAAAATGAAAGTGAGCAAATTTACCCCTGGCCTTCAAAGAAAAGCTTTTGGTCAAAGTGTTTCTGACCATGACTCATTTTCAAAAGAAGCATTGAATTCACTTTGTCATCTCTGTCTGGATCGGACTCAATCGGCCCTTTTATGATTTTTTAAAATATCCTATATAGCTAGGACGGCATTTATTAGACTCTGGCTATTCAATATTGTATTTCAATGTATAAAAGTCGCTGTTCAATTGAATATTGAGGTTTTTCTAAGGAAATAAACCTACAGAAAAGAAATTTGCAAGAATCTAAAATAAATGAGTTTGAGGAAGACCAAACAGCCCCTTTGGCTGTTTCAAAGATCAAACGAACTCTCCTCTGTAGAAATCAGGAGCAGTTTGAATAGCTCTCTCTCCTCCACTGCAATGTCTCACATGTCCCTGTCATTGATAGCTTGGGAATCGTGCCATAATGGTGCGGAAGGCCATGGGGTAGAGAGAAGATGGTTTCACTCTCCAGAACTTTTGCACCTGAAATAACAAGCATTTTAATTAATTTAGTCTGAATCCCAGTGGAGGGAGCAGTGAGACTATGTCCTGGGATCTTTTAGGAAAGCATGATAATAGTCATGTTGGACTCAAGAGGATGTCCTGGAAAATTCTTCTTACAGGTCCCACCCAAGGGAGACTATAAATAAGAACGCCGTCTTGGGTCACACCTCCTAGAATCCTGCAGATCCTTAGGAAGGAGGTTGCCTAACTACACCCCATTGCTTCAGGTGTCGATGGAGATAGCATGAGATAGCCCTTTAGCTTAGCTCCTTCCAGCTTGGGCCACTGTGTTCCTTCAGTTGAGTGGGGAGGTAGGAAACCAATATTACACATCAGCGTCTTCTAGGAAAACAAGAACACAATGTTGAAGTGAATGAAAACCATAAAACCCTGGCACAGCATTGATGATGCCGAGATAGCAGGTCCTCCTCTTCTCTTGCCCTGTGATCTCCCAGGGGCTGGGTTGAGTTGACATGTAGACAGGCCTTGTCAGTCACTACTCTATATCCTTCTTTCCCTGATTTCTTTTTCTTCTTTTTTTTTTAAACTAATCATTTCATTCATTTATATTTCAAATGATATCCTCCTTCCCTGTTACCCCTCCACAACCCCACCATCCCATCTCCTCTCGCCCCTCCCCTTTGCCTCAATAAGGGTGCTCCTCCACTCCCACCTTCACTAGTCTAGCATCCCACTACGCTGGAGCATCAAGCCTCCACAGGACCAAGGGCCTCCCCTCCCATTGATGACAGATAAGGCCATCCTCTGCTACATATGTATCTGGAGCCATGGATCCCTCCAGGTATATACTCTTTGGTTGGTGGTTTGGTCTCTGGGAGCTCTGGGTGGTCCAGTTAGTTGATATTGTTGCTGTCCCTCTGTTCCCCTGATTTCTTATCTCCAAGGGCGACACTGTCCCTTTCTGCCTGCTGATGCTATTCTCGCTTGGGGGAAGATTGTCCCGGTTTCACAGGATCTCCTTAGGAGATGTCTGCAGTACGAAAAAGCCAGGTTTCAGGGTTACGAGGCATCAGGGAACTGGAGTTAAGTGCCGAGCCTTACACACTAAGATGGCTCTCCTCTGCCTTAAGCATCAGCAACCATAACCACCCTCATGAACTTCCTTAGCACTGGAAAATCCAAACTGTTGTCTTCCGGTCTGAGAGAGAAAAAAAAAATATTTCCATCAACAACTGGAGATCATTCTTGCCTGAATGCCCATCATTGCCACCTATTTGCTTGGGGCGGGGTTCTAGGGAGAAGTTCTTTGTTGATAGCCACTCACGAAGTAGTTTCTTAACTAATTACATCTGAGAAGACAAAGGCTCACATCCTAGTGCATCTGGTGACCTAAGCGGAAGGGGAGATTCCTGCCAGGTTAGACTTTACACAGGCTGTCTTTAGCAGAAGTAGTTTTAAAAAAAAAAACCCAAAAAAACAAAAACAAACTTGGAAAGGCTAGAATAGTGGGCTACGGGCAGACATTCCAGGAATCCTACTTCAGAAGAGCTCCTCAGACCTGACCGTGAGAGCTCATTCCTCTAACTATTTTCAAGCTGGAGAACAAGGAAGTCATCTTTAAACTGATGCTCTTGAACACTGTCCTAACCTGCGATGGTAAAACTCCTTCATCTCCATGCTGGGCAGGTTCAAGGAAGGAGAGGAATGCCCTTTGTGGGATTTAAGATGTAGGGAATTCTGGGAAATGTGGCCATTTTGTTTTTCCAGCCTAGGAGAAACCTGGCACAGACTGGTAAGGACCACTTATAGATGCTACCACATAAGCAAGACAGTCAGGAGAGCATGCTTGTGGGAGAAACAGACCGGGAAAGGACTGGTTGGAAGCCATTTTGACCAGCCTCTCGATGTCGCCTAGGGCTGTTTATTAAAGCAATACACTTTTGGAGTTCCACACCAGGTAGCCATTATTATTCCTTTTGGGTAGTTGATCTTGAGGCCTCCATATCTGCTTGTTCAACAACTCTTCTCAACATCCTGCAGGATGGTGGTAGTGGTGGTGGTGGAGCATTTAAATTCATCCCTCAGCAAAGCAAGAAAGGGCAGGCCCCCCCTGTTCCATTTTGGGGACTCACCTGCAACTTCAGGCCGCTGTCTGTTTGGTTCAACCAAGGCCTCAGAACAATGAGTGACAGAGAATGTTTGGATGGCCCATGGGTGCAGGCACATCCTTATATACAAAGCAACTGTTTCCCCAATGTAGAGAACCAACAGAGATGCTAGATTTTGGTGGATCCTGGGAGCCTCTGCATGTTTTGGAAGCTGGCAGTCGGTGACGCTCTCCCTCCACCATCTTTTTAACATTCAATTCCGCCAAACACCTTAAGCTTTAATAAACAGCTTCTCCTTTAATAGTGTTGACTCCAAGCTAATAAGGCAACGGGTGAATCAAGCGAAGGTAAATTTCTCATTAACAATTTATTTAACTTTGTTGAAGAGAGCAATTTCAACTTCTGCTAATTGAATCTGTAGCAAAATACAGGCATCCATTTTACTACCACCCTCAGGACCTTAATCAAACTCCAGGAAAGGTAAAGTCACTCTCACCAGCAGAGGAAGAGCTGAGAATCCAAGATGGGACTGACGGTATCAGAGCATTGTTAAACCCCAGAAACTTTAACAGGCTTGTCACGCATGAGGCCGAGACTGGCATTCTGCTGTGGCTTGAATTTTATATGATGAGATAGAAGAGTCCTTGCAACATGGAGCTGGGGCTGGACAACTGTCAGCCTTTGAAGATGCTGGCTGGAGTATTTGGGTGCTGTGTGCAATATCTCCCCATGAAACCTGGAATCCAGCAGCTGGGTAGAATGGCGAGAGGGCCTGCCTCTTTCAGCCTATCCTTGTCCGGAGGCTCCAGAAGTGGTTGTATTAGGAATCTGGTTAGGAAGGCTGAAGGGGATTGCCTAAAGTGACAGTCCCTTGGACACAGGGCATGCAGCCTATTTGTGATGGGACAGGGATTGAATTTGAAGGGATTTAATAATTCTTCTGTAAAAACTCTGTTTTGTTTTTTTTTTCAGCCTTTCCTCTGGAAGCCTTATTAAATGTATATTATTTCTTCTTAAGTGATTTTTCAGGTCCTTTATTCTGGATTTATGAGCATCAACACATTTTAGAAGGTATTAGGGAGCTGTTCTGTTGGGGCTTGATCTCTAAGTCATTTATACTCTTGAATAACTCCTTTTCCATTATACTTTTATGTAAGGAAACAAGAGTTTGAAAGCACTGACTGTGTGCTAAGGATTGTTATAAGGCCTAGAAATATGTTGATAAGCAAGAGAGGCTTTTGACTTGACCCGTTTGTGTTGTGGGGACATAAAAGCAATTAGCTTGGAAATATCTTTATAATTATAAAGCTATGAGGAATGGATTAGTATTTGGATTAATCTTGCCTGTCCTTTCAATCTACCTGCTGAGTTACAGTCTAGAGAGGAGAGGCCTGAGAAGAATAGCTCCTCTGTGGTGTGTGTGTGTGTATGTGGGCATGTGTGTGTACATGCATGCCGAGGGATAATAATGGAGGCCAGAAGGCATCCTAAGGTATTTTTCGCTTTGGTACCATTCACCTTTTTCTTTGAGTCAAGTCTCTCATTGGTCTGGACCTGGCCAAGTAGGCTGGGCTGGCTGGCCAGTGAGTCACAGGGGCCCACATCTTCCCACCTCTCCCCAGTGCTGGAATTATAAGCATATGCTACCATATTTGTCTTTTTTTTTTATTTTATTAAAGAAATATTTATTCTGGAAGTTGAACTCAGGGCCTAGTGCGTGCAAAGCAAAGCTTTTTATCCACTGAGGCATCTCTCCAGTCCTTCTTTTGGGCCTTTTGACTGCTGCTGGTGTGTGGCCACATCTAGTACCCTGTCCTAACTCATCCTCATCATCTCCTCCCAAGATACCTGTCTCATAGAATCAGCAATTTCTCATTTACCCATGCTCTTTAAGTTCAAAAGTAGAGAAAGGGTCACAGGGTTTGAAAAATCCTTTGATTGGTTCTTTGTGAAGCACATTTTGTAGTCTGAGTTATTTTTCCTCTCTACAGTGACAAAACACCCTAGCAAAAGAAACTTCGGGAAGAAACAACCTGTTTGGTTGCCTATGGTTAGAGCAGATACTTAATCACAGTGGGGAAATCAGGGCACTAGAGGCAGCTGGCCACATTGTATTCACAGTCAAGCATAGAGCCTTGACTGCTTATGCTCAACTCATGGTCTCCTTTTTTATATATTCTAGGTCACAGCCTAGGGAATAGTGACACCCATAGTAGACGAGTCTCCATACCTCAAATAACCTAATCAAAATAGTTCCTTACAGGCTTCCCCCATGATTCTGGAGTTCATAAAGTTGACAACTGACTAACTACTTATAAAGTATTTTTGTCTGTGGCTCATTCTCAGATCTGGGGCCAGATAGAGCAAGTAAAGGAAGCCTTGAGAAGTGAATCCTTTGAATCATGATGGAAATAATAACCAGGAGGTTCAGGACAGAATCTGGGACCTACCTGTTAAGCTAGAATGGTGAGAAAAATGAGCAAAAAAAAAAATTGCCAAAATGTCAGGAGCCAGGTGGGTAGGAAAGTGGTGGACAGGAAAGTAGAGATCTTCTTTTATGGACATGTATATGTATGTCCAGTGTGTGACTCATGGACAACATGTAGGCTACTACAGGTGAGTATACTTATGACCAGAGCCCAAGATAGTGTTCAAAATGTACTTAAAAGTTTGATGTTTTGCTTTTGGGTTTCATTCATATATAATTGTGTATGACTTGCTTGCACATCTCTCCAGCCAACTCTCCTTTTGTCATCAACTTTGTAGATGACAACATCATGCCACAGAGTCAAAAAGTTGGTTATACATGAAAGCTTTCCTTGAGGTGTTGTGGGTACCCACATGTCAACTGCAAACTTCTTGTTAGGGTTCATACCAGAAGTGGTCAGCTAAAGGTGAGTCCCTTATGACAACTTGTCTACTCCACCCATGGCTCAGGGAATCCTGAATAATATATATATATAGGGGGAAAGCCACAGTGCTATCTCCTCTCAGGCAGAAATATAGTTAAGTCAAAGCAGAAGAGAATTCAGTAGTGAACACCTTCTCAAGATCGCTTTACTAAACCCCAGGATTCAGAGACTCCAGTGATTATTGCTGGCACAATCCAGAGTTGCCCAGGCTTCTGGGCATGCCTGTGAGGGATGGCTAGGTTAACTGAGATTAGAAAGCCTGTCCGTAAAGTGGGTGATGCCATCAAAGGGAAGATGGGAGCTGAGCATCACCTCTTCTTGAGGAGCATTCTGCTTCTTGACCTTGGATGTACCAGGAGCAGCGGCTTGAGGCAATGAGTCCTAATAAACTCCTCCTTCCCTCGGTTGACTCTGTCACTGCAATAGGTAAGGCGAAGCGGAGGGTAGCTAGAGAGTAAACCATTTTTTCCTCACTTGACAAGTTGAACTGGAAACCGGCATGGTAGGCAAGGTCATGCGACTAGGCAGAGCTCAACTTAAGGCTGAGTCTAAGTCTCTTTATATTTGCATCCTCTTTCCCCTTATGACTTACTAATATTCTAATAATATGTAAATAGGAGCAAGGGATAAGACAGAACAATGCAGGCTTGTAGATACATTGGAACCATCTCCCTGTGATTTCCTCACAGGAGGGGGAAGCTGCCCCTGGTGAACTCTCTTTTTGCTTTCTGACACTTATAGCATACCGGTATCTCTCTACGTTCACTGCATTTGTTTCCCCTGCACACAGTCGTATTCCCTCATCATCAAGGTAATTAAGATGGCAGGAACCAGGAAGCACTTTAAGGAGCAATATTTCACTCATTTGCTTACACAACTGCGGAAGGATCTTGCAGACATAAGTCAGAAAGCCATATCATTCTGTTTGCCTGTCTTCCTGGGAAATCAGAGGGAAATAAGGTTAATTCACCACTAAATTCCTAATTAAAACTTGGTGCATGTGGTGATTCGAATGAAAATGGTCCTCATAAAGTTAATTTGCATGCTTAGTGCTCAGTTGATGAACTGTTTGGGAAGGATTAGGAGGTGTAGCCTTATAGAAAGAGGTGTGACCTTGTTGGAGGAGGTGTGTCACTGGGAGTGGTCTTTGAGATTTCAAAAGCCCACACCATCCCCGGGGTCTCTCCGTTTGCCAGCTTCCTGTGGATCAGAATATAAAACGCTCAGCTTTTGCTCTAGCACCGTGCCTGTCTGCTTCCCGCCATGACAATAATAAGCTAACTTTCAAACTGCAAGCAAGTCTCCAATTAAATGCTTTCACTTTCCATTATAAAAAGAAACTGTGTGTGCATGTGCATTCACAACAATAGAATAACAACTAAGTCAGTACATTTCAAGCTTTTCACACGTACACACACAGACACACACACACAGAGGGGGAGTTCTATGGAAGACAACATTGGGAAAACATGGCTCATGTATGATTTATTTGAGAGTAAGAAAGGTTAAAATACGCACACAGTGGGAGAAAGGGAGAGAGAACACGTGACTCTGTTCATTTTTGCTTACTTAAAAAAATAAAACTCAAAACATCTCCAAATGTTGCTTAATCCACTTTCCTGTGCTAGACATTATGCAACAAGATTTTGTGAAAAAGGGATTTGGAGAGGAGCGTTCGTATCAAACCACTTCAGTGGATTAAATCTGCAGTTCAGCACATTCGACTAAGAGTACACGAGGCCCTTTGAGAGCCCCGTCTCCTTGTGTATGTGTAGCCACTATTGGAGGGCAATATTAAGCAGGACTGGATTCTAGCTACTCTCTTTAAAGAAATTAAGAACAGATTTTCTCTACCTTCCACTTGTCTCAGAAATGACTTAAAACCACCAAAGAACATGAAGGATGGCCTAGCTAAGCAGTTCTGCAGAATCTGAATGTCCTTTCATAAAGAGCTGCCACCATCTAAGGTAGATGGATCATGAAGAGATGTCCCTAAGGCAGCCCACCTACACGGCTCCCTTCCACAGGCAAGTTCACCCACCTTCACTGTGCGCTCCATTCCCACCATGTAGAGCATCCGGACGGGAAGCTCAGCACCCAGAATTCAGACGTCCTCGAGATGGAAGGGATGCTGGACCGCGTGGAGAGCGTGGGTGGCGTTAATGACATCAGAAACATGGACAACGGCAGTGGATGCTTGCAAGGCCAAACCAATGACGCTTTCCTTTCCTGATGCTTACATACTAGATTCTTAAGATCTTGGTAACTCCTTCCTCGCACCCCAGAGTCCAGGCACCACTGGAAATAACATGTCCTGTAGCAGTTAGGTTGAGTCTGATTGGCCAAGAAAGCCCGTTCTGTGGCCTTAAATGTGAGGGTTGTGGATTGACAGGCAGAGACTGACCCTTGAAGATCCAGGTGGCTATAAGCCACAAGGCTATCCCAACAGTCCAGAGGACATCTGAAAGTGTGTATTGTAACTTCCAATTTTCCAAGTTCCCGGCGGTGTGGCGGTTGCCTGGGATACCACTCTGTGACGACAGCTCTGGACCCTTCCTGGCAGCCGAAGGTCTGCAGGGCAGCCAATGAGAGAAGAGCATTCAGCTTTGAATTTTCCATTAAGCTGGTGATTCATTTGGAAACCCGTATTTTATGAAGGCCGTGAATTCAATGCAATGTGGTTGTTGAGGTGTCTACAATCAAATTGGATTCCATTAACTTTATGGAGTGATTAAGTGTCTGAACCATCAGACTTAGGGATTGAATTTATATGCTTTCTGAAAACACCTTTGAAGACTGGAAGCTTTGATGAGTGTAATTTGATTCAGGAGTTTGGGAGAGTAACCTGGAGAGATGTCACCTCCGATGTATGGAGGATCCGGGAACAGAGCTCTGCAGAGCTCTGGGATTAGGAAGGATTAGAACGTATGTACTTATATGTACGGTGAAACTGCTCTTTTTTTATTTTTTAAGATTTATTTACTTATTTTATGTATATGAGTACACACTGTAGCTGTACAGATAGCTGTGAGCCTTCATCGGATTGTTGGGAATTGACTTTTAAGACCTCTGCTCTCTCTTGTAGGCCCCACTCACTCAGTCTCTGCTTGCTCTGGCCTAAAGCTTTATTTATTATTATAAATAAGTACACTGTAGCTGTCTTCAGACACACCAGAAAAGGGTGTCAGATCTCATTACAGGTGGTTGTGAGCCACCATGTGGTTGCTGGGATTTGAACTCAGGACCTTCAGAAGCACTGTCAGAACTCTTACCCGCTGAGCCTTCTCACCGGCTCGAAATTGCTCTTCTGCATGCATATTTTTTTTTCTCCTCTGGAGATCTTGATTTTTATAGGAAGATTTAGTAGACTGCCATGACAGTCAATTTTCAAACATGAAGCTACCTAAGTATTAATTGGGCTTCTTGTCTAAGATGCCAATTTAGGGTACCAGAGAGATAGATCAGTTGGTAAAATGCTTTCCTTGTAAGCGTGAGCTCCAAGTGTGATCCCTGGAACTCATGTTCCAAAGGGTCCTGTGTGGTGGCATACACTTGTAATCCTCACAGTGGCAGACATGTGCCTGGAACTCACTGGGCTCTGCCTCCTTGAGAAGTCCCAGGCCAGTGAGCAAACTCTGTCCTCAGAAAAGGTCGATGGTGCCTGAGGAACCACTCAGCCCTGCCCACCCCAAACATGTGCATACATACCTACACACATAAAGGAACACACAACGGGCTAAAAAAAGTGGGTGTGGGATGCAGGCTTCACTGACGCCATTAGAAATACCAACCACGCTCTCACTATGTGTGTAGAGAGTGCATGGTTGGTACCCAGATCTAGACCTCTCCGTAGTTTTGCTCAACAAATTGTTCCATCACCCTGTTCATTTACGCTCATCCGGATGGATATTTATGACATGGAAATTATCAGTGGTGTGAAAGTCACACATGCCACGTTAGAAAAGAAGAATGTGGCCTGGCAGAAAGACTAAGCGGCATATTGCAATTCACTGAAAATGAGCCCTGGACATCTCGCCAGAAATTCAAAGCACACTTTAACATGGAGAGGTTAAATGGGGAAGGCTCAGTTCTTCCATGTCTGAGGTAGTCTTCATTCCTGTAGGGCAGAGGGGGCCGATATTGTACCTTCTGCCTTCCTCTTTAAAAGATTTCTTTGTGTTTAAATGACTTAAATTGTAGCGCATTTAGAGTCAAGAACTGTTGAAAGCAAATAGCTTCCTGTTGTTGATAATTTGGATTTCTTAATTCGTGATTTGTTCAGATCCTTAGCAATTTTCTGTTGAGTTATTGACATCTTCTGTGTTGATTTCAAAGAGTTGTGTCTGTATTAAAATCACTACTTTTAATGTTGGAGGGATCTTCAAAAACTTACTTTTTTTATGTTTATGGTAAAGTTTTATTCTTTTCCATGGAAAGGTTTAAAATTTTTCCACACAGATATTGAAGTTTATTTCCAAGGGCTGGAAGAGATGTCTCAAGCCTTAATGGTGTATATATATATATATATATATAAATATATATATATATATATATACACACACACATATACATATATGTGTGTATGTTTATATACATCCATGTATATATATGTGTATATATATATATATATACATATATATATACATACACACATATATGGAGAATGTGCTTAAGTCTACATGATTTTATGCACACCATATAGATGCAGGGGCCCAAAGAACCCAGAAAAGGGTGTCAGGGCCCCTGGTGTTACAATTACCACAGTTGTTGAGCTGCATGATGCGGGTGCTGGGAACATCAAATTCCAGACATCTGTGCCCTTACGTCCCGAGCCTTGGTGGCTGGAGAGATGGCTCAGAAATTAAGAAAGCTTCTGTGCTCTTGCAGGGGCCCTGGTCTCTGTTCCCAGCATGAATGTCTCACAGCTTCTGGACTCTTGTAGGGGCCCTGGTCTCTGTTCCCAGCATGCATGTCTCACAGCTTCTGGGCTCTTTCAGGGGCCCTGGTCTCTCTCTGCTCCCAGCATGCATGGCTCACAGTTTGATGATTTCTAGCAGCCGAGTCGGGGAGTTCACAATGACCTGCCTCTGGCCTTCCTGGGTACCCATAGGAGGTACACATGGTCGCACGTGCCCATCCATCCATCCATCCAAGAAGATAAAATAAACCTTAAGAACTTCTCTTTTTTCTTGTCCCTTGCAATAATACTGCATTAGTTTCATTACAGTTCATCCCCTCTTGAGAGAAAACGAAGTACTCAGATTTCCTTATGGTTATTTTGTAGTTTTATATGTGCTGTAAAATTCCACACACAAAACCACGAGTGTTAACCTTTTCCCCCATATAATTAATTGTTCTAACATCAGTCCTTATGGGATCCGTTCCCACCGATTCATTGTTAACTATCATTAGGTGGATTAACTTGTACGTTTGATAATAGGCTGAGACATTAGGTCAGATCTTTGTGGAACAGCTCCAAAAATTATAGACTTCTCTTCCCCAAGAAATGCTATCATAAGGTAAATCCATAATCCTTGGGAATTTTGAAGCCTGCCAGTGTGATTTGAGAACTTGGTTTCTATTTTTGTGTGATATCCTTCTAAGAATTTGAATTTTTATAATGCACTCACCTCTGGAAAATGCTGCTGCCCCTGGTTACTGGTGAGCCTTCTCATGTCTTCTCTCCCCCTACTGCCTCGTTATTCACACCAACCTCAGACCAACACCAGCAGATGCAGAAACACTGCCAGAGATGTTTCCAGCCATTGCATTAAAAACCCAGTCTTTCTACTATATTTAAACACTGTGCCTTGGAGAGTGTCCTTTGGAAGAATATTATTATTTTCCTCAGACGGATTATTTATTTATTTTTATTTATTTATTTATTTATTTATTTTGCTGTCACCTTAGAATATCGTAAAGGATTTTTTCCTACCCCATTCTGTTCCTACCATTATTAATTTATATAAAATTTAAATGATTTAAATGTCATCCTACATCTTACGATGTCTTTAGAGTCGCTTTCCTCACGGGTTTTCGGTTAAGTAATCTTATTATTTACACATAATAATGATTTCAGCTGCGGGTTAATTACAGTTCTAATCTCTACATGTTGTCTTATTGCAGTCGTAAGAAAAGCAAAATAGTGGGGCTGGGAGTAGTCAAGCAGCCAGCGAGTCTGTCTGCCATCTGCTGCTTCTTCCACAAAATATTCATGAAGTACCAGCTCCGAGCCTGGTACTGTGCTTGCCCAGGAGAGAGTGCATCAAGCAAGATGGGAACAGTGTGGCCGCGGCGCCTCCCCGAACAGGAGTTCTCAACCTGTGGGTCGCGACCCCCCACGGGAGTGGGAGGGTCGCAGATCTGATACAACACCATTCAGAACTGGTAGCAAAATTACAGTTAGGAAAGTAGCCATGAAATCATTTTTATGGTTGGAGGAGTCCACCACGATGTGAGTACTAGTATGAAAGGGTTTGCCGGATTAGGAAGGCCGAGAACCGCTGCTCTAGAGCATAAACTGTCCTAGATGCAGGCAGCCATCAAGAGCGTATGGCTAACTCTCACCATAGCTTTTATGCCAGTCTCTACTAGAATATACCTGCTGTTCAAATTTTAAGGCGCCTTGAGATATTCTTTAATGGCGTGCTTTTTTTTTTGTGACAATTGGTTTGTGTGTGTGTGTGTTTGTATGTATATACACACACATGTATGGATATGTGTACATGTGCGGGTGCACACGTATATGTACACGCATGCACTTGCATATGTATGTGAAAGCCAGAGATCAACCTCAAGTGCCATCCTTGGGTTCTGTATACTGGTTTTTTTGTTGTTGTTGTTTGTTTGTTTGTTTGTTTGATGTTTTTAAGACAGGGTCTTTCACTTGCCTTGGGATCTTCCTATCACGGATTCTTCAGATTACGTGAGTGTTCTATGGGTTTGGCTTTTTTTTTTTTTTTTTTTTTTTTTTTTTTTTTTTTTTTTGCCATCTATGTGGTTTTGGAGGGAGCCGAGTGAGCACCATTACCTTCTCAGAGGCAGATCGCCAGGTAGCCCCACTGATACTTCTCACAGGAAGAAAAAGTGAGTGTGTAAGTCTTCCACCGCTGTTAGAAACATGGGCAGCAACAACTCAAAGTCCTTAATGCTCGCTTCGGCTCCTGGTTTGAGAGGTCTCCGTTTATATTGCCTGTCTCCGATGCTCCTGGGCTGGGTGCGGTGCATTACAGTGCACAGTATAGGAGAGTACAGCGGCTCCACTCCTGATGGCCAGGAATGCCGAGCCTTCTGAGCTCCCAGCCTTTGGGATGGCAACAACCACCTTCAGAGCCATTCCAGTCTTCCCAGCTGCCATCTAGACGACGGTGTCCCAGAAACACCCTTGCGATGCCGCGGCTGAGTCGGCAGTGAAGATGAAGAGCCATCACAAAATACATGTACGGAAAACCGGCAGATCAAAAGATGCCCTGCATGGTCAGGATCAGGCACCCACCACCACCTTCCTTGTATTTGCCTAATTCCACCTCAAGACAGTGTAGTAATATGGTATGTGAGAGAGCTTCTGCCTTTTGTCCCTTTAGGTCGTAAGAAATGTCCCAAAGGTCCCAAACCCACTTCGTGGTTTTGTCTGTCTCCTGGCCCAAACTCACCAAACTCACTGGTAACTCTCTCCTCTTTGTCTCTTTCTGTTCATGTGGCATGGCTCTGGCCAAGGAGTGACAGGAGGCTATGGGAAAAGTTATTTTTTGTTCTTAAAAAGACACATCTCTAGGGACATGGATCGGTGCTTAATAATATGTACTGCATACTTCCAGAGGACCAGAGTCTAATTCTTAGCACCTAGATCAGGTCACAACCATCTGTAACTCCAGTCCAGGAGCTCTAGTGTCCTCTTCTGGCTCCTCAGCACCCCCCAGACCCTGAGACACACACTTGCACGTACACATACACAAATAAAATGTGTTAAAAAAAAAAAGAGAAAGATACAGTTGTGGTAATGTTTCCATTTCCATCGTTGATATTAATTAAATTTGTTCCTTGGCGTTTTCCTGCATGTATAAAATGCATTCTATGTTAATATTGTGGTTTTAACTTTGTACTATTGTCTCATAAGATGTAATTAGGCAATTCTTGTGTACTGTTTTTATAATTACATATGATTATAATTATTTCAAAATAAGGAATTTAAATTAAAAAGAGAGAGAGGCCAACGAAGAGAAATCTCTTTTTATTTGTGTATATGAGGATGTTATTGTCACCCTTGGGTAAGGAGGGGACAGACCCAAGGATGAAAACCAGGGAGCTGAACTGTGTGCACAGCAACAAAAGGCCATCAGGGTTCCCAAGAATGCCCCCAAAGTTCTGTGTCTTCAAGTTTCTTTCTTCTGGTTATACAATATGGCATATATTGTCTAAGCCATTTCGAGATTAGATTTCACTGCTAGAAGTGTTCTGTGTGAGTTTCATGGTCACAACAGGTAGACAGCTGGTTATTGGGTGTGTTTCAGAGAGGGAAAAGAAATCAATTTTTTCTATTTCCAACTCCGAGCATGCTGCCCTTTCTGTTAAGTGACAGCTGCTGACTCGCAAAGAAGAATGATGTTTCAGAAGTATGTGTCAGTCTTTTGAGCAAGGCGTAATTAATATCTAGGGCAGGCAACATATCAATGCTTGCTTTAGTAACGGCCTTGCGCAGAGACCCAGAATGTCTTCAGTATGTAATTTTGAGCGAATCAACTTCATCAACTAAAGACATGTCCTTAGTAGAGGGTAAAGAATGTCAGCGAATGGGTAATTTTGGTGATACTAGAGAAATCCTAACTCAACTGTTACATTTATAAACTTACCAGTCTGGCTTACAGGAGAATAGGTTGTAAGGGCAAGTGGGTTGTGCCACCAGCCAAGCACGGGGTTGAGTGAGGTGAGCTTACACCCCAGGAGGCTCAGAGACTAGAGAACAGCAGGAGTGGAGCTGCTTCCTCCTGGCTCTGCCCCTGCTCCGGAACACATAAGCACAGCACTCAAGCGAGAGGACCGACTGCAGGCATTCAGTCACTCAGCATAGCACCTGGAGTTTTTCTACATGCTAATGACGAATCTAGATAGCGTGAGCCTTCAACCAATGGCCTTCCCTCCCTGGGTATCCTCACGCCCTCCCCTCAAGACGTATATAATCCCCCGATTCATCCTAAATAGAGTATATGAATTTACATCCACCCCTATAAAGCATTATGAACAAGCAAAGATCATCTCAGAGAGCTGCTTCATTAAAGATGGACTCCGTGGACGGCCTTTACCCAAAGGAGCCTGAGATACCAGAAGGCCTTTCGTCTTCTCCTACCCGTCAGGTACTCAGCACTCGCTCCCCATCAGAACAGACCCTGAGCAGCCCAGGCCCCACCTTCTACTTCCTGGCTAGGATGCAGAAAACGCAAGGGAAAACGTGGCCCTTGAACCCCCATTTCTGACTTCTTCTCCAGTCGGCACATCAGTGGCATTTATATACCCAGAGAGGAGACTGGGAACCTCAACGTTCTTCCCTTCTGCTTGGAGTATTCTGGCCAGAAGGCAAACACGGGCTGTGGACTCTCTCTGTTCAGGCCTTTGCCTGCCTTCTCTGGGCTGGTGTGCAGGCAAATTCCAGATTCCCTGGGCAGAGGGGCAGTACGTGGTATGACGGAAGGTGAGCTCCAGTCAGAAAATTCCTAGACGTAGAACACGTGGTACTTGTGGGACTGGGCCAATTATGTCATGGACGGCCAACTTGGGAGAGAAGCTCTGGCTAACGTGAGTGAAGAGGCAGTTAGTTACCTCACCCGCTACAAACACACACAGGCTTCTATCTAATGAACTGGTCAGGTGTCACATCTCACAGTGACAAGTAGGTGACATGCTGTGCAAGTTCACACAGAGATGGGCACACTGAGCCAGTACAGTAAAAGGTTAAGCAGAGGCAACAATAATTTAAAGATGGATATCTCTAGGGGCCAACCCCCTATCCCCACTGTGTGCAGAGCAGTTTTGCTTTTCCAGACCTTGGGTTTTGTTTTGTTTTGTTTTTCCATCATAGCTGGGTGACATTTGATACTGTGTTGGGCAGGGCAATCCAATAGTCTGTGCAATAGGGGGGCTGAGAACCTCTTCCAAAACTGCTCAGAGTACAAAGCTGGATGCCTTAGCAGTTCCAAACTAGTGCTCAGTGCTTGGAGGATTATTGGAGAGTCTCTGGTCTTTAGTCCCTATTACACTGAAAGGTCAAGAGACTAGATGCTGGTGTCACTGACAGACTGCATCCTCGTCATTGTCATCAACACCACCACCAGCAGCAGCAGAAGCAAGAGGAAGAGGAAGAGGAAAAGGAGCGGAAGAGGAGGAAGAAGAGGAGGAGGTGGAGGAGCAGTAGTAGGAGGAGGAGGAACAGGAGGATGAGGATGGTATGGCATATTCAACAGCAAGGAGCAAAGGCAGATAGGCAAGGGCTACACCAGTTTTATTCTTGGACCTTTTTATATCTAAGTTGTCCTTTGGAGGGTGCTCCCAATGGTGGGGAGGGTCTTTCCTCTCAGGGTTTCTTCCTGGAAATGTCCTCATAGATTTGCTGAGAGCTGTGTCTGTGGGCATCTCAGATTCTGTCAAGTTGATGGTCAGGGATGAAGATCAGCCATTCGGAGGGCTTATATCTCCCTGCAAACTCATGCCCTTCTTGAAACAGAGTCCTGTGTGCCACATCCATGCGTTGGTTACAGCCAGTTCTGCTTCCTTAGCAGATAGAAGCAGTTACGAGTCTTGTAAAATAGAGTGAAGACTTTTCTTCCTTATGAGTCTTGACTATTGTAAATTTACTGTAACTGACTTGCTTTATCCTGTCCCTAAGGTCTAATACAGCTACAAAGGACACTGAAGAGTTAATGAAACATAATAGCCCAAATTATAACACCAGAAAAATACCAGGAAAGGAAATCACTTCTGGTACTAGGAGCAGCTGGGAGGCTGGGACCACATGATGGAAGGGTGCCTCTTCATTCAAGACCATCTAATTGACTGACTGTACTATAGTGCTATCTGCAGAAATTTCATTTTATTTTAATACTCATTATTTTATTTATGTGTATACATGTGTGCTTGTATGTTTTTATGTGCACTAACTGTGTACAGGAGCCTGCAGAGTCCAGAAGAGGGCATCAAATCTCCTAGAACTGGAATCACAGGTGGGTTATGAACTGCTTGATATGGGCGCTTGTTGAGGAATTTTAATCCAGCAACATGGCTGCTCTTGTAGAGGCATATCCAAAGATATGATCCATCTGGAATGCAGACATGCCACACATCTTTAACCCCCCCGGCTGAAATATAAACTCATCCTTAGTACATACCTTGGATCCCAAACAATGATGTTTGATTGAGAGGCAGACAAAGTGATGAATCAGAGGAAGATTTGACAGAATGAGTCAGAGATAGGATATGCTCAACTCACACAAGAACAGATAGGAAAGAGAGACTATTTAAAGAGGATTGAGGGAACAGAGAATTCAATTGGATTCAATTCAGTTCAGTTCAGCTCAGTTTGGAGCAGGTCAGGGGCAGTCTTTCCAAGCAAAGGAATTCCGTCAGAAGCCAAGAGAAGCCAATTTGAATCAGTCGGTTTGGAGATGCGTTTGAGCCAGAACAGCTAAGTTGAACCAGCCAGCCGGAATTCAGAAAGAGCTAGAAAGGTGAGTTTATTCAGCACTAAGTCTCAGTGGCTGAAACACTCTAGGCCTAGGCCAGCAGATGGAAGCTGGAAGCTGAACCCTTCAAGTCCCTGCCTTGTAGAAGATTAGATTGTACTGAGGCTAGAAGGTTCCAGACCTAGGCCCAAGGATAGTTAGAACAGAGGAGGAAACACTCTGGACTCAGTTCAAGCTGTGTGTTCTTAAAGGTAGGGTCCAGCTCTCACCTCATCACTTCATCTCGGGGCGTTTTAAATAAAAGGGATGTTTGCATTTGCAGGTGCTGGAAAACAAAGTGGGTCCTTTGCAAGAGCGTTGAGTGGACCTTAACTGCTGAGCCATTTCTCCAGCACTGAAGTTTTAGTTCTAAAATAAGAACATCCTCTATTTATAAAATGAGTATCTTTTCAGAAAGTTTTGAAAGTTTCCTCCACCAAATTGAGAGGGGTGTGGAATGATCTTGGAATGTGAGATATCTACTCCCCCTCAAAAGGGTAGGTACCCCCATCACTGTTTTCTTCATGACCTTTTGCCCTTTAGTTTGCACGATGAATATATTTAATTTCTTTTGTGCCATTTATAAGGCCGGGTCATTTCATTAATGACAAAATGTGACCAGGATAATTTTTCTTCCTAATTACCTTGTTTTATTCTGTTCAATATTCCCCCTTTTAATTAATTAATAGATCTTATTTTTTTGTAGAACTGTTTTGAGATTTGTAGACAAATTGGGCAGGTGTCTCGGACTCATGTTGTCTCCCCATCCCTCCCTCCCAGTTACTACTAATTATTAACATTGTCACTAACCTTACAGTAGTATGATGCGTTTGGATCAATTAATTAACTGGTGGTGAAGGATTTTCTTGAGCAAACCCATTATTTACTCATAGCTTCTGTACTTCCTCTGTGTCCCCTCCCCCTTCCCCCCTGTAGTGCCCAAAGCACATGAGGCCATCCTATCTCCTTAAATTCCTTTTAGAAGTGATATTTTCTCATCCCTCGCTCATTTCTGATGACCTGTGAGAACACTGAGTGGTATCACTGAGGTAGAGTAGCTCTCCCCGAAGGACTTTTCTTGGTGTTTTTCTCATGGTATTTCCCCTTATTTGGGGTGGGAGGTAATGGAGACAGAATACTGTTTTCAGTTGTTACCAACATGTGTTGTGATGACTGTTTCAGACCTGACCACTCACCCGAAACAGTGTTGATCATGGATGTCCTCTGTGAGGGTTTGATTCCCACCTCTCACTCTTCCATATCTTGTTCTTTGGAAGCAACTCACCTGGCCCTTCCCTACCCAGGTGGGACAAATATGGCTCCATCTTCAGAGCTGCGTACCTACATAATTTATGTGTAATTCTTCTACATGAGAGATTTCATTGATGGTTTTGGAAGTAGAGGGGCCAATTACATTTTATGGGTTTCAAGTGTTGACCATTTTGATGCATCAGCATGTTCTTTGGGAAAAGAAGAGTCCAGTCACCATGCCAAGCAGAAGCACTAGAAAGAGCACTTGATTGAGAGGCGTAGGGTTTGCGATTGGAAGCCAGCACAGACATTTTATTAGGGGCATGGTCCTGCATATACTCCTGTCCCTCAAAGCTGCTTAAGTGGCAAGAGGTTCTAATTCTCAAGGCAGCAGAAAGATTGCTCCACTTGCGTCCTTCCTGTGTGGACTTTGACTCCGCCCACTCCTCTTTGCTCCAAGATCCCCTCTTCCGAGCCCAGCCGCCGTCACCATCAGAGCATTCTTGGCTGAGTAGATCATATCCTTTACCACTTCTGCCTCGTGCATCTCAGTCCTTCATTTTTGTTACTGCGATTGTATTAAATCACCCTGCTTGTGCTTATCATCCGCCATTGTGTGATGACAGTTATTAGCTGCATGCAGTCAAGGACTTTTTCTGTCTTATTCATCCTAATACCAAGAAACTGCCCCCAAATGAATTAGATTAGATTCCAAAGAAGATACAGCCATTGGGCTGACCACTGGGGACAATTCCATGGAATGTTCTCTGAAGCTACAAATTAATATAGATGCAAAAGCCCTTTCACATCTCTGAGCAAGTGTGGGGAATCTCTCTTACCAATGCCTGCTCTTCCATGGAGAGGGAAGAGCTCTGAAGGCGAAGGCAAATTGTATGATTAGTGTCTGATCTCTGTTTGGTCATTTGTAAATCCCAACAAGATGAGCTCATTCTGACTTAGACTGACTTTTCTTAGGAAGCTTAAATTAATAGGTAATTTGCCTGCCATAAAGGAGATCTAACTTAGTTATTTAAAACATTAAGGAAAAACCCTTGACTTTTATGTCGAATGAAAGATATCCTCCAGAGACTCTGGAAGATTCAGAAGAATCACGTGGGTTAAACATCTGGTTCTCTGTTGAATTTCCTAAATGCTGGCCATGTAAGTAGGTGTTCCAGTATCAGGACTTTAAAAAACAGGGGGCGGGGTAAGTTTTTACTTTAATTAATCTTCACCATGAGATAGATTAAGACAAAGGTTAACTATATCAGCTTTGTGATTATGTAAGTCCAGGTTCAAAACCCTGCTTTACCACTTGCCAGATGTGCAATAATGGGAAAATTACTCTAAAATCCCCTACATTTCACTTTTGTCCTCTGCAAATTATGAACCACTGGATTTGAAGCTGTGGCCCACTAATTATTTTTAAATATTTATTTTATGCTTATTTATGTATGTGCATGTTTTGCCTACATCTATGTATGTGAACTGTAGTGTGCCTGGTGCCTGCAGAGGCCAGGAGAGGGTACTGGATATCTGGGAATGGACTTCTGGCCTGGTGTGAGCTAACATGTCCATTCTGAGAACCAAAATCTGCCTCTTATGTAGGGGCAGCAAGTTCTCTAGCTCCCCAGCCCCTGACCCATTAATTCCTAATTATGTTTGGTTTAAATTATGTCTGTGACTTAGGCTCTAACCAGTACTATAAAATAAAGCTTATAATACCTACAAAGGCCTCTCATGGCTACAAAGAATATTAAATCTGCCTATCTATCTATCTGTCTGTCTATCTATCTATCTATCTATCTATCTATCTATCTACTGATTTATCTATCATCTATCTATCCATCCATCATCTATCTATCCATCATCTATCCATCTATCATCTGTCCATCATCCATCAGTCATCTATCTATCTATATCCATCCATCATCTATCTATCCATTTGTCTATAATCCATCCATTTTATCTGCCTGTCTGTCATCTATTCATCTGTCTATAATCCATTATCTACCTGTCTGTCTGTCCATCCATCCACCCACCCATCCATCATCTATCTATCTGTCCATATATCTCACACTATTTTTGATTGGGTTTACATGCCTGCAATCCTTGCCCAAGGAGGCCTTCTTTTAGGTCTACTCTGTTACCTGATTGCTGTTGAAAGTTTGCTTGGTCACTTCTAGAAGCTTCCTTGTTAACTCTCCTTGGTTTCTTCAGGGCCACTGCTGTCTCTCGTGAAAAGACAGCTAAGGGAAATGCAGGCCACTTTCCTTCAGCTTCTCCTGTTTTCTATAGGAAGAGGAGGTGGGGGAGGAAGGCAGTCCCGGGTAGCTAGCACGAGAAGCGAGCACGTCTTTATCTTAAGAATCCTTGCATCTCTGGAGTTGGGTATTTAACGATGCTGTCAGTTTTGTCCTTGGATCCACACTGAGAGGGTAAGACCATCATCCATATCCAACCAAATGCCACCCAGAATGAGGTATGTGTACCTCAAAAATTCTTGAGAGACCCCCCTCCCTCCAGCGCTTTAGCATCCTCTTTCTAGAATATGAGCATAGGAAAGGGCCTAGGCAGTGATTTAATTAATCTTCCTAATTATGGACAAACCATTGGCACATAGCTATTTTCATCTTGAAATTGTATTTTCATAAGGGTATTTAAAGGCTCGAGTTTTTTTTTTTTTTCCTTCCATGAGTGTCTCATCATCCCTGTGCAGTATAATGGTTAATTTTAGGAACTCTGAGTTTGATTTGTATTTAAGATTTCTTGCAATCTATATATAGGTTGGCCTTTAATAATCATTTATACATTGCTTCTTTTTTATATAGGTCATGTGTTCTCCTGGGAGGGTAACAAGATTAGAAACAGCAAATACAGTGCAGAATAAATTAAAATGTTTCAAACTGCATTATATAATTTCAGAAAATTGGTTTCACACTGAAACGTTTAAATAAGAAAACCAAATGAGTTAAATAAGAAAAAAAAAATCAACCCACTCCTTCAGTGCATAGCAGGATGGCCATTGTTTAGCAAGTCTGATCTTAGAGTGAAGATGCCTGACCTCTTTTCACAATGCTGCATCAACCTGACCCATCTGGTCATTAACGGGTAAAACTATTATTATTTTTCTACATTTTTTTTGTTGCTATTTCAAAAGGCTGGTTTCATTCCCATGGAAGATGAATAGTATTTATTTGTCAAAACACCATCCTAACTAACAGTAATTGTATTTTCTTATATAACTCTCCAAAATCATACACACAAAGCAATGCTCTTGCATTTGGCACTGTAAACTCAAGAGGGGAAGGGTGGGACAATGAGCTGCCAATCAGTCAGGATAACCGGAAGTGGGTTTTCCTTCCACGGCTGCGTGGAAGTGACCCAGCGCTCTAGAGACACTATTATTCTGGACGGTTTGGTTTGTTTCTCTGAAGTTCAGCATCGCTTTGCTTGTACTGCGTCCTCAGGGTTTCCTCAGTTTCTCTATTCGTGCGTTAAAGGCCTCTTCCTGTATTTGCAGTTTTTCGTTTATCTCCTTCTGTGGAGACAATCATATATATGTTATGACGGAGCTATCTTTGGCTACACATTGTCTCTGTGGTTTTGACATACTATAGTGCCTAGAGACAGATATCCCTCACACACATTTTCCTGTTTTGCAGACAGAGCTGTGTTCCAGCCTGTGGTGATTTGATAACACTTTATCATATTTCTCTGCACATTCCCAATGTATAGCATTACTACCGTGGACAGGAAGTGGTATTTGGATAGCCATTTTTCACACAGCCTCATCGTGGAAGATAGGATAACTGAACTGTGTTTCCAGATGCGTTTGCCAATGAGGGCTGAATCAGAGAAATTGCTCTGGGCTTAGTCGGTGCGGTGTTGTGGGCCCCCTTGCCCCTTTGTTTTGGCCTGCCCTCTAATGGAGCCTAAATGGGGTTCCTGGAATCTCCGCTGCATGAAATACTAACAGAAAGAATCTCACAATTAGGATAGCTCTCATAATTAAGAGCATTCATCATACATTACAGTTCTTACATGCATGCCACTGTGTAATATAAAGTTGATATGGAAAAAAACCAAACCCCTCTCCTAAGCAATTGGTGGTAGGTTTTAGGGATCATGGCATCCCCTGGCAGTGATGCTGTGCACACTAACATCGCTACCTCTGTAATTCCAGAAATGCACCTCATTGCGTTTGCACATTATCTCAAGGCTGGGGGTTCAGGAAATGCTTTCCTTTTACCGAAGATGAATGCTACAGTTGCCGACAGGGACAATGACAGTTGGGAGGCTTGTTACTGTCTGAGTGACTCAAGGATACGACCAGGGTATGGAGAACACTTTATACTCCTGTGTGTTAATGAGTCAAAGTCTAGAACTTTTAAGTACTTAACGGAATTTGAAATCGTCACGCTGTATTCTAAATAGGGGGGAAATCCCAGTTTCATGAGCAGATATGAGTAAAAGTATTTTTTTTTGTTTCTATCTAATGTTTTGTTGTTGTTTTGTTTTGCAAGACAGGGTTTCTCTGTGTAGTCCTGGCTGTCCTGGAACTCACTCTGTAAACCAGGCTGGCCTGAAACTCAGAAATCCACCTACCTCTGCCTCCCAAGTGCTGGGATTAAAGGCGTGCGCCACCACTGCCCGGCATGTTTATGTAATTTTTAAGAAAGTCAGTGTAATAGGTAATTTTGAATACCTGATTACCATTTTAATGAGGTTTGGTTTTCACCTCATGGGAAGAGTTGATATTTCTAACAGGTCACATTGGTGTCAACATATGTAGATTCAGAATTATATAAATAGAGCATAGAGTGTAGATGCAGCAGAGCTTTTAAGATTATTGTTTGGTGGCTGTTGTCGTCCTTCTCCTTCTCCTTCTCCTTCTCTTCATCCTCTTCCTCCTCCTCTTCCTTCTCTTCTTTCTTCTCCTTTTCCTCCTTCTTCTTCTTTGACTAACTTTTGACTTGTGTTTTCTTCATTTTTCTCTTTGTTAGTGGATGAATAGGTGAGGCAGGGGAAGGGATAAAATGGTCCCCTAGTTATCTTTTCAGGTGGATACCCCTATGCATTACGTTGGCAGAACTAAAAGGATCGTGGCTTATGTACTATCAACCAGTCTAGTTTGGCTATGGCACTTTGGGCAAGCCACTTAACCTTTTAATCTCTGTATGGAACATGAAGAAGTGAATAGTTAACATTGCGCTTTGCATTTATAATTGCAACTCCTGATTTCCCATATACTTCACTAATGGCATAGTTCACTAAGAAAAATGATCACTCCTTATGAATTGGCGTAAATGTATGGAATATTGCACCATGTAGGTGTTGACACGGTCTGAGAAAATAATTTCGACCCAGTTCTAAAGGATGGGGATGATATGTTCTAGCCAGGAGGTGGGCTTCTCCTTTCTCAGAGGCACTTTTGTGCCCACCCATGATCTCATGTTTTCCAGAGAAGCGTGGTCGGGCTTCCACTTACCAGCTTCCTCTTCGGCACCTCACTAAGGTTTTCGCAACGATCTGGAAACTCTTCTTGCATTTCCCTGAGATAGTTTACCTGCTGGGTGTGGGCTTTGGAGAGAAGGTTCCTGAAAGTTGCTTGTGCCTAACAAGAGGAGAGAAAACTTACAGATCTTCGGACCTCGGTGTTTCGTGCTCCAGTTTAGTCACAACTAGCAGAGTCAGAATGAAAGGAATCCACGTCTACCCGAGGGATGCGTTGGCTTGCTGTCTCCTTGTTCTTCCTCGGAATGCTGCTGAATGGACTTGTTACCTTCAGCTTGGGGCTGGCTCTTATTCTATCTCCTTTAGGAAGTGTTCTGAATCCCCTGCCCTGCGATCAGTAGCTTTCACTGACCACAACCTCAGAAGGCTTTTCTAACATGTACAGTCCAAAGCTGTCATAATGTAACCTACACAGCAGACGTTAAGTTTCGTAATGTAATGTAAGGTAACATAATGTAAGATATCATAAACCGCGGGGTGGCAAGCTATGGTCACATTATTTTCCCACACTATTTTATTCGTTTGCTGTGTCAGGGCCAACAGCCAACCTTCAATGCAAGAGTCCAGCATTCTCATTCCCAATTTTCTAAAATATGATTCTTTAAATATACCAAAGTTTCTTCCATTGGGTCTTATTTTTTATTATGCAGTTTGGAGCCAAACTAATTTCATTTCAAATGTATCTTTCAAATGAAAATATATAGACTATATTGGCTTAAAATGTTTGGTCTATTCCATGTAATTTTCACTGACATCTGAGGGCCAAGAGAACTTCATTCTTAATAAATCTCTAAAACTGCAGATTGAATTGTGGGAAAAATAAGTGGGTAAACATAAAAATTAAGGGCTTACTCTCCATTTTAGGAGGTTCTATATTAGGGAAGTGGATATTGGCTTGGAATCACAATAGAGAACTAGCTCTGATATAATGTACTGAAACGTGAATTCTCTACTGACCTTTTCTGCAGAAACTGCAATAGCTCTGTGGCTTTTAAATAAAGAGGAAGAAGAAGAAAAAAAAAACCACCGAGTGATCACAAACACTGAGAGCAAAACACCGCATTCACTGAGGGTGTACAGCAGATGCGTGTATCCAGAGTCCACTGACACGCAATTTTGAAAAGGGGCGTGGCAGGTTTTTAGAACTGGGAGTGTTTAAAAGTGGAAAGTAGCTTAGCCCGTCTGACACAGGACGAAACTGAAACGAGGCTCAGGGCTATCGCCCAACTTGGAATTTGTCCAAGAGGGAGGTTAGGTGCGGGGAAAGCACGAAGCCACAGGTGTATTAACGGAGTAGCCTGGGCTCTGCGTTAGGTGCGTGGCTTCCTCGGATGGCGCTGGAGTCGCTGCTGGGATCAGGCTTATAGCACCTGCTAAGCCTGCTGAGCCTGGGAACTATAGACAAATGGCAATCTGTCTGAGTCCCATTCTTTTGATTTGTGGCTGGAAGTGCCCTCTTCGCTTGTGTGGAGTTTAGCAGGATTGCAGAGAGAAAATACACACGGTGGTTTGCCATCTTGAGACATTGTAGAAATCCATTATCATTTTGCCATCTTGTTGAAAAGGGGAAAAAAACCCCAGTAATTTGGCCCAGGTTGATTAGATCTACCCAGTATGAAGATGCTCAAAGTACTTATAGGGTCTGTGGGTCTCCCTGGTCCACATTCTCTCTCCGTGCATAACTGTACGTAGGTGGAGACGTTGTTGAACTTCCGGGGTGGCATCATGCTAATGAGATGAGAATAAGCACGGAGACTAATCCTGTTCACTCTGTTAAAGGAGAGAGGTACTGATGCTGCAGACTCTAACCCTTTAAAGGAAAGTCATCAGCCGAGAGTTAAAAACACACAGCTCCCCTTCATGGAGTGTGGCTTTGGTAAAGATGGTTTCAATTGTGGGTCCTGCAAACAATTCTCTTGCTTGTCTGGTAGTTCCTCGGCCATAATTTCAGAGCTATGGGATTTGCAAAGGAGCCCCGGGCCATGATTATACGTAAACTATATTTAGAGGAAATGTTATCAAATCTAAAAAGGAGGTATGTTCTGAACTCGGCTTAATTCAGCTGCACTTTGCCCTTCCACACAGTAACCAGTTATTACGTTCACAGGGCCGTTAACAATAGGCCTTTGTGTAAAACGTGTTCTTCCACTGTTTCTGGTAAACACTAAACACCCCTTATTAAGCTGGGGACTTTGGCTGATTCTGTTGGCACCAGGTCATTAAATGCTCGTGTAAATATTGCAATAACGTTTGACGATTAAGGGAGTAGCAAGGTATGCTTAGGACAACCTAAGTTTTTTTTTTTTGCTCTTCCCAAATTAGTTATTAATATAGTATGCTTTGTATATATGACCCCAAGTGCAGATGGTTAAAAATAAATAAATAAATAAATCTTCCCCTCAGATGCGCAAGTGTTGTTGTGATGTATGGTCATTTCTCAAAATAGGCAATTCACTTTGTTTAAGCATCTGGCTTGGGAAATGATGTGGATTCCTGTGAGTCCTTATGTGAAGGTAGTAGTAGGTATTTGTTCCTTGCACAGAACGGCCAAGAATTAAACACAAAATAACCCTGTGAGAGATGGCAGGCGGCTGCCCAGAGATGGTCCCTCCTACCCACTGACAGGGCACCTTTGGCACAAACAGCTTAGCAATTAGTGACATGAAGACAGGAAGTGCCTGAGAAGAACTGCACCTCACGACCTGATGCTGCGTGAGGTGACTTAGTTAAAGCATCGTGTGCTTTGAAAGGGCAGCCATCACTTTTCAGGAGCCCGGAGTCACTCAACTCTTATCGTGAGGTGTGGCTCAAAGACTTCACAGGGCTCTTTTTCTGGGTTTCAGTGGCGAAAGGTTTTGCAGGCCAATAGCCCTGTACAGCACACGAAGGGGCTGCTGGCCGGTCTGTTTTTGTGGTCTTGCTGAATCCAGACGACTCAGCGGAGGATTATGTAGCCTTGTGAGCTAGAGTGGGCAAACCGTAAACCTCACTCTTGCTTGGCCAGAGCAGAACAATGTTTACAGATGTTGAGGTGAATGCTGCCTAATTGGCCAAGCATACCGGGGACGGGGGACGTCACTGTCCTTTCTCACTCAGTACCTGTATGCTCATCAAAACCTCGTCTGTTACTCGCGCCAGGGCTGATTTTACGTCATCAATGGTGAAGCCACCTAAGGGATCTTCCTCTCCCATTTCACTCTCCAGCGGGGTCTCCTGAGGCCCTTGCTCTTGATCCAGCCCCTAAGACAGTGGAAATAAACACATTCAGGTACTGAAAGGAAGGAACACTAAGGGGAGCCCTTGAGTGCTCAGGGATGTATGCGCAACCTCAGGCTTCTACACTGTGTGGCTCTACCAGGAGCAGTGTGGAACTGGAAGGAGGCACTGATTTTATGTTACCACCTATCTTAGGGATTACAAGAGACTTGGATGGGGGATCTCAATGGTGAAGCCTAGGTAGGATACGGGGAGTAAAAAAAACAAAAACAAAAACAAACAAACAAAAAAACAACCAACCCTCCAGACCACCATTATCTGGCCTCTGTGTGAATCAAGTTTGAAAGGAATATTGGCCAGGAAAATGTCAGAGGCAGAGACAATGGGGGGACATGAGCTCTTTCCATCTTGCACCATAATAATGCTTTTGCAGGCCGGGGTTGGGGGGGCAGGGCGAGGTGGGGAGCATTTTTTAGCCTACCTTCTGTTCCGTGTCCAGCGTTGGCAACGGCTCTACGAAGGCTGAATACATGTCCAATGGCATACCTTCTTCCAGGGGGGCTGGGAAAGGGTAGTCTGCAGGCTTGACTACCTCAATGGTTTGCTGGAAAAGAAGAGCTTTTGGTGAGGGGGCTCTGTCTCAGCCAGTTCCTTCACCGGACCGCCATATCAAATTGGGTATCTTACTTAAGTACCAGCTGCTCCCCGCCCTCGATACCCTGGTTACACCCTCCTTGTTACCTGGCGCTTTCCCTGCACCGTCTCACACTCATAAGTAGCATCATCTTATCATCGCTTTCTGGACTCTGTGGTTGAGGGTTCATTCATTTGCTTCCATCTCTGCACTGTGCCCGTGCCTCTCACTCCCAGTTTACTAGCTCTTTGTAGGGAGAGAGACAAACCTCACACCCCCTGTCTGTCTTCCCCATTTGCGGCAGGAGGTTTGGTCCTTACTACGCCTAATGATGGCTGATTGACACAGCTCAACAGGATGCCAATGCTCTTGTGCGTACAAGCGGAGTGGCTATCACCAGCCTGGCACAATAGGGCCCACCTTTGCCGGGGACCGGAGTTTGAGCCCCAGGACCCACATGAAACAAAACAAAACAAAAACAAAAACCAACCAACCAAACAACCCCCCAGAAAACAAACAAACAAACCAAACCAAAACCAAAAACAACAACAGTAACAACAACAACAAAACCAAACCAAGCATGGTGGTATGTGGCTGTAAATCCCAGTGCTGAGGAAACAGAGAGCAGGGTCCCTGAGGATCATTGGTAAGCTCCAATGTCAGAAAAGAAAAGACAAGACAGTGCCATATGGAAAGATAACCTTTGGCTTCCACATGCATGTGGTTATACATGTGTGTGTGTGTGTGCATGTACACACAGTGAGGATATATATATATTTTTATATATACATATATAATATATTGTATATATAATATATTTATATTTTATAAATTATATATAATACATAGGATATATATTTATACATACATACACACACGTGTATATATAGAGATAGAGAAAGAGTGAGAGACAGCAAGAGAGAGAGAGAGAGAGAGAGAGAAAGAGAGAGAGCAAGAGAGAGAACTCAGCAGTGGGTACACTAGAATTTCTGAAGCTCTATATGTAAATAAGATCAGAACACAGAATCATCAGAGGGACCCCATAGCAAACCTATGGCAGAGTGAGACTTCCCTGCAGGCAGTCACTTTGCCAACAGGACGCATATGCGGTAGAGAAAGACTGTCAGAAACAGCACTGAAAGATACGGAGAACCTTGGACGCCAACTTTGGCAGAGTCCATCGTCCAGCCCCCGAGGCATAGCGTGGAAGTGGAGATGAGGTGACTAAAGGCATCAAGCCTCCGAATCTTTTAATTAGTTCCTCTTGTTCTACTTCTGTGTTTACCAGGCAGTGTTTTTTAACCATAATTTAATTTCCCATCTCAGTTGATCTGTGAAGACATGGCCACTTGAGTGTTCTGGTTTTTATGTCTTCTACATACCTCAGTAAAAATCAATAACTTGTTCCAATTTACATAGCAAACACGCACAAGCTTGTTAGTGAAGTTCTGAGATGAAGTTGCGCACGGCTCTGCTAACAAGAATTAGGCCTGAGCACAAGAGTTTGAAGAACTACGGAAAACCATTCCCTACCCCGTTACCATCTTAGGACACTTTTGGGGTGGGTGGGTGAGAGTGGAAATCGCAAGAGAATGGCACAGTCGTTTCTAACTTCTCCGTGTTGCTCCCCACCATTGAAGTATTAATGCTTTGCCTTCACAGGTTTTGGATTGGGCTGGAGGACGATTTGTTTGGTGGGTTTGCCAGCGTGTTTGCATTTGGACTGAATTCATATCACTAATTTTTGCATGAGCATGTAGGAGGTTGCTGTTTAGCCAATTGTGGACATAGAGAGGCAAGGATATTCAGCAATGGAGAGGGAAAGTGATTAAGCCACGATCAAATAATTACGTAGTGACAGTGACTGGCAGGCAGTTGTATTAAAACCCCGGGGGGCAGTGGCCCTGAGCTTCAGCTGTTTTGGGGTAAACTGGAATTTGTCATCAAGTGCCCATCCTGGGAAATTATTGATACTGCTAGGCCTTTCATTTTTATCCTTTTGGATGATGTCATGCCCGCTGTTTATCTCGGGTAGATTAAATGTTCACTAGGATATTGAAGAGACCTCAGGACAGTGGGGTTTTCTCCCAGTCACATTCGCAGGCTGTGCCGAGTGAGGGGACAAGGAGCCGTGTCTCTTCACGGTTATGCTCAGCCCCCCCATCATGCTTGGCTTGCGAACTCCAAATCTTCTGTTGGTCTTCATGTTCCGTAGACAAGAAAAGGAGGCCAACCATGCTTCCGCGTCGCCTGAAACTCTACCGGTAAAATACAGACGTTGCCTGCAGGAATTGGAGACCTCGGAAGGAAATGGGGTGTTAGCTTGGAGGCATGGACTTAAACTTATGGTGAGAAAAACACAGTGTATGTAGTGCAGGGTGTGTTTGGGGGTGACAGGAACAAACTAGACACTGAAAAAGAAGGCTCAGAGTCCACTGGCACTGAGCATGCGCTGACGGGTGGGGGCGGCTTGCACTGAGCATGCGCTGATGGGTGGGTTAAAAATGCTTTGCAAGTCTAGCAGGTAGGGCGCTGTCTTGTTTACAGTCACCACGTTCGTTCCTGCAGTGCTCAGGGCACACAGGCTGGGGTCTTCTGCTTGTTGACCCTCCTCTACTGACATTCTTGACAGAGAGTCTCTCCATTTGGTGATGCAGAGCCCACGATCTGTCCTCTGCTGTCCTGGTCCTCCTCAGATTCTATACAGTTAACTGCAAACAGATGTTTGTGTTCACGTCTTACATTTTCTTCCCCACACCTCTGTGGCAGGATTTATCGATTGACTTCTTTTTAAAAGATGTGTGTGTATGTGTGTGTGTGTGTGTGTGTGTGTGTGTTTGTGTGTGTACTGGGGTGTCTTAGATGTCAGAGGAGGGCATCAGATCCCTATAGAGCTGTAGTTTTACAGGGAGTTGTGAGGGACCGAACATGAGTATTTGGAACTGAACTAAGATCCTCTAGAACCTTAACCACTGAGCCATACCACCCTCCCTTCTTTCTTGTTTTCGCTCTATCTCTGTCTCTCTCTGTGTATGTATGTGAGAGTGTTTATATGTGTCTATATGTATGAGTGCATGTGTGACTATGTATATATGTGTCTGTGTACATGTCTATATATGTTCATGTGTATGTGTGATGTGTAACTGTATGTGTGCCTATGTGTATGCATATATATGCGAATTAGTGTATGTATGTATATGTGTGCATCTGTGGGCACGTGTACACGATGTGCATGTGTGTATAAGTGTATCCATGTACGAGTCTATGTTTGTGAATGTATTTCATTTGTTGTGTGTATGAACGTATATGTGTGACTGACTATGTGTGCTAATGTGCGTGTGCATACCCTAGCGCTCGTGTGGAGACTTGGGTCTCTCTGGTTTCACACTTCCTTTCTTTGATAGATCAAGGCTTGGGTTTATTCTCAGAAGCTGAAATTATGGCTGACAGTTGAGGTTTTCTTTCTCTTGATTTTTTAAATGTGTGTAGTTCATATAACTATTAAATTGAGTCAATTCATGCACAGGAGTGGGGGGTGAGAATTTCTTTTCTTCGCATGCTCTGCATACTGTTAATGAACCAAACCGCAGCTGTTTCTCTCTTTCACGAAGAATTAAATTTAGCCGTGTTAGGCAGTAGACGAAGGTGCAGTTTTAAATGCAGAGTTTGAAATAAACAAAAGGCTCCCCAAGTATTACAGTGAGTTTTTCCTTATGGAGAGGGGTCGCCTTCCTTAAAATCAGGTCCAAGGGAAATTAGAATCAATAATTGTGGCGAGCACACAGAGCCAGCAAACATGCTTAAATGAAGCCGTCTGATGCAATGCTTTCTTTAAAAAATACAATTAGGCCTTTGTATTTTTTTTTTTTAACAAAACCTCATGTTTTACAACATCGCTGGCTCTGTAATAAAATCTATTTAAAACAGAGAGACATGGTCAGCTTTATTGAGTTAGATTTTTCTGGGAGAACATTATAATTTCCTCAAGTCTATGAATAGTTGAAGCAAATTAAATAAAGCCAGTTTTATAACTATTTTTATACATTCCTGTAGGATGGCAATTT
Organism: Mastomys coucha; assembly: GCF_008632895.1. Classification (NCBI taxonomy): domain Eukaryota; kingdom Metazoa; phylum Chordata; class Mammalia; order Rodentia; family Muridae; genus Mastomys; species Mastomys coucha. The sequence continues at coordinate 33,357,898 of NW_022196909.1, forward strand.
TCTCATGTTCCTCCCCACCCCCTACTCAAAAGTCTAATATGTTACCTTTTAAATCTGGAAAAATAAAACCAGAAAAAGGAAAAAAGTATCTTATTTTTAAAAAACAAAACAAAACAAAAACTCAAATCTTAACCTATTTGGTTTGAATTTATCCATCTCATACGTCATAGAAGACTAGCACCCATGGCATTCAGCTCAAGAACCACGGGGAAATGCTTGGACTGACTTGCCTCAGGCATAATGCTGAGCTTAAAAGGTAGAACTCTCTGATACATACACATATCCATTTGGCCAAATGACTGGTTTTGCTTGACTTTCAAATACCCCCTAAATATAACTTTGGATGTAAAGCAATCAACGTGTTTCTCTTGCCGTTTCTGGATGCTTGCACACGAACAGATATAAAAACAACCACTTTGCTTCATGTGAACTCCATATATATATATATATATATATATATATATATATGTATATATATATATATATATATTCTGATTATGAGCAGGCCATTTGAACCAAGGTGAGTATATTAAAAGCTCTAATAAAGAGGAGAAGAGATTTCTAAACAGAATAATGGACTGTTAAGTGAACATGCCATAAATAACGTCCACAGATGTGGTCACTTGCAAATTAGTTTTGCATAACTTACTTTCTGCATTTCCCCCCCAGATGTTATCTGTTACACGGAAATTACCTGAAGCTGGCTATATTGTTCTTTGTGTGCGCATTACATTTGTGTTATTTAAGATGGTTTGTAATCTGTGCTTAACTTGACTTGTGCCACGGTATTTAAGGAATATCAAATGAATGGCATTTTGGCATAATTTAATACTCATCAGTACAAAACTCCACCATCAAATATTGTGTCTTTTTTTTTTTTTTTAATGTAAGCCCTTTACTTACGAGCCAAATGAAATCACTAGGAATCTTTTGAAATGTTGTGTGTTTTCAATATGAATTGGATATCTACCATGGGAATAAATGCTAGGAATTTCGACCTCTTCTGGAGGGTCAGTTTGGCTCTGAAAATATGCATATACGGATTCAGACTCCGTGTCCAGCTCTTCATGTGCCTGAGCAGTCCTGGGAAGATGTCACATGGTACATGTGATACTCCATTCTTTTTCCTAGACTTTGTGAACTAACATTACCAACAGTCTTGACTCCCATCCACGGATCCTCTTCGGGGAATGGGTGAACCATAAGAGGTTTGTGGGTTATGTTTGTACCATTAGCACATCCTTAAGGTGGCAAATTTGCAGATGTGTTATTAGATCATCTGTGATATTAAAGAATATAAGAAGGAGACGACTTTCTATTATTTTGAGTGGTAGAAAAAAGCGAGAGCAAAAGAAAAATGAAAAATGAATCTACTCACTTGTGTTGTAAGCCAAAGACCAAAAAAAAAAAAAAAAGAAAAGAAAAAAGTGGGCTTGCTTTGAAAAGACATTTGTTTGGAATTGTTGGAGGATGACTTCATATGTAAATCACAACTTACTAAAATATGTCAAAAGTTTCAGAAAATGAACTTGATTGCCAACTTTCCCCACTATTAATGGAAGGGAAAAGACACACACAGAAAATTTCCTGTCAAGTTTTAACTGTCTACCCTCTGGCCCCCTTCCCCACATCACCCCTGCTTCCCCTCCCTGCCCCCCAACTCTCCCACCCCCACTTCCCTCCCGCCCCAAAGGAAAGGCATGCCTAGTTTACAAGTCTAATGAAGAAGTGCTGAGTACTTATGGAAAAACTTTAACAACAACAACAACAACAAAGAAGATGACAACGAGGACAATAGCGCTGCAGGCTAAGAATGGTGCCCTATTGCCCACAATGCCCTGCGTCTAAAGTGATAACCTCTAAATAGCACCTGCAAGTTCTCAAGGAGGCCATAAAGGGAACATGAAAAGAGGAAATTCAAAGGTGGAGAGGACCTGAGAAACTACTCAATCCAATTCTGGAGAAGTTTTCCATTTGTGATTGACCCCTTACAAACTTACTACTATACCCATTGCTGCAGATGCCATTTCCTCCTTTT
>NW_022196909.1:33359945-33443846 GCF_008632895.1 Mastomys coucha
TTTTTCTCTCCTATGCTTAATATGCGGTATTTACATTTTGAAAAGGTTCAAAACGTTGCCAGGCTCCTGCAGGCTATGAATTGACATCTAATAACGAGTGCTATTTTTACCCACGGCACACGGGTAGTTTGAACATTTATAACTTCACAGAGCTTCGAGACCAGCAGATCTACACACATGCTAATCACCTAAACAGGGACCAGGTTGTGCAGCACAACAAGTCAGAACAGGAAATGAAGACGCCCCACTCCAGCTGAAGCTGCAGGGAAGAATTTAAATTGGCAAGCCCCAGAAAACCAATTTGCAATCTGGTTTAGGGTACACCAGTTAACACCTTGGGCCCATTTTTTGTTTTTTTTTTTAACAAATGTATCTTGACTTGGTCATGTTAATCTTAGGCTTGAAATATATATATATATATTTAAGTTGGATAATTAAACTGATTCTAGAGTCTTTTAGAGACCTTCCTTATTTGCAAGAGTTTGTCTGTTGGGGGGGGGCAGTGACACTATCTGATAGAACCTGAGTATGCCTATCATCAAGGGCATAGATCGCCAGACTCTTGCCAATGAATCCTACCTCTTCTCTAGGTGTCAGTGCAATTTAGAAGTGAACGATGTTTGGGTCTGGCTCTGGTACAAACATTTCCTGAGGGGTAGAACTGTTCTTTGGATGCCCAGATATTTTCTGAGGACGCAATAATCTGGAAGACAGAGAGCTGAATTACAGGCTCTGGGGCTGGCTCTGTTCCTAATTGTGCGATGAGAAGAAAATCCCCAGGCCTCAGTTTATTTATCTATAAAACAAGGGTAATGGTAATTGCTACCTGGCTGCTACATCGAATTGTTTCAAGCACAAATTAGATAATGCGGATAAAAATGCTGGGCGTTCTTCAAAGGGAGAGGTATTATTAAACCTTATTATTATTTATAATTACTGTTATTATTCAAAGGATCATCTTGCTTTGGAAGGGGTCAGTGGAAGACAGACTACAGCAGCCATGTTTCACTACATGGGTCTGTGGTATCTGGATTTGGTAATGTCATGTGGACTGACTGATACACCCAGTAGGATGTTCTGTCCTGTGCCATCTATTCAATGGCAGTCTCTCAGACGTCAAACACACTGGGTGCCACCTCACTGGATAAGTTCCCTGGACTCAAGAACATTCTCTTTGGTATCACTGCAGATTTTGCAACTGTGTCGCCTTATCAGACATTAAGCAACTCCCCTGCTTTGCAAACGGGGAGGGGGGAGATTTACTCTCTCCCTTTGCCTAGTTTATTAGTCTATCTTTTGTTTTTCTGTGTCAAATGTGGCCTGTGATGGCCTGGCTCTCACTCATTCCCTTTAGCACATTTTATTTATTTGTTTGTTTGTTTGTTTGTTTATTTAAAATCAAAAGCAAAAGGTTTGGGCATTACAGGGCGGGCTTGCAGGGTCTTTCTGCTGAGGGGGGTGATCAGTGATTTTGAAAGTACTAAATTTGGATTTGTACTTTTTGATTCTTACAGTGGCTATCTGGCAACTTCCTCAGGGCGAGAGTCAAAAACATGGTTATAAATAGCTGGGAAACACCAAATGATTTTTCAGAATATTTTTTTGGGGGGAGGACCACCTGCAGTATGCTTGTTTACCCAACCATGTTATGGTTTACAACAGGGACTCGGGAACAATGTGAAGTGTTAAAAAGAAAGCCACTGTCATATATGCATCTTTGTTAGCTTTCATTCGGGATGTTGCGTTATTGCTGAGGGGTTTAATGTTAAAAGTGGAAGTTTGTGGGCTGGAGGGATGGCTCTGCCGGTTAAGAGCACTGACTGCTCTTCCAGAGGTCCTGAGTTCAATTCCCAGCAACCACATGGTGGCTCCGTGACCATCTGTCATGGGATCCGACGCCCTCTTCTGGTGTCTCTGAAGACAGCGACAGTGTACATGAAAATAAGTAAATCTTTAAAAAAAAAAAAATTGAAGTACGTTAGATTTCCTCTTTTTTTAAGGGTTTGAACTTAAACAGTACAGCCAGTCAGTGAGCCTGGGAGATGAGGAACGGTATTATTGTAGTGGAAAGCCTGTTTCGAATCATCAGATGTAAACTTAAAATGTGGATTTCACCCTTTCTCCTTTTGCGTTTCCGTTAGCCCTGTGGAGGGCTTGCACATTGATGATGATACCTCATGCTTTTCAAATCGGAGAACATTCTCCCTTTTCCTGAATAACTGCCTACCTGTGGTTTGCAGAAATGACTGGAGACAGCACATTGTGATGGATAGAGGTGGAACTACAATGGAAGATGCTACAACTTTTTGGTTCTGTTCTTTCCGGGTGGGGTGGGGGTGGGGGGAGAGCAGCGGGGTGACCAGGGATACTCTCTGTTATTTTGAGAGTATCAAGTCCCTGTGTGAGATGAGGCAGAGGCAGACTTTACTTGGATGAAGTACTCATCTTAACTTCAAAAGGGTTCTGGTTGAACTCCACATCGGCTCTAGAGTCATCAGGCAAATGGGAAGAGGGGAAAAAAAAACCCTTCTTAAAACCACAGTGAAATGAGTTTCAGTTAGAAATCTAGCGTTAGGGAGGCTAAACATTTAGGGTGTTGATAAAGTGCTAAGAAACTCCTAGAGAAGTCAGTGCTGTCATTGTCCCTGACTTTGAAGACCCGACGTGTCTATTTTAAGTAATCTGACATTAAAAAATGTGCTGACAAATATAGATTTGAAAAACAACACAGGAAGTTGTAAATCAGCCCTGTAACCCTTAGCATCGGAGGAAGCCAGAGACCACGGAAATATAGCCATTTGCTTTAGTCAACCCTAGCCACCCTCCTTTTTAACTCAAGAAAGTTTGCCAAAGGCACGATGTTTACATTTCGGATTTCTTTCTTTCTTTTTCTTTTTCTTCCTTACTCCTAGTTTGTGTACTTCTCTCTTCTCCAGTAGGCTCATAAATTATTACTAGGAAACATGTTGTCATAGCTATAAATATTTCCCTCTCTGGTTAGCTCCCCTTGGTGTCCCCTGCTACCTGTGTTAATCTCTGCTAGTTGACTCTTGAATTGTATTCTTAGGCGGCGCAGTCTTCAGGCTGACAGGGGAAGGGCTTCCTGTGTCAGAGATGCCGGGGCAGGTCACTTTCTGGATCTCATTAACTGTAAAGGCAGACTCACACTGGAGAAGCCTGGGTCCTTCCTCTTTTCCTAGTCAGCTCTTTATTCTATATAGAGGGTGTGTCTGAATGGCAAGCAGCTGGGGAAATCATGAACTTCCTTGCAGAGAACAGGCTGGAGGGAACTCTAAGGCTCTGTCTGGGGTTTTCCATCGAACAAGGGATCTCAGAAGTTAAGTCGAAGTCAGGCTTTGTGGGCAATGCTGTTTATACACACAAAGTTCTCTAAGAAGACCTTTTGCCTATATTTAGCAGCTTTCTGCCGGTTTAGTCTTAAACACAGCTCTGAAGTATTTTGGTGATATCTCGATTCTAGGCTAGAATGTTCTAGAACTCTGGGCTCCCTTTACCCCATTCCAACCCAGCCTAATGTATATTGAAATCCTAGACTGACTCCTCCTGCTTCTATGGAGACTGAGAGCAGTCTCTTTGTGAAGTCCTTCTGAACTGCTTGAGGTCATCTGTGTTCTGGTTTATAGAAGGCACAACTCCATGTTGCTGAATTTCAGACGGCCTTTGCTCTGTTTACACAAGACAGAAGCTGCCCAGACCCAGTGTTTTCCTGTCATGATGTAGCATATCTCAGCTTTATGTTCTGAATGTACTGGAGTTTTTACTGGGCAGGCCTGGGCTCGCCCACTTCCCCTGTATTATTGCCTTCTCAAGCCTTCTCCTCTTTCTGGCTTCTCTACCTTACTGATATCAGTAGCTTCATTTCTACTGGACCCAGCGGTAAAGTGGTTATTCCCTCTGCTGGGGTCTAACACTCTATCCACTAGGAAGCTCTTTGGGGACAGCCCCAGGGTGTTTTTATGACTGCCACTACGTTGGTTCTTTGTCTTTCTTGACTCTGTTCTTTTGCATCTTCGGAGCCCAAGTTCTTGCCTTCTCAGACCTGTGGCTCCAGCTGTAAGAATTGCCAATGCTTTCTAACTTGTTTTACAATGGGCAACGTGCCTGAAAACGCAGTGGGTGCTTAGTAGATATTTACTAGAGAGAGAGTGGTTATAAAGAAGGATGGAGGGGACTTGAGATGGCTCAGCTGAAAATGGTGTTTGTCATGAAAAGCTGGCAGCCTGAGTTCAAGACCCAGACCCCTTTAAAAGGTGGGGACAGAGAGAACTAACTCCAGAGTTGTCCTCTGGCCTCCATGTGCATTCCATGGTAGAAGGATCTCTTCACTCCACTCACCCCCTAACCCCCGCCCCGCACCCATGCACGCAGGTACGTACATGTCTCCCATCGCTGGACCCACCAACAGAAGGAGAAAAGGATGAAAGGAATGAACAGAATAGGACGGTGAAGGGATGTGGCATTTTCTCCCTCCATCTTCCCAGACTGAACCTTCTAAGGAATGCCTCCCCTACCCCTGCATTCTACCTTCATTATTCCATCTGGTCTTCTGGACCCATTTGTTCACTACAATGAAGTTTTCTTTCTCTCGAGTGGTAGTCGTCACAGGAGCTTGAGTTGTAACTGTGTGTGAGCCATGGTGTCTTGGTCTGTGGAGGTAACCCGAAGACAGAGGAACATTGCCTTGCTTCTGTCAGAGACCTCCAGGGTCAGGGGTAAGCCAGGAGGGTGTGTGTTCCTTTAAACCACTTCAGCAAGGTCTAACTTTTGTTAGACGGTGGTCTGTTTTGTTCGATCGGCTACAGTTCTGTTTGATAGAGGTGTGATGGGAAATGGTCCCATTTGGAAGCCGGCCGAGTCCTAGCAGTGCATGTAGTACTGCACTGAGCGGCACAACACTGACAATCAGATTCTCATTGACTTGCCTGCTCTTGGTAGCTGTTTGTAACTGACAACTATGCTCTTGTATGAATTGACCAGTGGTGGTATTTTTGCTTGTTGCCTGTGTATGTATGAGGTGTATATGCGTGTGCATATGTATCTGCATGTGAGTGGACACACAGGTGTGTGTGTGTGTGTGTGTGTGTGTGTGTGTGTGTGTGTTTGTGAACATGCCTGGAGAGGCCTGAGATTGACATTGGGTATTTTCATTGATCATACTCTCAACCTGATGCAGGGTCTCGCATTCGAACCCAGAGCTCACAGAGTCTGCTAGCCCAGATAGCCGGCCCATTTCTGGGATTCTCTCGTCTCCATCCCCCAAGCGCCAGAATTACATGGTGGGTCTGCCATGCCTAGTAGGCTGCTAGATATCTGAATTCTGGTCCTTATGCTTGTTTGACGAGTGCATTACCCACGGAGCCATCTCCCTAGGCCCCATGGCAGTTACTCTAAAGACAGTGTATTCTCAAATTTTGAACAGCCACCACTCTTTCATCTAGACCCCAGCAGCTTCCTTGACCTTCGGTAGGGCAGTGGGGACACCGTCTTCTTGGACCGCGACTCACAGATTTTATATTGCTTTTCCATGCCTCACCCCCTGCCTGGGACCCTGTGAAAGGTAGGCAGTGGAGCTGTGTAGTGGGTTATCACCAGCTACAGTGCCACCCACCACTCAGCAGAGAAAGACTGAGGAGGCAAAGCACCTGCTTATGACGACCGGGCCTGGCCTGCTTGACAAACACACTCTGGAATTAATGCTTCATTGTGATGAGAGCTTTTGGCGATGTTATTTTCTTTAAACCAACCCTCCCCACCCTGCCACCACCACCACCACCACCACCACCACCACACACACACACACACACACACACACACACACACACACACACACACACAAATCCAAAGGTGTTAGATGATTGAGCCACGGTTACACAGGTAGAAAAATGGTGAATTCCTGTGAGAACTTGATTCCGCATGTGGTTGACAGCAAACCCGGTATTATTTGATCCTTGGTTGGCAGTTCCAACACTACACTCGTGTTCTAGGTTGGCTGTGATATTTGTCTGTAGTTTAGGGGTGAGGAAATGGAAGCTTAGAAGAATAAATACACACACACACACACACACACACACTGAGGATCTGAAAAAGAAAGTTCTCAGTATATTCAGAAAGAGAACTTGTCTCCAGATTGAGCCATGAGCCAAAGTAAGGCACGGGGGATTGAAGTTTCCATTAAGCATGGCACTGTATCAAAATCATTGGGGTTGTCCCTAGGTCTGAGCACAGGACTGATCCACAGTGTAATAGAGAGGGACAGAAGGCACCCTTGCCACTGCTATCTTTGTTTGTTTGTTTTTATTGTTGTTGGTTTATTGTTTGTTTCATTTTATTTTATTTTAGTTTAGTTTTTAACCAGGATCAGAGTTTTCTCTAGGAAGAGGAATATGGAAAACCAGACAGTAACCTAGATCGTTCAAAAACCTTTTTAGGAGTGGCTATGGTTGTGTGAGCTGACTTTTTCCACCCTGCCCTCTAATACACTTAAAGTCTATTTCGATATTTTAAATGAACACTTAGTTTCAAAAGCAAACTTTCCGGGAGCCATTTAAATCACAAATGGCGGTGGAGAGGGGAGCTAATTTTACTTTATCAGAACATTGACTAAGGATTATTTTGGTGGATTTTGAAAATTATTTTTGCATATTAATGATTAAAATTAAATATGGCCCGGTGACTCGGGACTGAAGACAGTGGGAAAATAGTTTTTTCATGGCTGGGTAGGATTTTCAAGTCAAAGCTGGGTGAGTGAGATATTAGTTCTGTTGGGGGCAAGTTTCCTTGTCCACTTAGCCCCTAAGTCCAGGTCTGATCCGTGCCCCTTCACAAGGAGTCCTAGGGTGGCACCATGCTGCCCTCCTAGCTGAGGTGTCTGGGGCGTCCTGGCATTGTATCAGCTGCCCCATGGGAACTGTGGTATTGAGTTTGTCCTGTGGATTTCAGACTCCCATTTTCACTTTTCAAATCACTCCTTTCTTTTTCTCCCGGAGGGGAGTCAGGGAGAAAAGTTTGTAACCCCCCCACACAGACTGTATTAAATGAGCCGGCACCATGGACTGTGTGTCCTCTCCTGTGGGGACCCAGGTGTCATGGTCACAAGTGAGGGGCAGCCAGCAGCTGCTGATTCCACGGTCCGGGTAGTCTATACAATGGAGATGCAGTGACTGTCCAGGGCCCGTGGGTTTTAAGTGAGATTTAAGCCAGTGTGTGAGAAGTAGCTGCACCGTCTCCAGTGCATAGGAAAATTTAAAAGGATTCAGGTATTTGTGTGTGCATGTATGTGTGCACACAAGTGACTGATAGCGGGATAGCAATGGTATCTATACATACAACGACTACATTTAAGAACATACTGAGTGAGCTCATATGGCCAATAAGTCTCCATTGCCTGATATCCCTGACAGACATTAGATTAGAGTTTTAAGATTCCCCCCTGGTATGGTATCCACACCCTGAACTCGGGCTGTGACTTAGTTGAATATCCGGTGATGCTCACTCACTTTTGAAAATTCTTCTCATGGTTAGATTCCTCTAAGGGTTGTCTTATGCTATATGGAGTTATATAAATGAAGATCTGCTGCTCAGAGCCTGAGACTGCAGGAGGATGGAGCTCGCACTCCAGTGAGGGACTTAGAAAGTCTGGAAGACCCTTGAAGGGTCTTTCTGGTTTTTTTGCTTTTGTGTGAACATGGTGGAGGTACGAAGGGTAGCCGGCATGGCAATGGAATATGGTCCGTGTCAGTTTACTCCGTTCAAGGAAACTGCTGACATGTATAAATCAGCGCTGTGCACCAGGCCCGCACAGTTATGCAAGAACATCAGAGGACAGCCTATTGCGTGCCACACTGCTTCCACGCATTGGGTAAAAAGCTAACATTGCCTCGGCACTCAAAACCGAGCAGGGACAAGAGCGGCCGTTTCAAGATTCCCCTGCTAGAAATAAGAAACAAGGACGAGAAACGATTCGAATAATAAAGGTGCATTGTGAAACCGAGCTATCTCATTAATTGGGTTAATCTAATTATACAGTCTGCAATTAAGCCTGAACATATCTGTGATTGTGAGTCTTGTTGTAAACACAAGCCACCTGATCACCATGTCTGCCCCGGGGGCGGGGAGGGGGTGGGAGGGAGAAAGGGAAAGGCTTTGGGGGATCTGGTGCTGAAGGCATATTTTGGGGAGCGGGGAGCCTATCAAAAATGTTATGAAAAGACACACTCGGTTTCTTTTAGCTTCTGTGTGTAGCATGTCTTTATTGGGTGTGATGGTGATGTATAAGTAACAACACTGGGAAGACGGATATTCTACATTCCTAAAGCACCACTCTTCCATACGGTCTATGCAGCAGCTGGTTCGTCTAGTTGCTTCTTGGTAAATAATTTCCCTTTGGTCTCAGACGTAAGAGTGTAACATTTGTAACCGATCTGTTCTTTTAGCAGGGCCATTTTCCCCCCTATCACTATGTAAGATGCTTTATTATTTTAACAAGAATTTTCTAAGGTGTCTGCTAGTGTGCCTCTGAACTCCAGCATCTGTCAGATTTTCATCACCTCCAGAGGTACCTTCTACGGATTACCTTCTCTGAAGTGCCATCTCTCGAGCTTAGGTGTGAGATCGCAAAGCAAAGCTGGTTGCGCCAACAACTGCTGTGATAATTTATTGTAAATTATGGTTTTCTTGTTGTTGTTTGTAGAGAGATAAGATATGAGAAGTGTTTCTATTTAGATTCATTTCCTATCATTTCAACATAAATACCGAATAGCTCCACGGGGGGATGGGGGAGGTGAGAACACAAACTATCCCTTAAATAGGTTCTAGAGACAGGGAAATTTATTTTCCAAGCTATGGGCAGTAGTAACGGCATACTGTTCCAGTTACCGTACCACACAGCACAATTAATACAAAACCTAGGTGCTTTTCGTGCTGCCTGGAAGTTTCAGGAGACCAAGCCTGATTTATAGGGTGAGAACGGGAAATAATTGTGTTGCAAGCTGGTCTACAACAAAGCTTTAATTCACTGTCTGACACTGTAAACAGCTAATCCATGGACCCAGTACCAGCCATGATAGATTACAATTGTTTCCCTGCACAGAAGGCACACCCCTACCATGGATAGTCTGCAAACTGTAGTCCAAATGCCCCCAGTTATAAGTGGTGGGAAGGGTTTAGCCAACTTGCTTCTCTAAGAGATGGAAAACTCATGAGTTATTTTATTAAAACCCAGAACTAGATGGCAGTGAATCACACATGTAGTTGTCGCCTTTAGTCCACCAAAGAGAGTGCAAATTGAGCCCTGTACAGCTCCAATCGCCTTAGTGCGCTAACAAGACAAATCTCTTTGATAGGCGAAGCTTTACTATCATATTTTCTGCCATGGTTACTAAATGGGAGTGAAAAGTAGGGCTGAGAGAGGCGAAGGGTTCACGTTGCTGGCGTGAGGCACAGAACTGTAGCTCTGAGGGTACTGGGACCTGGGTTTGGGCTTACGCATGCGCACTTGAGACGGTCTGAGCGGTCTTTAGAGCATCCACTAACAGACTGTGCCCACAGCTCCCGCGTTTTTATTTTTGACATTTATTTTTATCTGTTTGCATACGTGTGCGTCTCTGTGTGTGTATGAGCATATGTGAGTGCAATGCCCAGAGAGACCAGAAGAGGAAATCAGATCCCTTGGAGGTGGAGTTCTAGGAACTTCTGGGATCCAAATTCCAGCCCCCATGATTGACTCTTAACCATGGAGACATCTCCCTGGCCCTGTTGTATCCCTTTAAACCTTTTCCCACTTCTGCTTTTATATTTCTTTTGGTGTGTATATATATGTGTGTGTGTGTGTGTGTGTGTGTACATGTGTATGCGTGAGTACGCACATACACGTTGATGTCAAAACAAGCTGTTGCTAGGTCCTTTGTAATCTTGCTAATAAGTTCTACACTGTACTATACACAGTTTTTGCCTCTTGTGTAGTATTTAGATATGATCTGGGCATCTGCCATATATTAGGTATGATGTAAGCAAGATTTCTGTCCTCACAGGGTGGGAAGTAGTGTAGAGGTCTAGAGATGCTGTCAGAAGGCTGGGGAGACAAATGTGTGGATGGTCAGTTACGATGCTGCTCTAAAGGACTGCCGTTGAGGGCTACCATGTTATTCCCTCTTTATGCAAGGGATTAAGGAGCAATGTGCCAGTTAGGGACAGCAGCAGAGGAGAACAAGGAAGGGCAGGGTGTGGATGGCTCTGGGGGACACCTTTGTCAGACAGCTTTTTAACTGTCATCTGACCCAAAGCCAAAGAAATGAACGGCAATAAACAACTTAGAAAAATCAGAAACATGTCAGAATAGATTTGGCTCTTGAGAAATTTGTGTGGAACTGTTCATTTCAGCTACGTATTTCTTTGATTTTAGGAGAACAGAAGAAATACTGCATTGGCCAATGATTATTTTTACTTAAAATGTTTATACGTAGCAGCAATGGTGATAGATTATGGAAAACACACTCGATAAGTAAATATTTTTAAATGTCCAAATACTGGTAACCACTGACATGTATATGATTAGTCCATCTCCCCAGCTCTTGACAATAAATTACCGACTATATATACACACAGGAATAGCATTTAAGGTTGCCACACTTTCAAAGGACTAGATACTGATACCAGAAAAAAAAGCCCCAACTCTCATCTCCCTCTATTTTCTTCCTTAGGCTCATGCTGTGTGTGTGTAAGTTTTTGTTTCTCACATGAGCTCCTAGGTGATCAAGGGTTGCTGTGGAGGTGTGTTCAAGCAGAGTGATGGGTTCGGTCTTCCTTTAGAAGACAGTGGCTCTGGCTCTTTAGCGCCTCCTGCTGTACAAAAGGCTGATTTGCAGGCATAGCACAGGCCTACCATCTACAGACTAACTCTGTTTCATCCGTAACTAAGGATGCTTGTGGTTACCTGGGAAACAATACCTCTCTCGGACCAGTTTTGTTTATAAAACTTTGATCAGCGAAATTGTTTCTTAGTTGCTTGATGACGTTGCTAAGACAACACTCCATTTCTCAGGCTTGGTTGGATGATATGTAAATGATAAGGCAACAATAATTTTTAAAGGCTGGATAATAGAAAGTGTTTAAAGTACATGCTTAAAGTCCTTATGGTAAAATGATTTTTATTACATTCTTAAAGTGTGACTGTCAATGACAGAATTATAAAATATTGATGGGGTTTTTTTGTTTTTGTTTGTTTGTTTTTTTAATGTTTTCTGCAACGGTGTTAAAATTTGAACACTTCAATTCAAGGCTTATTTCAAACAACTGGTTTTAAATTTTTCACATTCCCCTGGCCCACCACTGTGGGTCCTGTGTGCCTTCAAAAGTCAAGTGTAACTCTAAGTGTTTGCTTAGGGCTTTCCTATACATTTTCAACCTTTATAGAAAAAAAAAGACCTCCATATTTTTCAAATTTATCTATGACTATATATATCAGCATATATCCATAGTACAGTCAATGAGGAATTTGAGATAGGAGGTCTGCAGCAAGTCTGAGGCTAGTTTGGGCTACATAGCGAGGTCCTCTCTCAAACAAGGTTTCTCATTCACTCCATCATTTCCCAGGTGTCTTTAGCTGGGCGCTACAGGTCTGGGATTCAGCAATGAACAGCACAGTTCTTACTTTCATAGAGGTCACAGTTCGGTGTGTGGGTTTGCAGTGAGGTAAGGACGGCAAGAGAAATAACTATTCAAAGCTTACGAAGCGTATCCTAGAAACGCGGCTGTTCATTGGCCGAGGAGAGAAGAGAGCCAAGGATTCTGGGAAGTTTTAGTGAGCTGGTGATGCGCAGCATGAGTCAGGGTGAGTTCAGAGAGTGCCAACAGGGTTGAACAGGGTGGAAGATGGAGAACAGGGAAGTGATGCCACATTAAAGAATAGAATATTCCAGAGCAAATGGTTTTCATGGACTTGGCAAAGAGATGAAGCCAGCGGGCCTGGGTCCGAGCCCAGCTTTGACATCTGATAGTCACGTGACCTTTGGGAAACCTCTTTTGATCTCCCCAAAGCCTTAGGTTTTTTTTTTTTCACCTCTTACAAAGGTAAGCAGTCTTATGGTTCATAGTCACCTAGTCATCGGAACCAATTTTCTTGGAAATACATCAAAAGTTCCAACATTAGAACAATGAAATATTTAAAATAAAATGCTGTTGGGTTTTTAACAACAACAACAAAGTAATTTAGTCCAATCAAGGCCCGACTAACATTTAAAAACACAGACATATAAATGTTTCAAATGCTTCAAATGCAACTTACAGACGGGTCTAGAAGTGAGCACGTGCTTGTCTTTTGTTATGGCTACGATGAGAAGATAGAGGCAAAAAAACAAAAAAACAAAACAAAAAAAAACCCAAAAACAAATGAAGAAGAAAAGTAAACCAAGGGGCCTATTTTCCATATGTTTGAATAATCTCCAGCAATTTTTAGGAATGAGTCTAGCAAAAGTTCGAACAATGCAGCTCCCTCATTATTTGCTGAGAGGGAGCCTCTTGATTAATGTAATTAAAGGGATGCTTGTAACTCAAGACTCAATTAAGAAAATAAATTTGGCCTTATTACTTTGCTTCCAACCGGTGGTTTTCCTAGTGTGATTTTTGAGCTGAAATCTGCGGCTGCTTTGTTCATGACACATGAATTGTCTTAGCACATCCTTTCCCCTGCTGTGCATATGATTAAGAAAGCAGAGGTTAAACAGTGCAGTAAAGGATCGGGTAAATTCCGTCTATTTTTGCCACAGTGCCTTGCAGTCCTCACCCCACCTCCTCCCTTTAGGGCTGCAAGAGGGACGAAACCTATTATCTTGTCCTGAAATTATTTAAGATGCGTTCTTGTGCTCAAAATGTGTCTTCTGTCACCTCCCACTTTCCACTATACTGATTTCGTGGTATCCGTGTTGAAGGCATTATTTGACTAGACAGGGTACCAAATACAAGTGTATCCCAAAGCTTATTACATGCTGGACAACCTGATGAAAATTTTGAATACATTTTCATTGCTTTATTTTTTTAACCTCATGATAATCCTAGGTGTGTATTCGCTCTCATTCTTTCCCCCCACCCTCTCCCGAGACAGGGTTTCTCTGTGTAGCCCTGGCTGTCCTGGAACTCACTCTGTAGACCAGGCTGGCCTCGAACTCAGAAATCCACCTGCCTCTGCCTCCCAAGTGCTGGGATTAAAGGCGTGCGCCACCACCGCCCGGCTTATTCCTTCTCATTCTTGAATGTGGAATTAAGAGGTGTGAAGACGCTATGCTGCTTTGCCAAGCTCCCAGATAGCGAGAGGCAGAACTATGGGTCTAAATCGGGTGGGTGCCTTTATCCTCAATCTGGGCTCTTATCCACTATAGTTTTTCTCTTAAAGAGATTCGAATTTAGTTTTAGTAGAGCACCTTGTATGTAGTTGGTACCGTACATGGGTTTAATTTCAACTGTAAATAAATCTTGTGCTTGGTACCTGCAGAGCTGTCTGTTCTTGTTTTCACTGTGTTTATGGTCTAACGCTGCGTGGACTCTGGTGTATTCTGGTGAGGCACTGTGTGAGGTAAGGTGAGGTGGAGGGGAACGTGTGACAAAGCAACGTGCTTTGCTTCCGTTAAGCATGTCCATCCCATTGCTCCAGGTCGTAGTGTTGATATCCATCCAGGTGTCAAACTGAACCCCAGGAAGCTTCCTTGATCCTCCTCCTTTTTCTTCTCCTTTGCACCAGTTGATCAGCGTGTCCTTCTAGAGCTACTTTGGACCAGATCTAAAAACAACTTCTTTTCAACCTTTTGATGCCTCCGCTCTGTTCTGAGACACCCAAACCCCAGCCGTCATGAAGGTGACATCTGCTCTTCTGCGTTTCCTCACTTACCTGTGGACAAGAAGACCCAGAGCAGCCTATGCTAGGCCCACAACAAGGTTGTCATCGAAATATACACAAGAGTGGTTTGTGTGTGTGTGTGTGTGTGTGTAAATGTGTATAAATGTGTTTGTGTGCATGTCCATGTGCATGTGTGTGTGCATGTGCAAATAAGTGTACACATATGCATGTGCATGTGTGTATATGTGTATGTGTATATGTTGTATGTCTGTACATGTGTGTGTATGTGTATGTATGCATATATGTGAATATATGTGTGTGTTGTGTGTGCCTACATGTGTATGTGTGTTGTATGTTTGTGTGTGTGTATATGTATTCATGTGCGCATGTATGTGTGCATATATTTGTGTATATATGTGTGTGTGCATGTGTGTGCGCATGCAAGTGCATGTGTTTATTTCAGCTCACTGGTGTGAAGGTTCGGGTCCATGATTGACCAGTGGCAATTGAGCTGGCTCATCACGGGGGGAGAAGAGTTATTTACCTCTTGGCCAAGATGCAAAAATAGAAAGACAAAGAAACCAGGATCACACAGGTCCAACCAAGGGCATGCCGGCATGCCGTTGCTGACTGAATGATCTCCCATTAGCTCCCCTCCTGCTGAAGGATCTTTCACAGACCCCTCTTCCTGAAGGAGTCACCACACCCCAGGAACAGCATTCCAGGGACAAAAACAAACCCATTGGCATTTAGACCCTTGGGCAACCCTTATGCAAGCCACAGTATGTAAAACTTAAAGATCTGAGTACCCAGAGTAATGAAAGAATTGATGAGTTACATTTTATTTATTTGTTTTTCAGGACTTGAACATGTGTGTTTTAGGTAGACACCGTTTGGTTCATAGCACACTGTATCTTCACCTTTTTAAGTCCATTTTATTATTATTATGATTTTACTTATTCACTTTATGTCCCACACACTGCCTTTCTCCTGATCACCTCCTCCCACAATTTTTCTCCCTAACTCCTTCCTCTTCTCCTCTGAGCAGGTGGGGGTCCCTTGGGTATCCTCCCACCCTGGCACATCAAGTCTCTGTGAGGCTAGGCGCTTCCTCTCCCACTCCCAGACAAGGCAGCCCAGCTAGAAGAACAGATTTCACTTACAGGCAACAGCTTTTGGGACAGCCCCTGCTCCAGTTATTTGGGACTCACATGAAGACCAAGCTGTACCTCTGCTACATATGGGGGGGGGCCTGGTGTATGCTCTTTGGTTGGTGGTTCAGTGATGACTTACTAACCAATCTTAAACATACCAAACTGTGAAGTGTATCAAACATGTCAATGGCTTTATCTACGTCCAATACTACATCTCTGCAGTTTTTTTTTTGTTTGTTTTTTGTTTTTTGTTTTTTGTTTTTTAGCTCCAGACCCAAATCATACCTGGCAGCATTGAAATATTTTTCCATAGACAAAATATTCCGTCTTTCTCCTATCTTGGCTAATAGGAACGTTTTGAATCACTGATGGCTTAGGGACATCTCAGCCTCAGGAGTTCTCATTGGTAATTACCAGTGCATTTTAGGGTGGATGTGAAATATCAGCAGACATTAGTGAGTTGCCTTCAGATGTGGGCCAGAGATTGAAGGTTCTGATCAGTTTCTTTTGTGTGAGGGACAATTTAAGATGTTCTGTATTCTCGAGTAAATGACAGCCATTATCCAATTTTGTGCCCGTGCCCCCATTGTGCGGGCAAACCGTGCATGTCAAGTGATCCTCATAGATAGTGGGATTCTTTTTACTAAGTCATAAGAAAGTTTAAATGGCTTCTCCAGCACTGCCTTGTGAGGTACTCTTCTCTGCTAATGACTTTAAATGGATGGAGAAGGCTGCCCACTGGTCCCCATCTGAGCATCTCTTATCGCTTTACTGCTTTTCCATCATAGGAGTTTTGGGGAAAATCACATTTTAGTTGTTGCTATTGGAACAACTTTTGATGATTTATATTATTCTTGCCACCTCTTTCATTATATGTTGATTTCTTTCTCTATTTATTTTTAATAAACCAATTTTTGGGTGACAAAAGATGCCTGGTGTGGAGATCCAAGTCAGAAGACATCGTTTCTCAACTTGTTGAAACTAAAACATTCCAAGAGTCTGTCCAAATTACAGTCGGAGATGGTATATTCAAAATGTATTGAATCAAATGTTTGCATTTCATTTGCACTTTGGTTTTTTGCATTCCGAGTCTTCAAAAATATATTTTAGAGTTCTTAAAATGTCATTTAGCTCATGGCAAGACTTGACTAGCTTTTCACGCAGCTGATGCTTGGAAGAATTTTCCACAAGCCTCACTTCTAGTTTCATGCATTTCCCCTCCCCTCCCCCGTACGCCCCCCCCTCCCCCCGACGTTTCTCCCGCTCTGCTCATGCATGGCCGGAGCCTGGCCACAAAGGATACAGTCACACTTCGTGTGTGACCTTGGACCTGGTACCTTTGTGCGAGGAGGTCACAGGGGGCGGTAGGAAGAACTTGTTCAAAGATGGCTGTGAAAAGTTCACTGGGCAAGTGTTTTGCCTCCCAGGGGAATCAATAGCCTTTCCCGTGCTTCTCCAGCCTGCTCTACCTCTCATTGTTGGCAGGACACTGTGTTTAAGTGTTGCAGTCACCATGCAAAGATTTTGATGCAGTTAACACTAAACCCACCATCGCAACTTTTCTCATCGTTTTGACAAACGCAGTTTAACGTTGACGGTATAATCACTCTGTTACATAATTACTTTTCCAGACTCTTCCTCGGAACTGCGCCGACTTTGCTTCGTCTTGGTGCCCCAGAGCAGCAGTTCTCAACCTCCCTGATGCTGCGACCCCATTAATACAGCTCCTCACGTTGTGGTGACCCCCAACCATAAAGTTATTTTGTTGTTACTTCATAGCTATAATTTTACTAATTATGAATCATAATGTAAACATCTGACATTTTGGATCGCCTTAGGTTACCCCCCCACACACACACACCATGAAAGGATCCTCTGACCCCAAAAGGGGTCATGACCCTCAGGTTGAGAACTATTGCCCTAGAGTTTCACATCCAAGTGGTTGTTAACTTTACCATCAAATTTTCTGTACAGTGTAATAGTTAGTTGTCCCTCCCCTCTCATTGCTACTGCCACATTCTAGCCAAGTTTGGTAAATCCTCCTTTTGTATCTTCCTAATTAGTCTCTCTGTCCCTAATGGCTTTTACTTCAAAATGCTGTGTGCACCAGAGCCAAGTTACATTCCTCAAAATACTCCTTTTATAACAGTCTCCCAAGCTCAAAAATCTACAAGCTAAATTGCCATCAGTTACATGTAGATCAGTGTGCTCTTATGACAGACAGAATTTTAAAATGAAGTCACTTTTCCTAAGAACGAAGGCTACTTTTTTAGACTTCCCAAATAGATTTATTTACGTGACTTGGCCTGGAAAGCCAGTTGTAATTTGATGACAGTCTGGATTGTAGGATGTTTTCTAAACAGACAATGTACATTTTCAAGGGGGGGCGAATGTCAGCCTCAAGCAAGATTTCGCAAAACCAGAGTACCCACTGCTTATCATAAATTAACTTCTCTCCTATGCATTTTCCATATGTGTATACATACTATCCTTCAAAGAATTCGAAATTGCTACGGCTATTCTGTAGGACTCAGTTTCTCCTGGAACCTCTGTTAGAAAAGATTGCTAGAGTAACTGTAATTACTAGGAAAGTGTTACAAGTAAATATTCTGGGGCCACTTTAATTACTTAGAAGGCAGAACAGACACAAACACCACTTATAATTAGCAATGTCCATTTGCATATAAACAGCAAATGTTGTCAAAGTCAAATTCCACCTTATTAAGAAAGTAAGAACATAAGAAAGTGCAAGCAGTGAACAGAGGTCCTGGGGCATCTATGTGTGTGTGTATGTGTGTGTGCCCGTGTACACACACTTCATAGGATAGTTTGTTTTTCTATACTCCTGAAAATAAAACTGCCCTAAGTAACAGAATAAAAAATTGTGTCTTTATTATTTTATAGATCAGAGTTTATTATCTCTGCAGTCAGAGTGATTGCCTGAAATTGGAAATGATTTGGATTTAAATTAATAGTGTCGTACTGTATGTAATTTGTAAGAGGGTTTAAACTATTACATAATTTATGTTCCAGTGTCATTGCTAAGATATAATATAGTATATGTTAGAATAATTCTTTTTGATAGGATGATATAGAAATGTCTCCTTTTCTGGTGGTGGTAGGGGGATGCTGGAGATCATAGCCAGGTTTTAATGAATGTCTCAGAAAAAAAAAATAATTTGAGGGAGGAGAACATATGATTGATGTTTTGATTCTGACCATCTAATCTAAAATTTAAAATAATAAAAGTTTGAATGCTATAGAACCCCAAGGAATGGGTCAGAAGGTAAGCGCAGGCTTGCAGGTCTGAGTTCAGGTTCTAGCACACGCGTAGCAGGGAAGGGCCTCATCTGTCTGTAACCCACGCCGGGAGAGCATTGAGACAGGGGTTTGCTAGAGACTGTGTCCCACGCCCCCTCCATAAACAGTGCTAACGAACCACCCTAAAGTTGACTACAAAAACCATTAGGTCACATGACCTCGGTCTCACTTACTGTCCCAAAAGACTTACAGTCTTTTGTGGCTAAGAGAGCAAGACATGGATGCTAGTCGGGCGGTGGTGGCGCACGCCTTTCATCCCAACACTTGGGAGGCAGGGGCAGGCAAATTTCTGAGTTCGAGGCCAGCCTGGTCTACAGAGTGAGTTCCAGGACAGCCAGGGCTATACAGAGAAACCCTGTCTTGAAAAACAAACAAAACAAAACAACAACAAAAAAAGACATGGCTGATACCTAGACTCCACCACCAGATCTTGTCTGTCCTCTGTGTCCCCAGCTGAGAAATAACAAACCTAGCACCTATAGTCCTATATCACCAGAGGAGGGAATGTTAGGAGGACTTATGTTAGCCAATCACATGCAGTTACAGCAAATTACAACTTAAATATAGTTAACTGACTGTATTTTAGCCGGAAGCTAAGGGTGTTAAGCCACTGCCTTCAGGAAGTGCGGCGCCGTGTATCCAGACTTTCTTTTTCATTGTGCTCCATGTGACTCATTCCAATGACCACGTTTTGCAGATAGCACAGGGACCCTCTGTACTTCAAACCACCAAACTTCCCACGAGTTTAGAGGAAAGCGCTTCCTAGCTCTCTCTGCCTTCCTTCCCCGCACCTTCTATTTCTCTCTCCTGCTTTCCTTACTCGCTCATTCAGGCTTTGTTCTAGCTCACATGACAGGAAAACGCAGCGAGAAGAGTAATTTGGGAATAAACAAAATTTCCCCAAAGGGACTGCCGTGCTAAAACAACCTTAAAATTCCCAGCTGAATCTTGCGCTGAGGAAAGGAGGGCTTTTGCTTTTTGGAGAGGACCCCTCTGGGACAGCGGGATGCCCCGGAAGTGGGGGTGTGCAGACAAGAGCTACTGGAATCAGAGCTTGCAGCTCGCTGAGACTCGGCTTGCCTCGAGTCTCTTGGTGGGAAACCTAGACTCTGTAGTTAAGGATCGACATCAACCAATCTCGATGACTTCACTTGTGTGACGGGTGTTCAAACTAATGGACGGAGAGATTGCATGGTTACCCTGGGGTCTAGGAAGGTTACCACCTCTCTGATGCTACTTAGCTTCCTGGAGAGGGCATGCCCTAAAGTACGGGATGCTATGAGGTTCATCCTGAATCTATTTGAGGGATATCGCCTCACTGTGACCCAATTTTATATTATTTATTTTAAATCTGGTCTGTTCAGTACTTTGGATATCACCCTTTGTTTCTTGATGGCAAATCTCATTTTTTTCCTAGAATTATTTATTTATTTATTAAAACAATCATTTATTTTATGTATATGAGTACACTGTAAATGTCTTCAGGCACACCAGAAGAGGACATCGGATTCCGTTACAGAGGGTTGCTATGAACTCAGACCTCTGGAAGAGTAGTCAGTGATTTTAACTGCTGAGCTATCTCTCCAGCCCCTAGAATTTTTATTTTTATTTTTAAAATATAAAGGCAAAAGATGTTCAGCATAGAAACTATTTAGCCTACTATTTGCTTATTTTAAGTTTCATCATATATATTTAATATATACAGCACTAGGTTATACAACGATATCTGCATACAAGTGTGTATTATACTTTGAGCATAGCCTCCCTGCCCCTCCCCCACCCCAACCTTTTATTTTTTTTTTGCGTTTTTTTTTTTTTTTCTCATTTGGTGACTCTTTGGGTAGGTTGAATTTCTCAATTATGTTTCTAATCTAATCTGGTCCTCCTAATTAAGATATTTTTTACTGAAGGAAGTTGACACCGTCCCCCACTCTGCCGCACATTTTCTCATGCTATTTTTGTTTTGAAGATTTTGTTCTACACTTCTGGCGTGGATGCGCTTACTCATAATCTCTTGATCATGGCTACGGCTTCAGACAGAGCTGAGCTCACTTCTCAAGTTATGAGTTCGGCAGTTACCTAATAGTCTGTAATTACAGACATTTAGACTTTGAAAATCCCATGTTTTCCCATTTCCATTTGCAGGAGACAGATTTTAAGAGATTTACATGAAGAGACAAAAAAAAAAAAATCCATCGTATTTTAAAGTCAAATGCTGCAGATAGCTTTCTTGTTTTCCTTTGAGCTCCCTTAAAGAGATCCACAGTGCTTCTCAACCTGTGAGCCCAGACCCCTTGAGACTCGATTAACCCTTCCACAGGGGATTGTCTCAGACAATCTGCATATCAGATATTTACACTGCAATTCATAGCAGTAGCAAAATTACAGTTATGAAGTATCAATGAAAAGAATGTTATGGTTGGAGGTGACCCAACCATACTCTAGGGGTTCTTAACCCCTGTGCAGGAGAAGGTAAGCTTTGAGTTTTGAGGAGTTAGTAGAGGTCTCCAGCATTAATACGTTTGAAAAGCTTGCACAGGGAGGCAGGAAAAGTGAAGATACAACAAGAAATATAGGCTAAGTTCATCAACTGGGGGTGAGGGGGATCTTACATAGACTGAAACCTATTCAGAAATTTGTATCAAGAGGGAAGAGATGCTGGAGTATATGTTAGTGTATGCCTAGGTGTATCTGTCTCATCCCACACAGATCACATTTCCATACTCAGAAAATCGAGCATAAGAGAAGGATCAGTTTTGGTGAGAAAATATAAATGAGCCAATTATTTTGAGACAAAAATCTAATTCTGGGCAAAAAAGGGTAAGATTCCTAGTGGGGTTAAAAATTTAATAGTTTGGAAATATAATGGTCCACCTTTTGCCTACATTTAACGAATATAAATAAACACATAATCTAATTAAGTTAAACTTCATTGCTCTTTCCTTGTGATTATAAATCTATAGTCTTTATGCTTCTAACAGAAAACTCTTTTTAAGTGAGCAAATCTAAAAGAAAAAAATGTCTTTACTGAAGAACTTATCTTTCTGCTTCAGGGTCTGAGTTTTCTGGTTGCCCCCTTTAGCCCTTAATTATTTAAGTTAAAATCAAGGGGAAAGCTACTTCAATGAAATAATTAATACATAAAGATGAAAAGCTTGTCTCTCTTTCGTGTATGCTCGTCTGCAAGTCCCAGAAACCGTAAATGCTTTTTGGATTTGAAAAGCAGCTCAACGTCCAGTTACAAATGGAAGGAATGACTCAGCCAGATAGAATTTCCATAATTCTGAATGCCATGATTTTTGCCCATGGGGGTGTGTGGGGGGGATCTTTCTTAAGGGCAGGCTGATGAAGCTTTAAGCAAACCTCCACAGGAGGGCGCCATAGTGTGATTCTGCTGCAAACTGCAGCCGCTGAGGCCCTTCCGGCCCTTCATCCCTGTTTTGATGAAGTGTCTCAGATGGAGTGTGCATTCCCTGAACTGGAAAATTCTATGTTGTCAAAACTCAGGATGATAGGTTTCATGTGAGTTTGCTTTTTCTCTATCGGTTTAAAACGACTGGAAGTAATTTAATCTTTCTTTAGGAGGCATGTGGTCATTGTACATTTTATCTTAAACCGCAGTAAAAATGGGTGAGCCACACATGCTTTAAATGAAGCAAAAGCTAAACAGGTCAAAACTTACAGCATGTTTTAAAATGGCTGGTATATGTTAGGACAAGCTAATTAATCAAAACTGTAGATATCACCAAAGTGCACTTATTACTTACAATTAGGATATGTGTTTATATGTTGTTTGCAAGGATCACATTATTTTCAAATGATATATATTACTTATAATGGCATGTTTAGCTGACTAGATGGTAGATAGGTAAATCAATCTTCGAGAACATAGAAACAGAACCAACGTATAAAATTGTTGAGTGGCTCTAAGTCATAAAGATTCTGGAAACATCTACTACAATGTTTGTGATAGATATTTGGCCCAAAATACAGATTACAAAAAAAAAAAAAAAAAAGTGCCTTTTCCTAACTGACAATTTCAGTAGTATATTCTCAAACCATCCTCTAAAAGATAAGAAATGTTAATATTTTACTAGATTTAAATCAATATAAAAGTAATTATGATCTTGGCGGTTGCCATGCATCTTTGTGAGCCTGGCCTTATTATTCTGAGGACAAGCAGAGCCTTGTAAGCCCAAGACAGCCACACTGAATGGACAGCTTCATTAACTCTGAGAAGGAACAGGCCCAGTGGACAGCGATATAGATTATATGGTTCCAATAACTGTTTATATAACATACACATTTCCAGTAAGAAAACTATTCATCTCATTATGGATTTTGCTCAAAAAATGTCATGTGGGCTACTCCTAACAATGGAGAGGAAGTGGGGGAGGGGCCTTGGGTATTTTGAGAACCCCTGTGGTAGGATGGAACTGCCTTACAGTCCGATGTTGGTAGCTTTGAGAGTCTAGGAAGTTGTAGTTGAAACAAAATAACCTAAGCACAATGTAAGTCGGTCAGCTTTCGGGGCCTGCGCTCCTTATTAGAAACTGATGCGGTCAAGACTTCATACAAGAGAGCCTGCAGAAATGTCTCAGGGAGTAGAAGTCCTTGCCACGCACAGCCCTGAATTCAACCCCTGAACATGCAGTGGATGGAACCGACTCCTGAAAATTGTCCTCTCACCTAAACATGCACACATACCCACGCACACGCGCATGAACACACATGCAAAAATACACTCACATATACATACAAGGTGTAAACAAACACACACACATACACACATACAAAAATACACTCATATACACAGAGTGTACACACACATGTGCACACACACACATGCACACACATACAAAAATACACCCATACACACAAAGTGTACACATACATGTGCACACATGCACACGTACACAAACAAACATACATACAAAAACACACTCACATATACATACAAGGTGTAAACAAACACACATACACACATATGTACACACGCACACACATACGAAAATACACTCATATGCACAAGATATACATACTTACAACATAGACACACGTATACACACAAACACACACACATGCACATGCACATACAAAAATACATTCACACACACACACATACAGCACATATATACACACACAAACACATACAGACATGTCCCCCAATACACACATATTTCACACACAGATATGTCATACATATAATAAATATATTTTTTTAAATTATTAATACCATCCGCATGGAAACAGTCGCTCTAGTAGAGATACTGTCGCCTTTTGATGGTTCACACCTGGTTTGAAAATTTAAATTTGCTAGTAATTAAAATGCTAGTTCACCGCTTTCCCCGGGAATGGAGACACACTGTCTAAATTTAAATATCTTTTCTTTTTAGCTCCCACTGACAGACCTTTATGTCAATAAATAATTCAGAAGGTAGATTTAAAAATACAAAAAGACTTGGGTACGTGCTTACACATCATATTATTTAAAACGCCGCTCTGTAAACTTGGCAACTTTTATGTAGTCGGATACTTTAATAATTTAACCACATTTAACCGGTTTTCTCTGGATTCTTATTCTTTTGTATCTTTTATAATGTTTGATTAGTGTGCAATGCTGGGGGCTGGGAAGTGCTCTGCCACTGACCTAAGCCTCCTTCCCCTTTACCCAGGATCTAGTTCATCAGAAACTTCAGGAGACAAGTTCTTTCTTTAAAACAATCTGAAGAGATTCATTGTTTTGAACTCTCTTGTCATCCTGAAGTCAAAGGAACTCACCTTCTGAGTGAGCTTCCACTAAATTTCCTATCTTGTGTGATATGATTGTGTGTGTTTTCAAAACTTTTTTTTTTTTTTTTTTTTTCCGAGACAGGGTTTCTCTGTGTAGCCCTGGCTGTCCTGGAACTCACTCTGTAGACCAGGCTGGCCTCGAACTCAGAAATCCACCTGCCTCTGCCTCCCAAGTGCTGGGATGAAAGGCGTGCGCCACCACCGCCTGGCTCTTTTCAAAACTTTTATCATTGTTATTGTGTACGTGTGCATGTGCGCATGCGTATGTGAGTGCGCGTGCGTGCGTGTGTGCGTGTGTGTGTGTGTGTGTGTGTGTGTGTGTGTGTGTGTGTGCATGCATGTGTGTGTGTGTGTGTGTGTGTGTGTGTGTTTGGAATACCACTAAGCCTAAGGGCTACACTAATCTATGACTATAATCAGCAGTACATAGAAGGTAGTGTGACAACATGTCCTTTTGACACACAAGCTGAAATAGCATCCCCCTCCTTGACCTTCCTTTGTCATGTAAATGTTTAGATCAGGTTTACCGGACAAAGTGTGCCTTCCTTCTTGTCGCGCAGGCTTTGGGCCCAAGCCCACAGTGGTTGGTTGCCTGCTAACCTCCACACCACTATTGCACAAGTGGGCACATCTTGCTTGGCAGGTCAGGATTGTAGGATCAGAGCTGGCTGCCAGCAATGCCATCAATAACTTTCCTCTCCTGTATTTTCTTATTTTTTTAAAAATGGCATAAATTCATTATCCTTAGTAATGCACTTCATAAGGACATTTAAAGCAAGCACATAATGTATTTTGACCATACTCCTGGTCTTTTTCAATCCCTTAGACAGGGACACATCTCCTTTTAGGTCATATATACATATATGATTTATGTATCAATGTAAAATCTAGGACCCATAGAGGGAAAACATACTTGTCTTGCTGATTCTGGCTTAACTCCCTTAATACCACGATAACTAAGTCCATCTCCAGTTCATCCATCTTTCTGCAAATGATGTAATTTCACTTTCCTTTTGGGTGATTGAAATTCCATTGTGTATACACAGTTTCTTTATCTCTCCTACTGCTGGGCATCTGGGTTGGTTCCATACCTTAGCAACTGTGATACTGTTGGATTGAACAACCCTGTGTAGGTATTTGTGACATGTGGACGCTACAGTTCTCTGGGTTTCCTTCATCTTTTTTCCCCAAAGAGTTGTTGTTGTTGTTGTTTTTCAGAAAAAAAAAGTCAAAATAAAATCAAATTGTAGTGTGAGCAAAAGACTCCATTTTTTTCTTTTTAGCAAACATCTTTTTTTTAAAAAAAAAAAGATTTATTATTATATCTAAGTACACTGTAGCTGTCTTAGACACACCATAAGAGGGCATCAGATCCCATTACAGATGATCCTGAGCCACCATGTGGTTGCTGGGAATCGAACTCAGGACCTCTGAAAGAGCAGTCAGTGCTCTTAACCGCTGAGCCATCTCTCCAGCCCCCAAGGCTCCATTTCTTAAGCACCATCACTGTGAAAATACATTTGCTTTCTAAGTTTGACTTAGTTCAAACAATCAGAATTTTGAGGGGCAATTATTGTTTTGCTTTTAACACAAGAACAAACAAACAAACAGACCCAGAACGTCATAGCCTGGATTGTACCTTGGCTTCCTCTTCAAGGGAAGGAAATGGCACCATCATGCCTTTGCCTCTAGGATTCACCACCCTGTCCCCTCAATGACTGACATGAATTGCCCCATGTACCCAAGATGCTGAACTTGGGATTTCAAAAACTCATATTGTATTTTGGTCCATGTTTTTAATTTGCCTTTTTTTTCTTTCTTTCTTGGTAACTTTAACTTGTCAGAATAATATCTGATGTTCTGGACAACCAGCAAGGAGGACAATCTGCAGGCTAGTGTCAGCCTGCCTGCTATGTCTCAGAGTTCAAGCCTTAAAGTACACTGTTATTGGTACCATTTATTTTTATTAGTTGGAAAAGGGGACACTGGTTGCTTCTTGTATGGCATTTACAAGTCGAAAGCTAGGTGTGAAATGTGCTTATTTTATTGTGGCAATGTCTTAGTTACTTTCTTGTTGTGATTTTTAAAAAACTGGTAAGAGGAACGTATGGAAGAGAGTGTTTTGCTGTGAGTGGCTTATTTCACTTAGCACGATGTCTTTTAGGTTCATCTAAGGTATAGAGTGTTTTTCTTTTTAAAGATCAAATAGATTGTGTGTGCCTACCTTATGTTTAGTCTGTCTATCTCTATCTATCTACCTAAATCTATTTACCTATCATCTATCTAAAAATCTATCATCTATCTATCCATCATCTATCATATATATATACCACATATCATAGAGCCATCTCTCCACCTACCTACATATCTATCTACCAACATACCTATATTATCTATCATTGTCTATTTATCATCTGCCCTCCCCATACTATCTATCATTGATCTATATACATCTGTTATCTACCTATCTACCTTCCTATTTGTTACCTATCTACCAACTCTTGTGTATCTACCATCAATCTAATTTCTACCAATGTACGTATCATGAATCTACTATCTATGGATGATCATTTTAACACTTCCTAGTTTATACCAATGCCACCAACACTCCAGGGTTTATTCTAATCTTTTTTCCACATTTAGGATTCCTTTCTCTATATAGACAAAGCTCCCCACTATTCTTTATGTGTTTACTTATTTGCTTATTTTTTTGCTCAGATATACCTGGGCCAAATTGTCAGATATAACTGAGCAAAAAAATAAGCAAATAAATAAACACATAAATATTTCAAAGCTGGTATTTCAAAGCTGTGGCCAGTCAAAAGCTTGACCCTAGATACACACACTCATTCATTTTCTCTCTTCGCCTGGTCCAGTCCCCAAGAAAGAGAAGGAAGGAAGAAAAGAGAGAGGAAAACAGATTCAGCATCCCTGACTCTGGCCTCGAGAGTCCCAGGGCTGCTGCTGGATGCTCTAGGAGAGTCCCAGGGCTGCTGCTGGATGCTCTAGGAGAGTCCCAGGGCTGCTGCTGGATGCTCTCATCCAGGGCTGGCTGGGGCTGAGAAAGCAGCATGGATGCAGGCCCTGGGCAGCTGTGCAAATGAAACTTAGCTAAGTCTCCTGAAAATCCACTTTCTGAAGAAGATGTCATCAGGTTAGCTGTGTAAACACAAAAGGAATCCGCCATTGTCCAGATTCCTCCCCTCATAGTCCCCAGGGCTCAAAACCTGTTGTGGTTTTTCTTTAAAGATGTGTTAGGAATATGGAGCTATGACTTCCTTTCAGGAGTTGACAAGGGGTTTGCAAATGGTCTTAGTTATGTTGCTAGACCCTGTTGCGATAGCTTTCCCCAGAGAGCTGCTATTGCCTGGTGACACATGACGCGGTTTTGTGATTCTGACAGGCCGACTCTGGTACTGTCCGTATGTCCAGGGAAAGAAAAATTCGTGGTCAAACATTTGAAAATTGGCATGCCAGGTATTAAGGGCATGTATGGGTCAGAACTAACACTGTATATTTTAAGCAAAAACAAACAAGATAAAACAGAAAAGACAACCGCACACTAGAAGGCTTCCGTTGTAGAAAGGGATGAAGGACATGGTAAAGGAAGAAAGGCAACTTATATTTATAGAGACAGCCAAAATGGCCTTGGAACAAAGGGAGTTTCAAAACTGTTTAGTCCTAATACTCCGTGACAAAAAAAAAAACAAAAAAAAAACAAAAAAAAAACCCAAAACAACAACAAAAAAAACCACTGATGTTGGGGGACACATTGATTTCAGGGTTCTAGCAGTAAAATATAGATGTGAGTCTGTAACAGACGCCCATGTAAATGCTGCGTGCAGGCATTGACAAGACACTTTGTCCACCTGCTATTAACGTTTTCCATAGTTACACCGAGACTTCCATAGTTGATATGGAGAGATGAATGCGGGGCAGGGAGAAGCGATCCTGAATCGGCATCCGGAGTTCAACCATCTAATTACTTCCTCCCCTGAGAGTGGTTTGCATTATCACTGGTTAGGCACTCACAATTATTTTAGATTATTATTATTTTTTTTTTTGAAAAAATGGAGTCACTCTGATCATTTGAAAAAATCAAAACGTTCTTGCTTAACAAAGAGGCACATTGCAGGACATGGAGAAAAATAATAGAACAGCCAGGAATATATTCCCATTTTGCTTGTATTTTAGATGCATGGGAGAAAATCATTTTTAAAACAACGTCTGCTGTTTGAAGAGAGTTACAGATGAAATATATATATCTTATTATTATTATTTATTATTATTTTGACTGGAGGGATGCTGTGTGCAAGGGTTTGGATGTACATTCTTTTCTGAGCTCTAGAATTTTCTGAGCTATGTGGTAATTAACCTGAAGCAGTTTAAATAGCTTTCTTCAGTATTCTGAGAACATAGAGGAGAAATCTCACCATTGTTAAAATTATCCCCGAGATTTATGTAGCAGAAAATTTATGGATCTTCTTCATCGCAACTAAAGCGCTCTGGAAATGTAAAGTGTTTATAAATTCCAGTTGCACTCACATAGATATTAAAATGACGGTATTTTTTTTTTATCGGTTTCGTGAAGGCAATCGGTTTGACTCAATAAATGTTTAATGAGTGTTTTCCTATGTTTAGATCTGTAGAAGTGTCAAATAAATAATAAATAGCCTTACCTTTAGGAAGCTTATCATCTAATTGAAGGCAATGAGTCAAAGATCATACTCTGTTATTTGTGTATGTGCCAGCCTCTGTGCATAGCTCGCTTTTCCCAAGCACTGTTGGTTCAGACCCACTCTCTGACTACAGCGTGGACCCAGAGCATTTGGGTGCTTCCAGCTGCTTCTATGGTGCTGATTTTGCACACATGCTTTTCATTCCTAATTGTAAACACCATTTTTTCAGATGGTGTTTTATGTACTATGTATAACGTCGGAATTCATCGAGGACGGTCTTATGAGCTAAAACTATGGCATTTAAGGAACTCCTATAACTACTGGAAACGATGTCTTTTCTGTCGGCCAGGAGATAAACACAAAGGTTGTTTATGGGCATGTGTGTGCGTCCCATGTTAAAGGCCATCAGAGACCATTTGCCGCCCAAACTCAGCGAGTGGACAAAATGGCCCAACCAGTGGACATCAATGAGCTGTCTCCATCGGCTTTCTTGAGGCTGTGTCACAGGGACATGAGTGACCATGTGGACCCAAGAGTTAGTCACTCTGGTTACTAACTCTTGCTCCGGGGATATTCTGTGGACAGGTTTGAATTTGTAGCTCATTGTCTACTTTGTGTGTCAGCATCTTTCTCTGCCTAGTCCAACTCCCTGCCTGCCCTGCCCTTCCCTTCACAGTAATAAATTCCCTGACATCTGATTATGGGAAACCAAGTTTGCAACCTGGAGTACATCTAATTTAAAAAAACAAAACAAAACACTACTTATTTTTAATGAAGTGACTTCCAACCAGTGCTCCCTGGCCAACACCTAAATTCTACATGAAGAAACTCGGGGCCGTGCCTGCCAGAAAGAGAATACATTCCCAAAGAAAGAAGCAGTCTCCATCTTTTGGAGGTTTGAAAGACTTTGAGAAGGCAGAAGGAAGGCCCTCTTGCCTAAGTTACTGTGGTCTTGATCTGATGCTGTGCTCCGTGGCAGGACCACATCAGAAACAGCAGGAGCTATCTAAAGAAGATTCTCCCAACTATCTGCCAGCTTGGTCCTTAGGAGGGAAGTTCATCCAAACCAAGTGCTCCCTGGATTTTCTGTTGTGTCCCTTGCGATCCTATGGTGTATCCAAATCTGTGGAGTTTGAGTGTGGTTCTTAGTTCCCTCCCTCAGCATCATTTAAATAGCATTACCTCTCTTAGTTTAAGTTGAAAAATCAAACAAAGTCATTCTATAAACACGCCCTTTATGTCACTACTAACCCGAGATGGACCACTGTGACCGTTCTAGGTCAGTTTTTTGAGACACAGGAAAGCTCTGACGAAATCTGGTGTTTGGCTTATGACACAGGAAATCATAGTCATAGACATGTTTCCTTAAACTGTGCCTGGAATAACTCTCCACCACCAGTGAGTGTTTCAAAGGGGGGACCTCTTTAACCTATGGGTTTTCTCTAAAACTCTTTTTGAAGCATTTTAATGAAATACAAATTCACTCTCGATCCTTTCATCTGACTTGTGTGCTGATCTTTTATTATTATTATTTATTATTATTATTATATTATATTATTATTATTATTATTATTATTATTATTATTATTATTGTTATTACTTGAAAATCCATTTCTAAGGACCTAGGAGGCATGGGCAGAAATGAACGTGTCTTTGTGAAAAATGCTCCCAGACATTTAGTCAAACTTAGTTGTGTGTGGCAAAGTTTCCAGTTGTTACATGTGGAGAAAGACTGTATATCTTTAGAAAAGGCTTTGTGGCTTTTCACGATTAATTGGTAAATATTTTTTTTCTTAAACTTAGTTGCTTGAAATTTTTTCTAGTGACTTTCCTTCTTGAAGAACTGAAGTAACAGTTTGATGGGTTGTCTTGACCAGGTTGGCATAATTTGCCTTCTGTCCCCAATTTATGAAAGTTTGAAAGCAATCTCCCCCCAACACACACACACACACACACACACACACACACACACACACACAGAGAGAGAGAGACCTCTGATTTTTTTTTTTAACAGATTTAGGTTTAATTATGAATATGGCTATGTGTGCATATGGCGCTATGTGTTTAGTTGCCTGCCGGATGTATCAGATTCCTTAGAGCTGTAGTGACAGGTGGTTGTGAGTGGCCAGACCTGGATGCTGAGAATCGAACTCTGGTCCCCTCCAGGAGCAGCAAAAGCTCTTAACTTCCAAGTCATCTCCCCAGACCCAGACCTTTGACTTTGCTTAAGGAATTATTTCTTCGTGGAGAACTGTTTAATTTTTACAAATAACTCATAACTTACTTTTAAAATGCGGTTGAGCAAACATTTTTTTTTCCCCAGGGAACTGTCCGTCTTTAAAATTTCTGTACTGGAGAAGGGCAGCTTGCCTGGTTGCCATAACTCTGTGTTTGCTATAACCTGCCTTTTGACCCTGACCTTGGAAATGAAAACACGGGCACACATTGTCATGTTGTGGATGCAGACATACGCCCGGATTCTAACCTTTGCATTGTGTCAAAGATAAGAAATACTCCCTTTGTGGGAAATCATGCTGATTTCATGGAAAACAAGCAGGGAGGGTTCATTTCAGGCACACTCCAAGAAAAATCATTTCAGTGTTAAAACTCAGTTCAAAAGAGGCCATGAGTTTGAAGAAGGGGCGGGGGGGGGAGGTTTATGTAGGAAGTCTCTGAGGGAGGAAAAGAAAGGGAGACATGTACTTGAAAGACAATCTCAAAAATAAAAAATAGCAATAAATGAAATCAAAATATCAAAAACAAATAAACCTCAGTAAAGTTCTCTTTACCGTCATCTATATTCCCATAGCCAAAGGCTTCAGCCAGTGTATTGCGCTAAGCCCGAGCCCTGCTGACGAGCATAAGCTGGTTTATGCCCTGCAAGCATGAGTTAGCTTGTATCCTCAGACTGGAGTCTCCAAGTTTCTCCAAAAACAAGCATTATGAGCATGCTCAGTCTCTTCCGCGTGGCCGGGTTGAAAGGTCAAGGCCCATTTCTGGCTGCCAAGTCATGGTTTATGACGTCACCCATTTCCGTCTTCTCCAAGCGGAATCTAGAGAGGTCTGGGGTAACCTGTCTAAATTCTGTCCCTTCCGTGCTCAGCTCCCCTGACATGATTTTGCTTTGTGGGTTGCATGTGGATTCTTTCCTTTCCTAGCCTCCGTAGCTTTGCTTTTATGACCTCGAGCGAGGCTGGTAAACACCTAAATATTTGATTATACTTTTTTCCCCCAAACACATCACAGAGTTTGCTCGTGCCAAGTTCCGCATCCTGCCACTCTCCACTCTCGGCTTTACAGTTTCAGTATCATCAGGTATTGAACAGAACATCCAGTAGATTTGGTTGCTCAATGAAAGCGTAAATTCAATTCCTTTTCCCTAATAATAATAACGCACAATTGGGTCTACGGCGAGCACAATTTTTTTTTTTCCCAAGCAAGGTTCCCATTAGGCTTTCTTACCTTGAATGGGTGTTTTCAAGATTTTTAACATCATGAAAATGAAAGTAAAATGCACCCTGCGAAGTTTTAGCAGGCCGCGAGCTGATGTAGGGCTTTTTTTGTTTTGTTTTTGTTTTCTTTTCAAAAATGGAATCCGTGAACTACATGGTTCTATGGGGTAGGTAATGTGGGAAGGGTAGATTGTAATTCAGAGGGCAGCTGCCCCTGTCTTTTGGAAACCTGCATTTCCTCCCCACTGGGCCAGTGTGCGTCAGAATGCCCTGTCTTGGAGCTGTACAGAGCCTACGGGATAATTTTTTCTTTCTGGTTCTTTTGTTGTCTTTGGTAATTTTCCTTCCAGACCTTGCAGGCAGGTAAGTGCTCTAACAGAGTCCAGCCATACTTAAGAGCTCAGTAAGTGGCTGAGATGGGGCTATTTGCCTTATTAAGTACGGCTGCCTTTCCTCCAATTTGTGCCTGGAAAATACTTAGCATTATTTTGTGTATCCATGGCTAAGAAATATGATTGAGTCTAAAGGAGAGACCAGTGAGCCAAATAACCTTGAGAGGAAACATGATTTCGATCTATTAGAGAGTCTGGGTTTTAGTAAGCAACGCGTATGCAGATCCTAGACTAACTCCTCGGAGCGGAGCGTCTCAGTCCACTAGCCTGATGTTAAGGTTATTTAAAATAGAAGAGATGAGTGTCAAAGCTATAAGGGCCCCAGAGAAGGCAGAGGTCAATGGAAAGTTCCTGAATGTGTATGGGAAGGGTGTAAGAGGTGAGGGAGGAGGTCTTTTCAGTTGAGGAGATCAATGAATAGTCCAGAGAAAAGTAAGGATCTGAAATGACCTTTGGCGGTACAACTCACATTGGACAAGCATACACTGAGGTTGGTGGATGGACTCAAGATGGCTGCAGATTCTCTGAAACCTCCGCCTTGAGAAGTGGGCTTGGCTTCTGTTTCCATGGGGTTCTAACTAGCTATGGGGCCTCTCTCTCTGACCGTAGCAATGCAGCCGGTGCAGATCTGGGCCCAATCTCCAAGCTTCTGCTTCCTCCCAGGAACCCTCATTTTGGGGCGCCTAATATTATTGCTCCGTGAGTTTCAGCTATGGATACGGAGAGACTTTTGAGATCACACAGAGAGTATATAGCCAGCACAGTTCATTTGTGTTTTCTTGATTTCTAATAAATCCAACTAAAATCTTTCATTTGGATATCTTCATTTTTGAAGTTCTTGCCCATTTCTAGATGGGGGTTGACTGGTCAGTCCTTATTGATTTGTATAACTGAGTCTTTGGTCACACACGTTGCATCTTTGAGTTGCTTCACAATCTGTCCTCCTTGTGGACCCTTTTGTTGACAAGAATGCCTTCATATCAAGTTCAGTTTAACAACTTAAACAAAAATGTTTGTTTTCACTTATGAGCATGTGTGTGTGCCTGTGTGCTATGTGCTGTGTGCATGTGAGTTCAGGTTCCTAAGGAGGCCAGAAGAAGATGTTGGGTCCCCTGGAGCTACAAGTTAGGTCTTCTGCAAGAGCAGTATGAGTTCTTAGCCACTGAGATTTTTTTTTTCCAGTCTGAGTATACCAGCTTTTCTTCTACAGTTAGGGCTGTGGAATGAGTGTGTGTGCACATGCAAGTGTGTGTGTGTGTGTGTGTGTGTGCCTATGTGCCTGTGTGTCTGTGACAGTTGAGGGCTATCATGCTATCTTCTAGAAGCTTGAGTAGTTTGGCTTCATGTTGAGATTTATAATAAATGTGAAAAGGATATTTCCTTATATTGTGAGTTAAAGATGCAATTTCATTATTTTCCTTGAGAAATATTTCTTAGACCCTTAATAATTTACCCAAAATATCACTTCGTTCTCTCTACAATCTAATGACATTTAGCAAATAACTATGTAAGTCTGGGTTCGTTTTTCTCTCTTATTTCCTTTTGCCTATCCACCTACACTTATGTCATTATGAATTCATCAGTGTTCTGAAATTGCTATCAATTTATAACTCTCGGGTTGGTTAAAATAAAGCCTCTAATTTAAACCTTCAGCATTGTTTTCTTTTAATCGATTCTTTGCCTTTCTTTAAATTATTTTTACTCACTTACTTTTAAAGATTTGTTTTTATTTTTAATTATGTTCTTGCTTGGGTGGGAATATGTATACATTGAGTCCAGTTGTCTGCAGAAGTCAGAAGAGGGTGCTGGAGTCCCTGGAATGGGAGTTACGGGACACATGTGGGTGCTGGGAACTGAACTAGGGTTCTCTGCTGGAGCAATACTGATTCTCCATCACTGATGACTTCTAAAGACATCTCCCCCAATCTTGTTGTACACCTAAACGTCCCAATGCCAAGGTTGCAATCCAGTTTTGCTTGAAATGCTTTGTTGTCTGCATGCATGTACTCCCCAGACATTGGCAATTAGATATTTTATGCTTTCTTATGTTATTCTAAACCCACCTTACAGTTTTATTTTCTAATTGCTTCTCCCTGGCGTACTGAAGAGTTATTCTGTGTATCTGTCATGCGCTCAACTAGCTGACGGATGCTTTCACGGGTTGCATAATTTTTCTTCACATTCCTCTCTGTCCTACATATACGGTAGGGTAGTGTCACGCGTGACAAGCACAGTTTCGGTTCCCCATTCTTCCGTTTTATATCCCAGGCCTCTTCCTTCTGTCCCGCTAGCCTGGGCAGAGCTGCCAGTGTATAGGAAACAGAATGAGCCTTGGCAGACAGTTTCTCTCTGACTCTTAGGAGGCTTGGCTTCAGCGCTGGACCACTGAAGATAATGCTCAATGTGGGCCTTGTAGCATCCTTTAAAGGCTACTACTCATCCAGCAAGGCATTCCTCTCTCTGTCCAGGTTTGCTAATACACTCTATAATGACTGGGTGTTGGGTGTGTGGGACAAACTGCTCGGCAGCTCCTGAGAAAAATGACACAATCCCTCATTATTAGTGTGTGCAGCTGTTTTGATTGATCCCCCTTGCGTTCTGGAAAGACGCCAGGGTCACGGAACATTCTTGGGTTTGATCTCTTAATATTTGTTTCTGGTGTTTTTTCCCCCCATGCATTCTCCTAAAGGAGGGAGCTTAGAGAGTATTTTCTTTCTTTTACTGTCCTGGTCAGGTTTGGCCAGTACAAGCATTCTGATCTCTTTCTACACACCCTGTGGGAACTTCCAATGTTGAATTCATTTCTTTCCTAATTATTATGTAAGATGGACTGGGGAGGTTTCTTTGTGAGCGAAATTTTGGTTGAGTTTCTTTGATATACAGCTATTAAAACTTTCCAAATTTTATCACTCTTACATAGTGTGAAAAATCAGTGGTAATATTTATATTTGTATGCCTTCTGTTCATAGACACCTGGCTTTGTTGCTGGTAATGTAATCTTTGCTGTCTTTATATTTTAAAAACCTTATCAGGAACTCTCTGGTTTCATTAGTTTTTCTGCAGAACCATCCCATCACTTGCTACTGTTATTCTTGTATGGCTTTTATTTAATTAATTTCTGCTCTTACATCTTTCATTTCCTTTCATCGCCCCTCCTTCAACTTCAATTTCATAGTTTTTGGCTTTTTAAAACCATGTTTATTTTTATGTGTATGAATATTTTGTGTATAAGCCTGGTTTACATGTGTATGCATGTACACCACACATATGCAGGGGCTTGAGGAAGCCACAGGGTGGCGTTGGACCCCATAGAGCTGGAGGAACAGACGGTCTCCAGTGGCTATGTAGGGCCCAACCTTGGTCCTCTGCGCGAGCAGCCAGAGTTGGTGACGATGGAGCCATTGCTCCAGCTCCTCATATTTTCCGGTTTTAATTCTTCAACTTTGTGTCAGAAATCTTGTTTTTGTTTTGTTTGCCAATGTCTATGACCCAGTGAAGCATTAAGTCAGAAAAAAGGTAAAATTCTCAGACCTGCACGTGATCCTTCGGCCCCAGATATAGACGCTCTTCATCTGCAGAGGTTTAGCTGTTGCCACATATCTAATTTCTAATATTGGTGGCTTCTTTCTTCTGCTGTCATCTGTTTCCTGCTCAGACATTAATAGCGCTACCATTTTTAATGAGTTTTTAAAAAGCCCCTTATTATTTGAAAATTGATCTCTGTTCTTTAGTATTTCTTCTGCTCAGTAGTATTTTTAATCTTCTCTTATTTGCTAGAATTTCAAGTGGAAAGGTGGGGTCATAGAGTTAAGAGTTCTAAAAATATATAATAGTTTTATTTAATCTTTGAGAATTTCATACATGTATACAATGTATTCTGATCACATTAACTTTTCAACTCCTCCCAGATCCCTGGATCCTGGATTCTCCTCCCAGCTTTCTGTCCTCCTTCCCTCCTTCCCTCCCTCCCTCCCTCCTCTTCTCCCTCCCTCCTTCCCTCTGCCTCTCTGTCTGTACCTCCCTCCCTCCTTCTCTTCCTTCCTTTTTGTTTCTTCTTTCCATAACCCACTGAGTCTAATCCCTACTGTCTAAAAGCATATGGGGGTGGGGCATTCTGTAGGGCATAGTCAACTTACTAGTGGCCAGGCCCATAACAAAAACTGACCTGATTCCTCTGTTTATTTACAATGCAAGTTTTGTTTTGCTCTTGCTTTCATATCTTCCAAGTTTTCTTTTCTTTTCTTTTTTATTACTTGCATCATTATGTTGTCCTGAGCTGTAGTTTCTGTGCTTTTGGTTTCTATTACTGACTTCTTTTTTTTAAGATTTATTTATTTTATGTGTATGAGTACACTGTAGCTGTACAGATGGCCGTGAGCCATCATGTGGTTTCTGGGAATTGAACTCACTTCAGCCCGCTTGCTCCATGATTCACTGTAGCTGTCTTCAGATGCACCAGAAGAGATCTCATTACGGTGGTTGTGAGCCACTCTGTGGTTGCTGGGATCCGAACTCAGGACTTTCAGAAGAGCGGTCAGTGCCCTCACCCACTGAGCCATCTCGCCAGCCCCTCTATTACTGACTTTTAACTTGATGCGGTTGTGATTACACAAACCACTCTTTGTATATGTTAAGAATCTGGGATTAGTTCAGGGCCTGTGTCAGAGTCCAGGATGTGGGCTGCTTTCTCGGTATGGTATCCTTTGTTTGCTTAGTTGAGTGTGTAGACGGTGTTGTTGTTCTACGAATGTCAGTTTTGTTGGATCGTTTGCTAGCGTTAGTCAAATTGTTTACATCCTTGGCTAATTTTATCTCGCTAGTCTATCAATTCTTGAGAGGAGGTGTTGAAATCTGTACCGACTGTGGATTTATACACGTCTCCTTGTTCTGCTGAGCTTTCCCTTCATGCATTTTGACTGTCTGTTACAATGTACCTGAGTGTACAGGGCTGCTAGATACTCTTGTGGAGTTGGCCTCTTTGTCACTATTGGAGTAACTTTCTCTCTGGCAGTTTCCTAGGCCTGACGGCCACTGATTGATGATTACAAAATCATGGGTGCTTTTCTTTTTAATACTGTTACCTGGGTGTTGAAGTTAGCATTAATTGCCAATTTGCCAGAATCTAGAATACCTGGAGCCTAGCCTCTGGGATTATCTAGATGAAAGTTGGCCTCTGGGACCATCTGTGAGAGAATGTCTTGAGTATGTTAATTGAGCTGGGAAGAAATGCCCGAAGTGGGTGGCACTATTATTCCCTGCCTAGGATCTTGAATTACACAGATGGAGGGGAGGGAGGGAGTCGAACAGGGAGCCTTCACTGCTGTCCTCTTCCTGTTGGAACTGGCTGCTTAGAGCTTCTGCTTTCTTGGGCTCCCCGTCATGCTAGGCTGTACCCTTGAATTCTGAGTCAGAATAAACATTTGCCCCTTTAGTAAAGTTGCTTTTGACAGGGCGTTTTATCACAGCGACAGGAAAAGAGACAGACATGTCCCCATGTGTTTCACTTCTAGTGTGCTTGTGACCTTGTATTTGAAGTGCATGTCATGAGTGCTCGTGTGGCTGGGTCACCTGTTAAATGGGCTGGTGCATTTAAAGTGACAACTAATTAAGTTGGGTTTGAATCCACTATGTCACCGCTTCTGTCTGTTTGTTCCTCATCTGTTTTCTGCCTTCTTTAGGATTGAAAAGAATTATATTTCATCTCCCCTTTTCCATTTGCTTCTTGACTCTAGGTTTTGGGTAATTATTTATATGGGGACACTGTACACCCTCAACTCGATCCAGTCTACTTTAAATGATGGTCTATCTGTTTGTGCAAAGTCACTTGGAACAGCAGTTTTTTTCTAATCTCTTTCCCTCTGGTGCCAGTGGCAACGGTCTCTTACATTTTAGTTTCTGTAGGACATAAATCCAGCAATACACTGCTTTCATTTTTCCTTTCGACAATACCCTATCTTATTAGTTAAAAATTGATCCACACTGGAGCCTGTTGCTTCCATTTCTTCATGTATCTGTAGACGTTTATCATGTCTACACTGTCCCCTGCATGAGGGACATGCCCAACATTTTCTGTAATGTGAATCTGCCCATGATGAACTTTTAAGCTTTTGTACACCGGGAAAGTATTTTACCTACATTTCACACACGGTTCTGGACTGATGGTTGGTTTCCCGTCTGTGGTCCACTGTCTTCAGCAATAGCTCTGCTCCCTTACCCATCCCTGGTCCTCCATATGGGCAAGCATGGTCTTATTCTCGGGTGTTTTTAACGTTTCTCTTTGTTGGTGGTTTTTAGCATTAGGTACTGTGGCTCGATTCCTTTTAAGTGCCTCGCGCTTAGAGTTTGTTGGGCTTCTTGGATTTGTGAGGTAATGGTTCTCATGAACTCGGATACAAGTCTCTTCAAGTAACTTTTCTTTTCTCTTCCTCCTTCTTTTTCTCTTGCTTGGGTACAGTCCCAACCATCTCTCCAGTTTGAAGTTGGCTGTGGCTCCGTGACTTGTTATCTCTCTCAGAGAAAGGAACGGGAGCAGATCCCTTCTCTCTGGCCCTGGATTGACTTATCTTGGGTTGTGTGTTTCAAACTTGCTCAGGTGAGGTGCTGACTACTGACCCTTGACTCTCAAGGTAGCACTCCAGGCTCACACCCCACACCCACTGACCTGCGTGCCTCTGAACTTTAACTAGGTTTTCCACTCTGCTGTATAGATGTTCTCTTCACGATGAACGAGTTGCTGGTCACAGCCCGCGATCTGCTGGTGCCTGGAATGGAACACTTCTGCTGTGACCTCCCTCCTGCTGTGTGACCTCACTCCTGCTCAAGCAGCCTTTTCCTGCCGACTTGATCCTGTCTGCTTTGGTAAGCCTGTGCTCTACCTTCCTGGTCTCAGGAATGTGGTCAATAGTCCTATTTGCTACTCTGCTTTGCACAGATAGGGCCCTGTTCTTCTAGCTCCTGGCTAGGACCCCACCCCCACCCCCTATAAGTGCACCGGGGTAAAGTAGCACTGGGAGACAAGAGTCACTCAGACATCTCTGCTTCTCTCTGAGATTTTGGAGTCTGTGCTAGATAGTTTTAGGTCAACTTGGTACAAGTTCAAGCCATTTGAGAGCAAGGAACCTCAATTGAGAAAATGCCTTTGTGATATCAGGGAGCCTGTAGGCTATTTTCTTAATTAGTGAATGATGGAGGAGGGTCCAGCCCATGGTGGGTGGTGCCATCCCTGGGCTGGTGGTCCTGGATCCTATAAGGAAGTAAGCTGAGCAGGCCATGGGGAGCAAGCCAGTACGGTGCACTCCTCCATGGCCTCTGCATCAGCTCCTGCTTCCAGGTTCCTACCCTGTCTGAGTTCCTGTCCTGACTTCCTTTGATGATGAACCATGAGGTGGAAGTGTAAAGCCAAATAAAGCCTTTTTTCCTCTACAACTTGATTTTTGGTCACAATGGTTCATCATCACAAATAGAAACCCAAGCTAAGATAGCATTTTGTAGGACAAATGGACCATGCCACCAGACAGAAGAACTGGTAAGGTGGAGTGAAGTCCAAACCCCATGAAACTCAGGATTGAGTATGGTAGACATGGGCCAACTCCCTGCCCAACTCTGCCTGTTCTGGACCACGTAACCATGACACCCACTGAGAGGACCATGGCAATCAGCCACATAGGGAAAACACCTGAAACCCTTCCCCATGCGAATAGAGCATCCCTACTGGCATCTCAAACTGAGCCAATGGGAAGCGCCAACTCCTGGATCCCACCCTACTGCTCAGTGTTTACGAAGTCCCTGTCCACATGGAATAAAGTGCACAAGTTATTTCACCGGGAATCGTCTGAGAGTGGCCATTTCACTGAGCTTTAACACTTTGAGGGAAGAGCTTTATCTCCTGAAGCATTCATTGCTGGACCTCAGACCTGCCTGGCGGGCTGGGCTCACGCCCCTGCCATCCCTGCTGATGCCCCCACCCTTGTTGCTGCCTGCCAGCTGTCCATTGCCATAGCTGCTGCCCATGCCTCTGGCATTGGTGCTGCCATGGTAGCGGGTGAGGCCTGGGACCCCACGGAACTGAAGGGTGACAGC
Organism: Mastomys coucha; assembly: GCF_008632895.1. Classification (NCBI taxonomy): domain Eukaryota; kingdom Metazoa; phylum Chordata; class Mammalia; order Rodentia; family Muridae; genus Mastomys; species Mastomys coucha. The sequence goes on from NW_022196909.1 coordinate 33,400,662, forward strand.
ATCTTAGGTCCTAACTGTCCTAAAAGACCCAAGGCCTTGAGATGGACCTTGGAAACCACCCCTTTCTACTTTCCCTGATTAGAGAGTCTTCTGGGCTAGCTATAACATCAGAATAAAAAGACACATACAAGCCAAAATGACTGGGTTTTGAAGGAAGTTTTTTGGTTTTTGATTTTTACACTAGAAAAATATGGACTTATTTGTAACCTGTTATGCTCTATTGTTAGCATATTCCTAGTGTTTGGGGGAGTGAGGACATTTTTGCATTGATTGCATATTCAATGAAGATAAATGGTACCTTAAGTACATGGGTTCAGACTGTGCAGCTGAATGTGTACAGTCTCTCCGGTGAACTCTGAGGGCTCCTTAAAGAGGCAACCACGAGGTGTCCATCACTGTCTTAGGGTGATGGCTGCCCAGGCCTGCACATAGTCAGGTAGCATGCACATAAAAACATACACATAGACACACACATACACAGAGGGCATATACATAGACACATCCCAGACAGCATACTCAAAGGCAGACAATACAGACACAGACAATATGCAATCATAGACATACATATAGGCAGAGAGCATACAGACATAGACATACACATAGGCAGCCTGCATACATAAAGCATACTTGAGAGATAGTATACACACACATACATACATACACACACACACACACATGCACACTAGACACACACATAACACACAGACATAAATACACACATAGGTAGGTCTCCAGCTCTCTCTGAGGGTACCTACCATCACAAGGTGGCCATCACTGTTGGTGACTCCAGAGACACACAGGCACAAATAATATACACAGACACACAGTCATAGATATAAGCAGACATAGATACACAGGCACACAGATACACCCAAAGACATATACACACAAACAGACATGACCACACATCTACACACAGACACATAGGCAACCATGCAGACACACAAACACACTCATACAGAGACAGACACAAACACACACAAGTAAACAGGGACACACACATACATGTATACACATGGATGGGATATACACACAAGAGCAACACACATACTCCAGCACACCTGTGAACAGGCACATGCACACACACAGATTGAGCATCTCAGCTCTCCAGTCACAACACTGTATTAGAATTAGACGTCTGGAGCGCAGAGCACAATTTGCACCAACCACACACAAAGAGCTCAATGGAAAAACAGCAACTAAGCAAATCTCTTCTCTTTTTTTTTGGCTACTGTGTGCACCATGTGCTTAAGCCACTTTGCCTGTGTTTGGGGTGCAGAAGCCTGACTTTCTAATCCGAGGGGTGCTCATCGAGTCCCACGGGCTGTGAGGAATGCCCCACCGCTACCTAACTTACTTCCTCCTTTTGGAATGACCAGGAGAGCATTTCATCCCTCCGTCACAAATATTTCCTTTCATCTGAAAAAAAAATGTGGGTTTTTGCAAAGCAGCTGAACACACATCTATAAATAAAGTGAGTCCTGCCGCACCCCTTATTACAAAGTCGGCTTGGCTCTTCCTATAGTGCTGAAGTTCCAGGGGAAAGGAGCAAAGGGGATGTCACTGAACTGCTCTTGGGCGATGTGTACTGTTCATTTGTTTTAATTTGAAAGGAGAAGTCAGGGCACTAGAGACATTAATGACCTTTACAACTTTAGAGTTTTTGTCTTTAATGGTTCAGTGGGTGTTTGCACTGACTGTTGGATAGAAAATAGAGGCCTTTGAAGGCTCTGCCTGGTTTTAGGAATTTGGGTAAAAGCACTGTGCACCTACTGTGTGTGTCTATTATGAAGGTTTTTTTTTTTTTTTTTAACTCAGTTTTTATGGTTGGGGCAAAAAGATTAAAAGACAATGCAAATATTGTGGTCATGATTTAATGCAAGGTGACTCTCTTAAATGGACTTAATTTCAAATGTCTGGCTTTATTTTAATTTTAATGGCTCCATGCCTACGCAAGAATCTAATTGAAGCTTTTTGTTTATTCCAAGTAAAGTCAGACAATGTGTGCATTTTTAAAGAATAATCCTTGGGTGACACGAATTGATGTCTCCTATTAGATATGATTAGGTGAGCCTCTTTGGGGTAAACACTTTAAACTGCCTCTTACACTGTGCAGAAACGCAAGGCATAGAACTAACTGTGTACCTCGCCTCTTCAAAGTTTTAACGGCTGAATGTTAACTATTTTCCGTGTCTGTTCATTTTGGATTTATTGCAATAACTTTCACAAGTGGGATTGAGTCCAAATTCTTGGAGCATTTTAACCATAAAAGGCGTAGAAATATTTTGCAACCCCATGGGCAGTAATCTGATATTTAGGAGTTTCATAAAAGGAACGGCTAGCGTGTAGGCTCTCAGGATGAGAGCTTCGTCCAGCAGCACATCACGAATGTTTATTTCAGAGCCTGTAACGCATTCAGCATCTGAAATACTTAAGGCATGAGAGGAAGAGAAACAGATTTATGGGATATTTGGTATTTCTGCAAATTTCAATCACTGTGTAATTTATGCCCTGTAATACTCCTTCCAGAATGGAACTTTGCTGTGGTCTTGATATTGAAATCTTACTCAAGCGTGAAGTACCAGAGGTAAGGCCTTTCCAGGTGAACCGGTCCTCAGGGCAGAGCCCCTGCCCAGATAGATTAGTGCCTCATGGAAGGAAGCAGAAAGGAGCTTTGTTTCTAGTGAAGACACAGGAAGGAGGTGTCACCTCTGGAGGAGGAGAAAGTGAGCTCTCTGGAGATACTAAGTCAGCTTATCCTTGACCGTGGACTTTTGACTCTGTGACTTTGGGAAAGAGTTGTGTCATTTCTAAGCCGCCCAACGGGTGGGCGCTTTTGTCTCAGCAGCCTGAGACTGAGACAGGGCATGTCCCAAAGGAGGAGGCGATCCAGGATGAGGTGGGACAAGGTTTGGGAGGAGTAAAGGAGAAGATAAAACACAAACACAGTCACGCATTCAATCCATCACGTGGTGAGGAACGTCTGCTCTGGGCCAGGGACTGGGGGATAAAATGAGGTAATGGACAATCTCCCCACCCAGATGTGCTGATCTGGGTTCTAGGTGCTACAGGAGGAAGTTCACTTGCTGGACTGACTGAGCCACTCTCCCCTGTCAGGCGCCATCTTGTTTATGCAGGAGGAAGTTCACTTGCTGGGCTGACTGAGCCACTCTTCTCTGTCAGGCGCCATCTTGTTTATGCAGGAGGAAGTTCACTTGCTGGACTGACTGAGCCACTCTCCCCTGTCAGGCGCCATCTTGTTTATGCAGGAAGAAGTTCACTTGCTGGGCTGACTGAGCCACTCTCCCCTGTCAGGCGCCATCTTGTTTATGCTTGTGAAGATGGGGGACTGGGAGATGGTTAGAATTCCTCTTTCTTTGTAGAGGAGATAAAGGAGTGGCAGAGGTTAGGGAAATTACCCTGGAGGGTGTGTGAGGAGTGCTGACCTTTTACCTAAGCCTTCCCACCAGCTTTTGTGTGTGCCCTGTTTTGCCTGATTTAAGGGGCTATGCCTTGATTTTCATGTCACGTGCACTGGGCACAGGCAGTGATGACAGGTGTTGATTTTTACTGGAAATATCCCTTAAAAATATTTCACTGTGAGCGGGTGAGATAGATCAAGTGATAAAGGCTTTGCCATGCAAGCATGAGGATCTGAGGTTGGTCCCCCAAATCCACATAAAAGTCTAGGCAATTGTGATCCCGGCACAGGGAGGTGGAGACAGGTGGATGTCTGGGGCATTCTGGTCTAGGGCCTAATCAAGTTTCAACACAGTGAGAGTTACTCTCTCAGTAAAGACTCTCTGTGGACTGACCCTGAGGAATGACATCAGATGTCACCATCTAGTGTGCGTATGTACCTGCACACAAATGCATACCACCTCCCTCCCCTGCCCCTCCCCCCCCCAAAAAAGTATTCCATCCCAGTATCTCTTTCTCATTAATTGCATGGAATTCCATTCAGGGATTAGGAAAATACAAATACATCAATGCCTAAGTGGGGACCCCTGCCCTTATCATGGTCTCCATTACATGGTTACAAGCATCCCATACTCCGGAGTTGGCTTAAGGTGCACCGTCAGTCCTCTGGTGACCAGCGATGGTGGGAAATCTTCTCCCAAGCATCTTTCACATCTTGATGAGGGCATTGTTTAGCGGGGATGGTCAGGAAACAGTAAACTGTATATACAGGCATTTAACTTCTTGAGTTGCCAGGATCATTCCTTCAACCTTAGGCCTCTTCTCCTTCCTAATTGTTAATCCAGTTGTATGTCAGGCAGTGGTGAGTTAAGCTGTCAGTCAACCAATGGAGTAGACTACTGGCTGGTTCCCTTCCTGGGTGACGTAGCCATATCCTCAGGTTCCACGTGAACACACCACCACTCGTACACTGCCCAAGCTTCTACTCAGCTCTTTCCACTTACAGATCCTGATTTCATGCCAGCCTTTCCTCCATGCCTGCACGGTGTTATCTAGACCACATGCACACGTGCATCATGCCAGCCTTTCCTCCACGCCTGCACGGTGTTATCTAGACCACGTGCACACGCATGCACTTGTGCGTAAGCACACACTCACACACACAAACTCTCTGTCTCTCTTTCAAACTTCTAAGAAAGAAGAAGAAGAAAAAAAAAACCTAACAGTAAACAACAGTAATTGAGGTGGATTGAGTAGAGGGGCCATTTGTAGAAGATTGGCTTAGAGGTAAAATAATATTATGCACCTCTACTCATCCCCAGGGTTATCAGGGTCAGGGATGAATTAGATTCTATTATCTAGAGGGAAGAGGTCAGAATGGGTCTCAAAAGACAGTGACTTCAGCGGCGAGGCAGCTAAGAGTAAAACCACTTCTTTCCCACTCTCCTGGTTTATGTCCCCAGTTACCCAGACAGAGGCCTGAGGAGGGAGAGAAGGAGGAAGAGGAGGAGGGGGGAGGAGGGAGAAGAGGAGTAGGAAGAGGAGGAGAAAGGAGAGGAGGAGGAGGAAGAGGAAGAGGAAGAGGAGGATGAAGGGGGGAGGAGGAACCCTGTTTAATAAGGGTTCCCATGTAGTGTGGAACTGAGAAACATGGCAGGGTAGGAGAGGGGTAGAGATGAATCTAAAAAAAAAATAAACAGAAGATGCCCAAGCTATGTTCTATTACATGTATTCTTTTTAAAAAATGTCTATAGCTCGATATGTTGAATTGCTTGTCTGCCTTTGCTTAGTAAAAACAGAACAATTAAATATTTGGAACTTTAGCCAAAGAGTTTATTTGAAGGAAATGTTTAACTTTTGGAAAAAAAATTGCATTTCTAGCAGTTATGCTAATTTGTGCTTAATGATCATATTATTTCAAATACATTCATTATTTATCAGGGGCTAATGAACCACATTCCCCTCTCTCTCCTCAGCTTTGGCTGTAATTTAATACATGTAGCGTGTCCATTTTCACACACTGTGTGTTAGGGGAAGCACACGTAATAGATTAGCATTATTTACCGTGTGAACGAGACCATGGGGAGGCTCTTGGGTGGAAGGCAAAGAAGTTGAAAGGGTTGTAAAAGTGATGAATATTTAAAATAACTTTGTTACAACGTTATTTATGCTGTACTTAATTTTTTAAGGAGTGTGTGCTTGGAAGGCAATAAAGGCAAAGTAGGGCCTATTTTGCGTTTTAACTGTTGAAACTTTTGAGGGTGATCAACATGTCACTCATGGCTCGACCCTACAAGTGGGCACCAAACCCCTTCATTCCATAGTGAATCTATCCCCTAACCAGCAAGCATCTGGGACAGAGGTTTACCATACAGCCATCTTCCTGGGTTCCATGGTCTTTAAAGTGGTACCTATCTCCTCTGGCTGCGTGGAAGTAAGCGTGGCTTGAGAGTTAACATATTTGGATGTACCAGGCAAACAGCAAAGGCTCAGCTAACTTGGCAAGCCTGGCATTTTGCACTTTATCCTGTGATCTCTGCCCGGCACCCCTGGGTTCAAATGGATTTCCTCCATCCCCTGATCCTAGACCAGAAAGCCTTCTTTCTGATCCAGCTTGTTCTACTAACCTGAATCTTTTCCTTTTCTTTGTGGATTACATTCTCATGGGCTTAGCAAATGGATGTCAGTTTCTGTCGCCAGTGTTCTCAGGGCAAGCGACCAGGGCTGTGGTACAAGCTGACATCAGAGAATTGTAGAAAAGGTGTCTTTGCTGGGAATTACGGACCACAGACACCAAACCCCACAACATGGGTAAGTATGGCACTCACACACATTTGCTCAGTAAATATGATAACCATGTAGCATAGGACTGCATGCAACACCCGGACTTGGAAATACTTCTCAACCGGGGACTGTGTCTTGCATCAAGGCCCTTGCTAGGTTTTCATTGCACCGTAGCCCTTGCATGTGCGGGAACAGAGGTACATGCCGGCTTCCATGGCAGAAGCAAAGGACTGCGCAGCTCAGCCTGGTATCTAACAGTCACAGGCTCAGATGTGACGGGAAGGGCTCTGGCTATCAGGCCACAGCCTTGTTTCTAGAAAGATTAGGTCTGGTCACTTAGGGATGCGTCTTTGGTTTTCAAGGTGAGTCATTAAGGTATCAGTCAATCAATCGATCAATCAATAAATCAATCAAGGGATGGTGGTTTCTTCACATAAGCCAAAAGAGATTGTTAGTCAAATTGTACATAGATGTTTGCTGAGCATCTACTATGTGCAGTGGTATGGAACTGGATACCTGAACTGGGATCATGGCAGTTATTTTAAAAAATGATGGGCAGGAGAGCATCTGAGGCAGTCTGGACAGGACTAGACAAATAGGGACAGGGAGATGAGACTGAGCATTTACGGTTGGGTTGCTTCACACGTGAAGGGGACAGGCATGTGTTATCTGGGGATGTGTAACAAATTACTCAAACCTGACCCCGTCAATAGATGTTTAGAGACATGGAGTCCTGTGTAGCAAGGCCCCACAGGACGGACCTACCAGGGCCTTGCCTCAAGGATTCCTGAGGTTGTGATCAAGTGATCAACAAGACCTATCGCTCTCACTAGGCTCAGCCAGGAGGGATCCCTTCCAAGCCCATGCACATGACATCGTGAGATGCCATGGGACCTCTGCAGAGGTTCCTGAGTGTCCCCATGTCACAGAACAGGCAACGATGCACAGATGTCCAGCAAGCCACCACATGCACCTATTGTGTAGCAATTTCCTCTAAGATGGGCACCTTTCAGCTCCTTGAGACAGAGTAGACAACTCAAAGTAGCTACAGGAAGTCTCTAAAACTGATTCTCAAGGTCTCTCCTTCCCAGAGTAAGCCATAAAGATGGCTGAGGGCCACTCTCAGACAAGACAAGCTGCAAAGAAGATTCTGAGACCAGACCACTGATCAGGAAGAAGTAGAAACCAGCCCATTTGCCCAGAAACTGTGTAGATAAAACTGAGCTACCTGAAAGTAACACTCTGGCAACCTGTTGAGCTGCCTGCAGGTGTCAATGTGCTCCAGGTTCCCAGCTTTTATGAGCTGTCACCCATGCAGGGATGGGCTTTGTTGATGCAGCTGTCTTCGAGCCTTTTCTGTTCCTATAGGTAATCGCTCAGCCATATTCCAGTAATTACTCCTAAGAAAGCCCACTGGCTTAGTAAGTTGGACTTTGGTGGTATCCGTACTCTGGTCTCTGGTCTGTCCTGGGTTTCTGTCTGTTGGTATTGCAACCCCGACACCTGGAAACATCTTGTCACCTGACAAGACAATGGTGTCCCATTCAGCCACTACAAAGAATGGAACCATGTGTTTTCTAAGAAAGGGCCTGGAGTCAGGAGTCCCTCATGTTAAGAGGGGACAGCCAGGCTTGGGGAGACAATATGTTGAACATTCCCTCTTACACATGTAATCTAGGGCTTAAGGGAAGACGTAGAAGTGGAGGAAATGGTGTGGCCAGAGCCCTTGTTGTCCACACCTTACGTTTATTGCCCTGGGCACTCTTTGTGTTGTGTAATTTATACAACCTGAAACTACTAAGATGATTCTCCTGACCAGATAGCTGTGGAGTCTTCGTCTGTGACAGGACCTGTGACTTTAGGGAAAAGCACTACTTGACAAGATGAAGAGGACCTACACAAGGGGAGGCTAAGGGTAAATACTATAAAATATCATGAGAAAATGTGTAACTTTCATAGTTAATACACACTAATAAATGAGAGGGGACAAAGGATGTGCACCCAAGAGGTCATCGCGGCTCCTGTATAGACTTTAGAAGAAGCCCATCCATTCCACCCAATGCTAGAAGCCAGATACTGTGTCCAGCACTCTTTTGAGGCAGGAATATGAATTTTAAATAATAAAATGATCTAAAGATGAAGGGGACAAGATGGATAAAAACTTGAGCTTGGCAGGTGATAACTGACCACCTACTGACCAGAACTGAAGCTTCACAACAGTATTCTTGCTGTAATCTTTTGTAAAGTTGTTCAAGGAGTTGGCTGTGGATTGAGCACCTACGTAGCCTAAACCCTCCCCTCAAACGACCCACCAGTTCTTGGCTGTCCTTGGGAGTTCTGTGGGCCACACTGTTCCTTTTTGTATGTTCCCAGTCCTTCGGGTTTGCAGGCAGGTGACTGCATTGACTGGAGGAACCTCCTATTTTTCAGAGGCTTCTGGGTCACAGAAAATCCATGTTGCTTTCTCTCAAACATCTGAAAATGTGCCTTTTTAGCACCGGAGGCATGTCTGGACACCTCAGACAACACAGACGAGGCTGTTTGATCTGGAAACTAAATCTGGGATTATTAATGGATTCTCTGGGCATGTGATCACAGAACAGATGACATGTCAGCTCCTTGTTTTTCCCCAAATGGCATTAGGTCCTCTACAGCCTGCCATTTATGGGCCAGATAACATTTCAAAGAGCAAAATGGTGTGGCCAGAGCCCTTGTTGTCCACACCTTACGTTTATTGCCCTGGGCACTCTTTGTGTTGTGTAATTTATACAACCTGAAACTACTAAGATGATTCTCCTGACCAGATAGCTGTGGAGTCTTTGTCTGTGACAGGACCTGTGGCTTTAGGGAAAAGCACACTGCCTGGTCACATGATCGTGGAGCGCTGCACACTGCCTGGTCACATGATCGTGGAGCACTGCACACTGCCTGGTCACATGATCGTGGAGCGCTGCCCTTCAGAAACAACACAGGTGCTTCCGAAGTGAGTGAGCTTCTGAAGAAATAAGGAGCAAGGGAGACAAGATGCTGAACAGGGAAAAGAAAGGGGATGAAGGAAAACTTCGATATTGCCATCTCTACTCTTAAAACCAGACAGCCTCACGCGGACTGTTGAAAACCATTTCAGGATACAGAGGCAAGAGCCAAGGAGAAGCCTGGCTTACATACTACACTGTCGACATAGGGTGACTGCTGCCACCAGTTTGAGATATGTCTTCCAGGTCTGCTGGAACAACAGTTTTCTCTAATATTGGAACATTCCATCTTGCAGGGAAGCTCCGTAAACAGGAAGGTAAATGATTCAAAATGGCTACCGGAAGGTCCTGAAACAGAACAGATTCACTGGGCCCCACCTTGCTAGAGTAAACTATGAAGGAAAGAGCCTACCTCAGATGTGAAACAAGCCAAGCTGCAAAGAAGAATCTTGAGTCCAGACCAGCTGCCTTGAAGACGCACAAACAGCCAGATGCCTGGCTGAGGTTTGGATCAGAGATAGGACACCCTCCAACCTATTGAGCTGGCTGCAGGCTGTACAGTGTGCTTCAGGCTCCCAGATTTGTGAACTGTCACCCACATGGAGTAGGCTTTGGTGATACAGCTGTTTTTGAGTCCTTTCTGCCCCTGTAAATAACCCCCACCCATACATACTTCTATAAGCAGTCCCAATACAGCTCACTGTTTGACCAAGTTGGACTTTTGCTCATATCCATACCTCAGTCTGTTGTGGGTTTCCTATCTGTGCTTGACTAGATTAGAGTGTTGCATTTCCTTTGTTTTGTCACACAACATAATTGGTGCCCAAACACGGGCATGGCTGTAGATGACTTGAGGAACAAGTACATGGTCCCGACTATGGGTATCAAAGCATGCAATGGAGGCTTGTTAGTGTGCCTTTGTGCTGTGACGGTGGATGCACAGTTCTTGATATGAGTAGTGAGACATGCATCTGAGGCTGAGGATTAGCAGTGTCTGTGGGAGGAATCCCAAGATGGCAATCTTCGTCTATGTGCTATGGGATGGTGCCTGCTGGATGGGTAGCATCTATCACATGAATAGAGATGCCCTGAAAACTGTTAAAGGTTAAGAGGAAATTTCCCAGTCTTGGAGATTAGTGTACAAGGATTGAGATTGTTGGCAAGCAGGTGCAGAGGTTGTCTGGAGTTCATTTTGCATGCTTAGAAATGCACCTGAGGCCAAGATGGCGGCTGAGAGGGTTCCATTTGTGTATAGCAGGAACCTGTTTACATAAAGGAGTAATTGGAATGAGAAAGGAAAATTCAGCTAGCATCCTCTATTTAAGTCTGTGGTCTGGCAAGTGAATTAGATAAATGCAGATGGAGGTGTTGGCTTGACACTTAAGGCATGGGGGCCAGAAAGAAAAGAGATTACAAGTTAGATCTGTGCTCAAAAACCCTTCCTGGGATCCAAGAACTTGGAACCCATGGGAAGATTCAGAGAATGGGAAGGAGAACATAGTAAAATCAGTAGATGATATCCTAAGGGTCTGATCTTTAAGAGGGGAAAAAAAATTCGTGACCCAACACAAAGATGGCGGCTTTAACAATGGACCCAGGGCAATCAGGGAGTGCTCAGCATTTGAGCTTCTGAAATTAGGGGAGCCGTTTTAAGCAATGCAGTGAGAACGTCTGCTACAGCCTGGCTTGTAAGGGCATAGCACTGCAGGAACAGATGGGACCAGCCTGAACATTGTGGAGGCAGAACAAAACCAAGCCACGTCACTTCCCGTCTTCAGACAAAGGCGGTACAGGCTGAGCAAGACAGGGTGAGTAGAGTCAGTCCCTGATGGATCAGCTTATCAGAGTCCTTACGGATACCTGGTTTTCCTCATCTGAGGTTCCCACAAGTAGAAGGGTCTGGAGGACCATGAAGGAGGTGCTTTGGAGGGAGTTGATAACGTAAGGGAGTGGAATAAGAGAAGCTGTGTTTGAACCCCGGGTCGTGGGGACAGAGAGAACTAACTGTTTACAAAGGCTTAAAAGAAAGCGTGATTCAGCAGGGGCTTCAAGGTTGAGGCCGAGTTTAACAGCTTTGAGGAGCAGGGCAAGATCTTTTGAAGTAGGAAAGTCTTTGGTGGTCTTAAATCACTTAGACTAGTGTGAAAGAGAGCACTGTAGAATAGACAGCAAACGGTAAAGCAGAGGGAGTGGCCTGTCTGGCTAAGGCAAAGACAAAAGCGGTCGAGATTCCTGTCAAGTCAGAGTTCCTAGAGAAAAGAATCATAGCCAAATATGGTGTCAACTGGCTTCCTGAAGGCCAGAGAGTCTTGTCCTCCCAGCAGGGAATTACAGTGACACACATAGGTGTGAGATGAACCAGGAACATGGATACTGTGAACAGAGCTCAGGTCCTCTGAAAGAACAATGCGGGCTCTTAAGTGTGGGGCCACCTCTGCAGCCCCATGAACACTCTTTTGATATTTCCTTTGGTGCAAGACGTTTGTATTAATTTGCAGCATGGAATTCCAGACAATAGCAACAGTTACTCCCTTTCTGTCGCTTGTTTAAAATCACAGATTTTGCTTTAGAAGTTTGGTTTTTCTATTTGTCTAGAGTAACCTCCCACCCCCAGATATAAGTTAAAACTCCGACGTAGGCAAAGACATCTGGGATCTTGACATTTCAAAAGGTGTTCCATATAAAAGAAAAATTTCGTTATTAAACATGAATAGCGGAAACATACTTTCTTTTAAGGGCAGCTTCGGAGCCCTTGGTAAATGATTCGGGGGGGTGAGCATTTATAATTTAAAGACCGACGTTAGGTTTCTCACTGGACAAATGAAATCATAATTTTGGTAGCGTTTTCAAACCAGAGGATAAAACTCTACTTTCATTGCTCTTCACCACTTAACTTGGTAAAATTTGGAGCCCCAGTTGAATGTCGGTAGGCCCCCATGGAGCAGACCGAGAGAAGTGCTAATGGCTGGTCTATAATAAGCTCCGTGGTTGAGAGCTAGGGATTCAGAAGTTAGCTTTTGAGGCAGAACGCTGGGGTTGCTGATCTCCATCCAGGATGTCAGTGCCGAGGACTGGAACCTTGGAGTGGTAACAATTCTCTCTCTGACTTTCCCCGCTCTCCCTCCCAACCTCCTTCCTTCAGTAACAAAGTCTCTAGAGCTGCACAGTGAAGGAATAATTGCTTTGGATTGGCCAAGAAGTGCTGCTCAGTAACTGAGGTCTTCTACATCCGGGCATAGAAGAGGGTGGGGCCTGTGATTGCCCAAATCCCAGCTTTGTTCATTCAGAGACTGGGCTACTGCAGAGCCTCTGAGATGGATGCTACAGTCATCCAGGAGGACAGGGACACTTGAGTGGCAGGCTCACGAGCTGAGGTGCCAGGCGAGCTGCTATGGAAACCATCTTTAAATTATGCGCCTGCCATTTATCAATTGTTTGGCTGGAGACAAATTTGCCCAAATTTCTCAGAGACGATTGATACTTAAGGGAGGGTGATTGTTTTTCGGAGCTCGGAGGGAAAAGGCCGAGAGTGAAGCTTGATGAATTGTAGGCTGAAACATCGACCACTTTCTTTAAGTGACAGATTCTCCAGTCACTTTGTCACATGTGCCAGGCAGGGCAGATAAAGTTATTTCAACACATCAGTTTCTGATGGATTTTTTCCTTAGTACACAGGGTCAAACAAATCACACGCTGTGTGATATTCCTTTTCAGAAGCTTGCTAATGGGCTAATTTAAGACAGAACCCTCTTTCAAGATAAAGAAAATCATCTGTATAAGTTTGGGCATTATTTTTAAAGATTTATGTTATTTTTAATTGTGTATATATTTATGTGTCTGTGTGTGGGTTTATGTATGTGCATGTAGGTGCTGGAGGTGGCCACAAGGGGGCGTTGGATTCCCCCCAAAGTTGGAGTTACAAGGTATTGTGATTTTAATCGGTGCCTTTTAAGGGTAGACTCAGGAGGATGAGGAAGATATTGATAGCTACCCTTCAATTACCTCTTCCTTTTCCAAATCTATCCAGACTTGAATCTGTTTGCATTGCTCTCTTATCCACAAGACAGTGGCTGCAGCGGATGTTACAGAAGTTTCCTGTTTTGTTTATCTGACTAAGTCAGATAATTTTACATTTCTGTCTTGGGGAGTTTTCGCCCTCCATCTACAATGTCGTTAACCTCCATAATCTGGGTGGCTTTTGAAATCAGAGGGGAAATAATGTTTTCTTTATTTTGTGTTATGCATAAGAGCATGGACTCAGAACATGAGATTACATCCCGTTGACATCCGCTTAGCTGGAAGAGCTCCGAATTCCTGTATTTGCTGAACTGAAGTGCTATTAGTTTGGAATGTGAAAGTCGGCCAAAGTATAACTTCAGGCAAGGTAGGCACTTAGGTCTATTTATGGTTCTCTTTAAGTATCTTTGCACGTCTATTACATGCATAATAGTTATATCTGGGCACAGCCTTGCTTGTAAGGGCCAGGTTTCTGCCAATGGCTACATGGGATGGGCTGTGGCCTGCACCATGACCACACATGCCACAGTGGGAATGGCTTCTGTGGGGCTACACCAGGGGCCCGGTGGCACTAGGGGCATCCGAGTGGAAGAGCATCCCCTGCAGAGTGGTAACCCTGCTGGCTCCGCCTTTTCCAGCTCAGTCCAGAAGTTGGGAGAAATATTGAAATAAACAAAATCTTATGAAAATTTTCATCTCTCAAAGGCAGGTATTATGGGCGTGTTTAAGTACGCTCACACATGCATGCACATATGTTTGCGCATGCATGTGCATGATGACCTTTGAGTAGGCCTGAGATTCAAGGTCTGCTGTGTCGTCGCTCTGCTGAACTTAAACTGAATAAATATTTTAAGACTTGATACACAGCTCGAGGTTCATGAAAACAATTCTATCTTTGTGGGGAGGGGGGGAATTTGGTCTGCGACAGTTGAATATGCCAGCTCCGTGCTCTATAAGTGACTCTTTAGCTAGACCCAGTGTTGTAGTTACAAGTTAAATACGGCAGAACAGTTGTAAAGCATTTAAATTCATGGGCTTGGGAATGCACCAGTTGTTTTCCCATTTAGCTTTTCTCTTGTAAACCTCCAGGCAATGTCCCTCGGACTGGTTGTCTATCTGTCAGGACGTGGGGGTGGGGGTGTGTTGGGGGGGGTGAGTGTGAGCATACGCCTGCCCTTGATTTACAAAAAAAGTTCCTTCTGAGAAATCAGCTGGGGTTCTTGTCTTCCTGTACAAGTGGAACAGAAGGCCTTTACGTTGTTAAGTGCCAGCATCAATCTGGAACAGGCAGGGCAAAATGTCCCTTTCTGCTTCCCGGCCTGTTCCCACTTATACCCTGCTCCCTGGAGGCTTGCTGCCCAAGCCTGAGGACCAGAATCTCAGAGCAAGCACATCAAAAGCTGGGCGCAGTGATGTGTATAGTTCCAGTGCTGGAGGTAGATCCATAGGATGCCAAGGCTTGCTGGTCACCCAGCCTAGCCTAATTGGTGAGATCTAAGCTCCTACAGTCTGTTTGTATTTTCTGTGATGGGTGATTTGAACGTGTGCTGGGTTCCGGTTACGGGGAAATGGTTGCTGGTGGTGGCAGTGTGGTGCAGTTTTGGTTTAGAGGAGGTTAGAATTATATATTGTTGATTAAAATACTCCAGAGAGAATCTTTAACTTGAGTTTCAGTTCGTATGAGGACTGATTTCCCCAAAGGTGACCCTTTGGGGGTACAGCACACAAGTCTTAGGACGACCTATACTCTCTCCTCTTACTATTTTCCTGTTCATTAAAGACCTGCTTCTTATTTTCTAAAGGTCTTCACCTCCTTTAAAAAACTGGCAGGTGCTTAGATCGAAAGCATCGCCAACTGCCAGGCTTACCTCCAAAATTCATACTTTCTTTTTTTTTTTTTTTCAAAGATATATTTATTAGGGTTAAGTATGTGGATGTGTGTGGATGTGTGCCCGTGTGGTGGGTGCAGGTGCCTAGGGTGACCAGAAGAGGGTGCCAGAGTCCCCTGGAGCTGAAGTAATGGGGGCTTGTGAGCTCCCTGATGTGGGTGCTGTGGCTCCAAATTGCTGTCCTCTGCAGAAGCAATGAGCTCTTAACTGTAGAGCCATCTCTCCAGCCCCAGACTCATAATGTTTTTGAGCTGTTTTCCTAGTTCTCAGAGGAAAGGTTAGGGCGAGGTGAATTACAGTCTGCTGATACAGTATGTGCATGCCACTGGTGAAGAGGCCTTTAGTGAGTGAACTTGGTTTAGAGTTTTGTATAAGGTGGAAATCTAGCATAGAGTCAATTACCCCAGTTGATACTACATGCTATTTTTCTTTTTTCCTTTTTTCTTGGTTTTTTGAGACAGGGTTTCTCTGTGTAGCCCTGGCTGTCCTGGAACTCACGCTATAGACCAGGCTGGCCTCGAACTCAGAAATCTGCCTGCCTCTGCCTCCCAAGTGCTGGGATTAAAGACGTATGCCACCACTGCCTGGCTAAATGCTATTTTCCTAAATACTCATATATGCCATGTGCTAGATTTCTACACATCCATTAAGTTTGTGTCTAAATTTTATAATGATGATAACAAGCGATAGATAATACTTAATCTAATGCTGAGAAATCATGGGGTCATCCCATGACAGATGCCAGGACAGTTGACTGAGCTTCGACCTCCTTCTTTCAAGACCACACATGTGCTATTTCAACCTTCCCCTCAATCTCTTACCTTCCCCTTTCTTTTCTGAGATGATTAATGATCATTTTTGAGCCTACCCGAGCAACCCAGAATGATCCTGCCCCATCTCAAGTTCCTCCACTTAGTCAAATTTGCAAACCTTTATACACCGATGATGGTTTTACAAGGTACACAGATTAGCACACAGTCATTACCAAATGCAGGGCAAGCTGGTGTTCAAATACCTGATGGCCTTTCATTTGAGCCGAGAGCTCCGGGACTAGCACAAGCAATAACATAATAGTGGCCCAGAATCCTGCGTTCCAGGTATTTGCACCAGAAGTCATCAGAAACTTCCACGCTATCACAAAATACACGATAGCTACTTTTGCCAATCCTTTATGGTTCTGTGACTGATCAGCATTCTCTGTCACTCTGACCAACTTTGGACAAACACAACAGACAGTAAACAAGCTGGTCCCTGTCCACTTCGTCCGTGTGACTTTTCTAGGCTAGAGGACACCATCAGACCTTGGCCTTGCAGTGAAGAGGCACACAGAAGGGACAAACTCTGTGACATGCTCATCGTGTATCTGACCATGTGCTCCTGCTGATGCGGAAGCAGTGTCACAACCCAAGGCTTCCTAGGTGGATGGTACAGGGTTAGGTTCATTCTGCCTGGTGCTTAATCTGAGGGAAAGCGGATAGGTGGTGGTGTTCCCTCTCCGCAATTAACAACCATGGCTGTGCCGGTCATTTGTCCTTCTAGGAGGTAGCGGAGCTGCTTAAGGAGAGGGAGCATGCTCAGGAGCACTTTCCATAGCATCCTCCTCTCATTGAGATGGATCTCCATTCGGGGTTCTTTCCCACTTGTATAGACCATTTACTGTAAAACCTCCCCTCTTCCGTTTGTCACCTAAATGATTATTGAGGGTTAATTTCAGGGGGACGGTGGCCTGTGTGACACTCCAGGTTGTCGAGTGTTAGAGAAAAGCAGCATGTGACCTTCTCCTTGGGGGAACATTCTTGTTGAGTTGCTTGACTGTATGAACCCACAGGAGACACCAGAGAAATTCACAGGATGATGGATGTTTGTGAAATGGGAGCCAAAATTTAGCAAGAGAAGGTCAATGGAAATTAAGAAAAAAGAAAGAAAGGAAGGAAGGAAGAAAGAAAGAAAGAAAGAAAAAGAAAGAAAGAAAGAAAGAGAAAGAAAGAAAGAAGACAAAACCCTCAGAGGCTGCGTGTAGTGAATGAGCCCAAATCCTTTGTTAGAAACACAATGCCATGAATGAGGCTTGCTCCAGGAAAGAAGAGAGGTTTGAAGCAGACCTTCGTAAGGAGCAGAAGAAGACAACACAGAATCAGAAGAGAGAGAGACAGACAGACAGACAGACAGAAAGACAGTGGGGGGCTTGTCCACCTCAGAGCATCCTGACTTTATTTAGGTGGAGACAAGAGAACCCTTGGAACAACTGTCCAACAGTCTTTAGATAATTAAATATGCAGCTAACAGTTCTCCCAACCGTTCTCTCAAAGTTGGCTTATTTTCTTAATCAGAATCTCACCTGGCATGAGTATCCATTAGTGCTTGGCTGTACTCACGCTTCAACAAGCATGACCCGGAGTTGGCATCGAGCACTTCCGGATTCAGGTTCCACTAAATAGCCCAGCAGGGTCTCCCTCTTCTTCACTCACCTCGGTCCCGATGACAATTTCTTCCCTGGTCGAGTAGAACAGAAACTCGTAGAGCCTGTAGTGCTGGAATAAGCTGAAACATGAAATGAACATGAAGCTAGCATACGCTGGCAGTGGGAGAGGAGAGAAAATGCCTGAAGCAAAGGAAGAGGGCATTGGCCAGGCCGGAGAGAGGCAACGGCAGTAGAGAAATCTCTCTTTCACTCCCAAAGCGGGCTGCTTGGGGATGTTGGGAGACTCGAGTTTTGCTTTTTAAGACACCGACAGGACAACTTGGGGCTTAGAAAGTGTCAACAGATCCATCTGTGACATGCGGGAGGGCGACCAGGGATGTGTCTCTAGGGTAGAGAAGCATCCACGGGAGCCAGTCTCAACCTGTGGGTTGCCATCCCTTGTGTGTGTGTGTAGGTCACATATCAGACATCTTGAATATCAGATATTGCGTTACAAACAGTACCCAAACCGCGGTTATGAAGTAGCGATGACATAACCTCATGGTTGGAGGCCACCACAGCATGAGGAAGTGTACTAGAGGGTCACAGCATTGGGAAGGATGAGGGCCACTGGCCCAGTGTGCTTCCTAGATTGAAACCTAGCACCTTCCGAGGCAGCGGCCAAGTTCACAGCATTGGCTCCGCTCTGCTCTAGACCCGGCTCAGTCCTGGCAGGCAGCGGGCTGTGTTTTTATATCCAAAACATCGCATGCCACCAAAACGTTTCAATATTAAATCAGTCTCTAAGAACACCGGGAGAAAAAAATGGCCAGGCAAGGTCTGAAAATTTGTTTCTGAGCTGTCTGACCTTCCTGTGAGCTGTGTGGTCAGGCATCAAAGGCTGGCATACGTTAAGGCAGGCCATTTCCATTTCTTCTCGCTGGAAAGCTGTGTGGTCAGTGGCTGTGGACTGTGGAGAGCTCAAAAGCCACAGGTTTGCAAATAAATATTTCTAGTAAGGTAAGAGCTTGGCGGTGTATCGTTGAGAGTTTAAAAATCTTACCGAAGAGCTGACTTCTAATATCCTGTTCGTGATAATATTTGACTTTTTCTAATTCCCTTCCTGCTGGTTGGGAAAATTAATAGACTCATAATACAGCAAAACGCCCAAGAACAACAACAACAACAACAAAAAATCGTCTTGGTGGTTTTCTCCTTCCCGCTGGTGCCTTTCTGCTATTTAAGAAAATTGATTTTAATATAACTGAGAAATTAACATTTGTGAAAATGTAGCTACAGAGCATGTGTAATGATGGCTTGTTTTGGATGCCGTAATGGATCAACGTTTCAATTCATTTGAAATCAGCGGAGAAATTCTCAGGCAGCTGGGGCCCTCGGAGTTACATTAGCAGTCGGGCTCCCTGGGAGCACAGTCCATTAAAGAGGCTGGGCTGTGTGGGCCCAGTCAAATTTCCTTTCTTCCACAGACCTTGAGGACTCGATATATTCATCAACACTCACCAGACTAGCTCAGCTTTTGCCATTGCCTTGATCTGTTGGTTTGAAAAGCACGTGAAGATTAGCGAGCTCTGATAATCCGCTGAAGCAAAATAAATTCAAGCCCTCCATCCTTTATATTGGTGACCTAGAGAGACCTATAGTGTCAGAAACATCACAGGGGTAATAAACTGATGTTGGGGTGTAAATGATTAAATGCCATATTTGGGGGCCTAGCTTGCTACTATCTAAATCAGTGGATCTCAACCTTCCTGATGCTGTGACCCTTCAGTACAGTTCCTCAGGTGGTGGTGAACCACCATAGAATTTCTTTCATTGCTACATCGTATCTGTAACTTTGCTACTGTTATAAATTGTAATGTAAATGTTTTTTTTTTTTTTTGTGGAAACGATGGAGGGCTTGCCAAATGGGTTCTGACCCATAGGTTGAGAAGCGCTGTTCTAAATGAACTAGAAGAAAAATTCCATTTTGCCCGTCTTGCCCACATTGTGCTTAGACACGGATCGGATCACAGGGTAAATAGCTTCTGCTCTGAAATGTCATAATCTTTCAGTCTCTCTGTCCTCGTTGCACATCGGGATGGGGTTGCCCTGTGTCTGCTGAGAGGATGCCATGGTATGATGGTCAATGATGCAGCGAAGAGGCAAGGCCTGGACCGGGACCAGGAAGTGTACCCAGGGGAAGATATTCAAGGGGACACTTCCTGAAAGACCATCATCTCCCTGCCTCTCTTCACCCTTCAGCTTCTCCAGGGAGCAAATAGGGGTCTCAACTGAGAACTAAGGGACAGCTCAGCTGTGGGGACCTATTTTCTATCTCTCCCATTGGGCTTCTGTCTGATTCTGGTTTGTAGATGTTGTCATCCAGGCTGTCTGGCCAGCGTTGTTGGGCCCAAAGTGGGAATGGGGCTTGGTTTTCTGACAGTGGGATAAATGTGCTTCTCAGGGGGAAAAGAATGCTCAATGAATAAAGGGTAAACATTTGCATTTCTAATTGCATGTATAATGTATTATACATAGTTAATTAGATTGCATAAGCAGATAGCACAGTGTGTGTGTGTGTGTGTGTGTGTGTGTGTCTGTATGTCTGTATGTTTGTGTCCTTGTTTAGATTGTCTAAGGAGATAGACGTAGTAGCCACAGTCATATGGAGAAGAGATTTGGGGAGCAGTGTTTCCAGAGCACAGGGTAAAAATACATAATTTAGACTGAAGTGAGAATGTCTAAAGAAATGTAGATTTACTGACAAGGTAAGTGTTGCACCACTGTGTGACTCGTTACTCCTATCTGCAGCATTCCCTCCTAGAGGGAGAGTTTTATAAGACTTGGGTTGACAATAAATCATTAAGCCCGAGGAGATCCTGAAACCGGGGGCTCAAGAAGTCCAGAAAATAACAAGATTCCAAGGCCACACTCCAAGGATGGATAGACGGTAAGCAGCCCCTGGAAAGAGTCACTGGTAAAGCTACCTGTCATGGTTTGAAGGGAGCTCGAAGGATGTGGCTTTCATAGTTTCATGCTATGGCTGGGGGTAGGGGTGATTCGGCTACCTTTGCTCACCCATGCTTCTGTAAGAAATTCTAATAAATGCATTATTTCACTAAGCTAGACTTGGGCAGAACTATTTCTCTGGTCTGTCTCTTCGTTCTCTGGGGTGAACAGGCATTTGTTCACGTCTCTCCAGGAATAGTCGTGTGATGCACATGGCATGGGCCGTGGTGGAAAAAAAACCTCCTTCCCTTAAATTGAGTATGGCTTTCAGTGGTTTGATCAACAGAAAATCAAGCTGAACGGAAGCACATATACTTTTGATAGTTTAGTCATCAGCATATTTATAAGACTTAATAATTGTTGAATTGAACCTGTTGTGTAATTTCATTCCTGCTAAATTTCTATTTGTGAACCCATGAGGGATTCTTAAAAGGCTGTGGAAAGACTCACACGGCTTCATGCAACTCCATCATGGATTCCAGGTACCCTAATAACTGATATTTTATCTTTTGTGTAATAACTATATTTAAATGCGTAGATCACAATGTGGAGATTTAGCGGCATTACATTTGGATTTTCTGTATTTGACTAATCTCTTTAAATAGTCTTTTCATTAGGAGATCTAAGATTGGGCATGCGGAGCTGGTAAGATGGGCGCTGAGGAACATTGCCCAGGGAGATGATGAGCTAAGACAAGGAAGGAAGCTTGGCCCACACTGTCAGAAAGGGTCATCGTGGCACGCATGCCGGCGTTGAGGCTGAGCTTAGGGCTCAGCTGTAAAAATGTATCCTGCCAGACAGACGGCATATGCAGATGAAGGAGGGAGCCAGCACAAATGTGCATGGTCAACTTACCCCGTCGGGGGAATCTCAAACCCTAAGGGGCGGGAGGGCCTCAGTGCACAGATTCTCACAAGTGTGCACATGGCACATGTGAGCTTGAGTGTCCGCACGTGATCCTGTGTGCTCACAGGTACCAGTGTGTGTGCAAGTTTGTATACGTGTGTGTGCATGTGTGAATGTGCATGCATATGGGTGTTTGTGTGTATGCATGTGTGCATACATTGTGTGTGCATGCATGTGTGTTTACTAATGTGCATGTGTGTGCATGTGTGAGTGTGCATGCCCATGTGTGCATGTATGTATTCGTTGTGTGTAAGCATGCATATGCATGCTTGTGCACGTGTGTACAAGTGTGTACCTGTGCATGCACCCATGTGTGCATGTGGTATACATGTGCTTGTGTGTGCATGTGTGTGTGCGTGTGTTCATGTGTGTGCATGTGTATATGCATGTGCATATGCATGTGAGTGTGCAAATTCAGGTGCACGCAGTCCATGGTGGGTGTTAGAGGGAGAAGACAGCCAGTGTTATCGGGCTTTAGGTGTTGGCCTTTCACTTTTGCATTTTACCTTGCTTGGGACGTGCTTTCTTGTTCTCTGTGACACAGGCCAGCCTGGCTGCCCCAGAAGCTTCTCGAGTTTCTCCCAACACTGCCTGCCAGCTCCCTACATGTCCATCCTGGACTTCTAGGTATGCTTGGCTTATGTGTGAATATAGTTGTGTGTGCATGTGTCTGTTTACATATATGCATATGAGTATGCATGCATATGTGTGTTCGTGTGTGTGTACCTGTGTTTGTGACTATATATATATTGTGTGGGTTTAAGGATTGGAACTCAGGCCCTCAGGCTTCTGCAGCAAGCATTTTACCACAGAGCTATCATCTACACCCAGTCCTGAGGGCAGGCTCCCATCTATTTCTTCCTCTCTCCCTACTGGAGGAACTTGTCTTGCTCTAAATGATGTGCTTCCATTCCTTTCAGTGAGACTAGCACATTAGGAGACATGCTTTGTACTAAAAAAGTAAAACAAAATAAAATCACACTGTATTAAGTGCTATCTTATATAAAGTACTGTGCTATATACCATCGGTAAGCTCCACCAGAAATCAGTATATAAGCGTTATTATATCAAACACCCTAACATTTATAAAGTTTCCAGATGACACTCAGATCTTTGCCACGTGAATCTTGAAGCTAGGTAGGACATTGGGTTGTTGAAGGGTGCTAAAGGTGATGTTGGGAAATAGAGACCCAGTTGAAAAGGGAGAGCAAGGAGACTGAGCAAGGAGACAGTTAGTCGGAGGCGACTCATCTACAGCTACATTTGCGAAGTCTATAAATGTCTCTTTGGAGAGAGGCATGCCTTGCACACATGTTTTGGGATAAGCTTCATACAGACAGATTTCAGGCTGTGAGATGGCTCAGCACTGGCTGCACATACCTGAGGACCAACATTCAGGACCCCAGCACCCATGTACATGCCAGATGGACATGGTGGACCAACACATATCCCATGGCTCAGGAGGTAGGGACAGGGCTTCCCTGGGGACAAGCTGGCCAACTGAATATCCTGAATCAGAGAGCTTTGGGTCCCGGGGGAGAGATTCAGTCTCCGTAAATGAAGAGGGGAACAACGGGGGAAGATAAGAGACTCCAGACACATCTGCAGACATGTGTACCCATGTACACATGTGTGCTACTGTGTAAGCAAATACTCATGCATACTACAACAAACTAGCCCCCCCCCCCCAAAAAAAATGGAACAGGTGTCTTGCTTCAGTAGTGGTGATATAAAATACTTCCATGCATAAACCAGTATTTTGTTTTTTGTTTTTGTTTGTTTTCGAGAGGGGGTTTCTCTGTATAGCCCTGGCTGTCCTGGAACTCACTCTGTAGACCAGGCTGGCCTCGAACTCAGAAATCCACCTGCCTCTGCCTCCTCCCAAGTGCTGGGATTAAAGGCGTGCACCACCACTGCCCGGCTCATCATTTTCTAAGTAGAAAGTATGCTTTATAATGAGTTAAAGTGGCCATTACTTCAAAATATCTTAGGGTATTTAACATTTGATGAAATGTATGAATCTCTTCTTCTTTTTTTTTTTTTTTCTTCAATACTGGGGATTGAGCATGCAGCCTCATTCTTGGTAGGGGCAAATACCCTATGAAGGAGCTATACCCCTTTTTACCTCTTTACAAATACTGTTGAGTCGAGGTCTCGCTAACTTGCTTATTAAACTCATATTGTAATAATTCAAGCTCTACTACCTGGGATTGCAGGCCTCTGCTGTAACTCTTGTGTTGCAAAGACAGACTGTGGAAAATCAACTTGTAAGTGGAAATGAATGTTACTCTTTAAAATGTAAATGTGTCTCCTTGGATAAAAACCAGCCACCTAAAATATAGACCCATTATAACTATACTAAATTCCGTGAATAAAATGCTGCTAGGGATAGACTCAGGGACGAAAGGTCGTCTGCAGTGGTGATTACAGAGGCCAGATGAATCCATGGTATCACCTGGGCATCCTCTTTAGGAACAAACGCAGAGGGAGTGAAATGCCAGGGTCCCCACTGTCACTTGTTATATGCATAAGTGAGCATTCTCTCCTTTCTAAACATCAACTTTGTGTTCAGGTAAGTGTGTGGATGCTTCTGTGCCTCTGGTACTTGTCAGGGGACAGCTTGGAGTGGTTGGTTGATTCTCTCCCTCTCCTCTGCAGTTCCCAGGGTTGGAGCTCAGGTCACCAGGCTCAGTGGCAAGCACCTTTACTTGCTGAGCCACCTCCTGGGCCTGTGTGTTGTCTGCTTATTGAGTAGTTGTTGCATAGATTCTACAGCCATCTGGAGTATGACAATCTAAGTTGTCTTTTACAGAGGATGTCTAGAAGACATGGAACAGTAGATCCATGGGATGAGCACAAGTCATACCTGATTTTTAAGTAATCGATGATGGCGTTGGCTTCGTTGACGTCGAAGACATGAAATTTCTCATTCCTCCGAGAGTGGTTTGGTCCGATTTCAGCCATCACTTCCCCGAGCCACTTAATGCTGTCCTCTAGGGACATGTGCAGTGCTGAAACCAGAATGAGGGGAGACTCTCCATTATCCTCATAGCTCTGGTGGGGGTACACTAGATCGTGCAAAAATAAGTATAAAAGTTTGAAAACATCCCCATGTTTTGTTCCTATCAAAAATCTTTAGGCTAAGTTTTCACATAATCACACCGCATTCTAGACCAGAAAAAGGGGTTCTTCTTATCAACCTTCTCTCCTGAGTTCATGGCTAAACTCATGATCTAGTAGATCATGATTTAGTAGATCTAAATGTACCCCAGCTTACCTTATCCAGCATTTGTGGAGAGAAAAAGGTAAACCTCTTGTTTCTTTGCAACAAATTAATCATTGCTTTTGGGGTGAGTTAATAGTAGTTGGTCTTATTGTCACTGTAACCATATATACACATGGTTGTCTGGACAGGTCATTTCCATTTTAAAAAGCAGAACCATGAATAACTATCTAAATACCACTTCTAAATAGAAAGGAAAATTTTAAAACAGATTTTTAAGGGGCAGAGAAAGATATAGAAAACTTAGGGAAAAGCTGGCTGTCATAGGTGGCTGGGAGACCCAGATCATGGGTTCAGCCACTGTGCAAGTCAATGCTGAGCTCAGGAGAAAAAGTCAATAAGAAGAACCCCCTTTTCTTGGCTACAACTGGATGTTATCATGTGAAAAGTTGGCCTAAAGATTTTTGATAGGAATAAAACATATGGATATTTTTAAACCTTATATACTTATTTTTACATTTTATTCTATCTATCTATCTATTTATCCATCTATCTATCTATCTATCTATCTATCTATCTATCTATCTATCTATCTATCTATTTTTATATCTATCTATCTCTATATCTATCTATCTGTCTGTCTGTCTCTATATCTGTCTGTCTATCTATCCATCTGTCTCTATATCTATCTTTCTGTATCTATCTCTCTATCTCTATTTATCTATCTCTATAATCTATCTATCTCTATATCTATCTATCTCTATATCTATCTATCTGTCTGTCTGTCTCTATATCTGTCTGTCTATCTATCCATTTATCTGTCTCTATATCTACCTTTCTGTCTGTTTGTCTGACTGTCTGTCTGTCTCTATCTATCTATCTATCTATCTATCTATCTATCTATCTATCTATCTATCTATCTTTATATCTACCTATCTATCTATTACAGGTTGAAGTAAAATTTCATTGATTTGGTTCTCTTCTTCTACCCGTGGGTTTCCAAGGACTGACCTTGGGTCATCAGCCTTGGTGGCAGGGGCCTTTACCTGTTGAGCCATCTGGCAAACCCTTTAAATATCTATATTGAAAATAGAATTTTTTTTGTGTGTAAAGTATTGCCACCATTACAGACTTCAAAGCCCTATAACCTGTTTGTCTAACGGACCTTAGCGAGACTGTCGGACCTGGAGGGAAATGATACAACTTCCTCACCATGACCTATAATGAGCAGCTGAGAAGACTGTCAGAGAGCTACAAATACATGTGCACACACAGGCAAACAACAACAGGACTACACACAGGGCTCTTTCCCGTGACACTTGTCCAGCTGAAACCAAACATAAATATTAACAACCTCAGACTTAACCCTGTGGTGTTTTTGGTGAAAAATATCAATGTGTACAATTTGTTTTGATTGGTGGGGTATGTTTGTGTGTTTGTTTTTCCTTGTGGCAGGTAGAATACCATCTGTAATCTCTATGCCCTCTTGCCTCCCACCTCGGAGATTGGATGCTGGGATCTGGAGCATCCAGACAGTCTTTTCTGTCCCGGATGGGTAGGCATGCACACTTTAAGGCCTAGGTAAGAGTTACCTGGCTAGCCTGCCATTATGAGGAGACATTCTCCTATGTTTCTGCTGTTACTATGAAATCCTCTAATGCCAAGATTGATTACATATCTGTTATGGTCTGTGGACGTGAAAACCAGCCTTGATATAAGTCAGCAGAACTGTTTTGTATAGTTACCCACAGTCATCCTGGACCAGAGCCAATCAGCACTTCCTGCACCTGTGTATAAGCTTTTATGGTATAAGCTGCCCCTAGAATAGACCCCAACATAAGAGAGGCCTGTACCAATATAAGAAGCTTTTAAAAATAAAAGTTCTATTTTAAATAGTGGTCAAGTAAAGTTTAAGTTCTCAGAACCTCCCTGAGAACTGACAAGCTACTTGCCAGAAAGAGACATGCACGTGGGTGACTGACAGCCTAGTTGGCAAGTTAAGACAGAAACGTTACACAAGTCCCATCCTGGCAGACAAGTGAAAACATGAATGTTAGACAAGGTAAGCCCCCTGCCACACCTGAATACCCCAACCAATGGATACAAGATAAATGGACAACAAAGACATGTTCCTAAGGAAGTTCCTTATCCCTAAATCCTGATTGGTAAAATAACTTGGTACAGATGTTTGCGGATTTGGGGCTTAAAACAGGATCTTAACTCGGGGTCATGGTTCAGTTCCCAAATGTGGACCATGGCCCTGGTCCACCAATCCTGGGGCGTATGCTCAATAAACTATCCTTGTCTGACTGAGATCAGTGTTCATGTGGTTTGTGAAGCAATTCCTGGACCCTAGCACACATGAAGCAAAGGCGGCCGGAGGCAGAGTCGAAAGGTCTTGGGAAAGCATACAGGCTGAGTGTCAGGAGAGGTGACTCTCAGCTGTGGTGCCAGGCTGTGGTGCCTGAGGAGACTCTTTGTGAAAGCTGCAGCCCAGAGTTGAAGATCTCTTAGGAAACCATTGAGAAACACCCTTCTTCCTGAGCTCAAGTGGAAAGTTGGAGGATAAGGTTGGAGACAGAGATGAATTGTGACACTATATACCCAGAGTGGCTTCAGTCACATCTAGAGTAGTTGAGTCAAACACCTACCCTCTCCCCTATCGCCTTTCTCTGGAACACACATTCAACATGTGCCAGATATCAAAAAATCACTGATATGATTTTTTTTTAGAAAGGCATGACAGTTCAAATAAATGTTGAACGATTTATTTAGTTCAACTTTTTTAGAAAGAAATGTAAAGTAATTGAACCCCACTGGACACTGCAATATGTGGATGTGGTGCTGGGGGTGAGCCCTGGATAATGCAGTGACCCAGAAATGACTAGGGGTAATCCTTCTGCAGTCACACCCTCCTACAGCTCATGATCAGCATGTGAGCCACA
The DNA here is from genome assembly GCF_008632895.1 of Mastomys coucha. Taxonomy (NCBI): domain Eukaryota; kingdom Metazoa; phylum Chordata; class Mammalia; order Rodentia; family Muridae; genus Mastomys; species Mastomys coucha. The sequence continues at coordinate 33,428,231 of NW_022196909.1, forward strand.
CAGAACTGCGGGACCAGGGGCTTTTGTTTACTGTCTTGGGTAAAACATAGTCTATCGGTGCATCTCTACTCACAATAAACCCTAAGAACCCCAAAGTGGGAGGGGATTTAGGACGGAAAGATGGATACGGCTGAGACGGGATGGGAGCAAGTCATCATAAATGGAAAATCAAACTCATTAATTCAGGATGCTGAGGAAGGGGGGACTTCGATTATTGATTTGAATTCTGGATGGAACTGTAGTTATCAAACACGGAGTGCATCTGGTGGTGAGGTTGTTGCTTGGGTTGGCTGATGGCTGGCCCTTTAGAACTGTTGCATGGCACCTCCTGCCTTTCTCCAAGTGATTGCTTTGAAAGTTACTGGTGTTATCCTTTCATGGATCCGACTGAAGTCCCACAGGGGAGTGACAAGACTGAGGGGGACTAAACCAAATGCATCGTGGGAAACCTAGGTGAGGAAGGCGACTCCAGATTTCTGACAGTGAGACAACGTGGGGGGGTGGGATCGGGTAAAGGGACACATGCTAGCTTTAGACCTTATCTTTAAACTCCTGCATCCAAAATGAAGATGATCATGCTGTTGTGGCAGAAACACAGGAAATGCACTGGAAACCCTTGGACAGCTGGTCTACCCGGGAGCTCTTTCCAGTGGATGCTTCCTGTACCGCTTCGGGGTGTACCAGTTTGTATCCTTGTCTGAATGTGCAGTTTCCAAGGTGGTCTACTTTCCCATTTATTGGGCATGTAGTATTTCTACTGAGAACCAGCTTCAAGCTTGTTTCACACATGCCGTTCATGGCGTGTGGTGCTTTCTGGCCTTTTACATATGTGTCCTTCTTAGCCCGTAGTCATGTCTGGCCCTTTACCTAGGTGCCCTGTGCTGTGTGTAGCCATATCTAGCTAGCCCTTTGTATATGGACCTTTCCTTTCGTGTACCCATTTCTGGTCCACTTCTTATGTGCTGTTCCTGGGATGCATCATTTCTTGTCCATCACATACTCTCTTGTTTAGTATTCTGCCACAGGGCGGCTTCTAGCTTATTATCTTGGCTGCTCGCTCTAGGTTTCTGACTCCTGCCTGCCATGTCTGATGTGGCAACAAAGGGACGGACTCTTGCTTGCTGACGATGACCTCGTGTCACCTTCAGGAATTAACTCTCTGACTCTGACCCTGACTCCTGTCTCTCATATAAAATATTGCTCAAGAAATGCCAATAAGGATGAGGTCAGCCTGGTGAACAGACGGGATCTTTTTTTTTTTCTTCCAGAAATATTTTCTGCCTTTAGTGGGTACAACCCACAAAAGCATGCTCTTAAGATAAGTCTCAGTACTGGCCTTTATGCCCTTCAGATGATCTGTTTAAATTTGAGGTGGGCTCTCAACAGACTGGCTTACACACATGTAACACATGAGGATCAGGTCAGAACCCTGGCTGTTCAAAAGTGGGTCTTACGTGGACTGGGCCACTTTACAACCATGAAGCAGGGCCAGGCTCCTAGCTGGAGCTGTGGTGGAGTGGGGCCTGATGACTTTGTGGTCAAGACCCCGCGGTCCCCTGGTTTAACTATAAGCATACTTCACCTCCTTGAAACCAACCGAAGCTGTACTCTTTGTTCACATGGTTCACAGTCTAATTATAGCAAAGAAGATGTTTTTTCTTTCCTTTTCTTTTTTTTTTTCTTTTTTCGTTTTTCAAGACAGGGTTTCTCTGTGTAGCCCTGGTTGTCCTGGAACTCACTCTGTAGACCAGGCTAGCTGTGAACTCAGAAATCTTGCCTGCCTCTGCTTCCCAAGCGCTGGGATTAAAGGCGTGCGCCACCACCAGAGATGGGTCAGCCGTTAAAGGCTAGGTAGGCTCACAACCAAAAATATAAGAAGATGTTTTCTTACCAGAGGAAAAAATAAAGGGAATTTGTTTGCTTTGACATTTATATTTTTACTCTCTCATGCCTTAGCTGGACAAAGCCTTAGAGAGGATCAGAAATCCAGGCTCAAACTTGACACCAACCACGTGAAGCTCAACTGAAGGTCATCTGGAGGCCGAGGGGAAGTGTGGGGAAGGTGTAAAACGGAAATACGCGTTCACATTTGGACTGCGAAGCAATTGGGGAAGAAAAAAAAAAAAACGTTCACCTTCTTCTACTCTCTTCAGACTGTGAGTACCCTGCCCAGAAGCTGCAAAGCTTGGGACAGCCACATCAAATGCTCTTTGACACTTTAGTTTTCCTGAGTGAGGAAGTCGAGGTTTGCTTTATATGCAGATTTGGCCAAGGAGGGCTTCCTCTAGCCTCTGCCGCTCACACTGCCTTCTCCACATCCTCCCCAGAAGATCTTTTTTTATTTTTATTTTTCTACTTCTAAAACCCATTCTTGCTGCGTGTGAGGTTTGTCTTAGACTTTTCCGTCCGCCTCTCTGCTCCTAGGTGCTAGCGCTCAAGTGTGTGCCTCCATGTCAGGCTTCACAGACAATAGTTTTCCTGTATTCTTTCTGCTTTCCTGAACGCATGTAAATAACAATGCATTCAGATTTCTGTTTTTTTTTTATATAAACAAAAGTGCATAGTGCTTTTTGTTCTTTTCCTCCAGTAATCTCGCCCACAGCATGTAGAAACTGTCCTTGTTTTTTTTTTCCTTTTTTCTAACTACATAGTATTCCACTTTAAAGACAGATCGATTTATTCAGATTTCAGAATAGTCCCGGATATACAGAACTTGGCCAAAATATGAGCGTTTCCTCAGATATCTGTGGTGCGGGGAATGCTAATTGGAATGTCTTTGATGAATCAACAAAGGGAACCTTAGTCTCATTAAGAATTCTTTGAGGATTTACCATGCAATGAGAAATGAGCTGTCCCTGTTCCATCTAAGACACAAGCCCACAGCCCTTATTGAAGGGACCACAATGAAGCAAGCGTCTTGGCCTTTGAATATTAATTTACACATGCTATATTTCCTCCCGTTAAAACGACAGTGAGGGATCACACTTACTTTGAAGATTATGAAGTAACATGTCCAGCAAAGTCATAAATTTTGAATATTGGCCGATAGAAAAGTTCATTTCCTTGGCCCAACAGAACCCAGACACATAGTAATCCAAGAGGATGGCGTCACGTAGGCAAGTCTGGATATCTTTAAAATTCAGAAATGCTCCCATTTTTCTGTAACAAAAAAAAAAAAAATGAAGAAGAAAAATGCAGATATTAAATGAGATTGAACAGTGACTAGTGTCCAGAAGTTTTGAAAGCAAGAATTTGAATGAAAGTTCTAGAGTGCTTCTCGTCTTAAAAGTATTCAGTCATATCAGAGCCTCGAAGATGAGGGGGAGAGAGAGGAGAGAAAAGAGAGAAGGAGAAAAGAATGGGGTGGGTGGAAGCCCCCCTCTCCTCCTTTCTCCCTCTCTCTACTTTTTATACCTTTTTTTTGTTTGTTTTGTTTTTTTGTTTCTTCAAGCCAGGGTTTCTCTGTATAGCCCCGGCTGTCCTGGAACTCACTCTGTAGACCAGGCTGGCCTCGAACTCAGAATTCCCCCTGCCTCTGCCTTCCAAGTGCTGGGATTAAAGGCATGCGCCACCACTGCCCAGCAACTTCTTATACCTTTAGTAACTAGTATTTTTCTGCCTGGAATTCAACATTCCATGCAGGCTGTCATGCAGTTGACCTTGAGCTCCTGGTGCCCCAGCCTCAGTCCAGTTGCTGTGGCTGGGATTAGAGCCGTCCCTGACAAGTGGGGCTCAGATGAGCCCTCCGCCCCCGACCCCAGAAACTTTTTCTACCAACCCAGCCACATCTTCAGCCAGGATCTCTCTCTAAATCAATCTACTGGTTAAGTTTGATCCATTTCTGAGAACAGAGTGTTAAGTATTCTGTTCTTTTCTTTCTGTAAAGAAAACAAGCTCTCTTTCTCTCTCTCTCTCTCTCTCTCTCTCTCTCTGTGTGTGTGTGTGTGTGTGTGTGTATTCTGTGAACTAATTTTTTATTTTAATTATTTATTTACTTTACATTCCAATATCATTTCCCCCTTCTACTTCCAGCACCCTTCCTTCTCTTCTCCTCTGAGAATGGGGAGTCCTCCTCTGGGTATCACCTCTGAGAATGGGGAGCCCTCCTCTGGGTATCACCTCTGAGAATGGGGAGTCCTCCTCTGGGTATCACCGCTTCACATACACTACCTAACCTCCTAAACATCAAGTCACTGCAGGACTAGGCCTAGGCATATCCTCTCCCACAGTGGCCAGACAAGACAGCCTAGTTAGGGGAATGAACGGGATCCACAGGCAGGCGACAGATTCATTCTCTAACAGACTTCCTTTCTTCAAGTCTATGTCTTATTACTTCTTCTGAGCTGCTGTTAGACCTTTCTTTTTCTGCATTTCTCTTTTGAGGTTTACAATCTTCTTTATGATCTCGTCCTCCAGCTTTTGTATGTATGTTTAATGCTCCTGTTGCACTTTGAAAAACTTGCGGCACCACACTTGCCTGTATTTTCGGTGTGTTTCCTGGGTACGTCTTTCTGGTGGGGCCCTGGCTTCTCTGTCTGTACGCTATGGATGCACCGTCTCTGCGCGCATATTCCTCGTGGCTTAGTGATCTTTGAGTGGACTTAGTCGATGTCTGTGGACATCTGCTTGTAGGAAATGAGATGGACGTGGAGACCTGGCTATGGTACATACTATTTGCTGCCTCCTGGGCTGTGGTACAAACTACTTGGTACTTCCTGTGTTCTGATAACAAACTCACAGGCATTTCCTGTGTGGAGTAACTTTCTGTCAGTTCTTTGAACACTTATTACTGTTTTTGGCTACTGAGTTAAGAGAGAAAAAAAATAGGCTCATCTTACTTCAGGATAAACAGATATTTGTACTCCAATTCTGCACACCCCTGTCCTAGACTGCCAGTGGGGCTCCCTGGCGTGGCATTTAGGGTTTTTTTCTCCCTCTGAGAAGTTTCCTGTATATTTTCTTCCCTATAAGACCTGTAGCTGTGTGCATCTCCCTCATACCGTTTCCATGATGTCCAGATGACCTGCGATAACCGTGGGGGATCAGCTCCAAAGCTCCAGGCTAGTGCCTTCGGCTGCATTGGTTTCCTTTGGTGCTTGCGTGTGGTTTCTTGGGACAAGCTGGGTGATGGTTAGTGTGACCAATTCACCCTACCGTTTTCAAAAGGGGGAGCCTTTGTCCTTCACCATATTTAAGGCATGATAATGGAGACAAGTTTAGAAGTTAGTAAAGTGTTCTTTTTTCTTTAAATGTGTGTAACAAACTATTCAGTGTCCTTCTTAAGTGCTGATAATCTGAGTTACATGGGGCAGTAGAAGAAGGAGAGACACCGGAAGATGTAAGGAAGCTGTGAAGGAGCAGAGGAGGAGGGACAACCTCAGTGGACCGAACCCTGAGCAATCATGTACAAGTGTTTATAACTGATCACACATTACACACAGGTGCAGCCCTAGCTGGAAAACCACAAACTCTACCTGAAGTCTGGGGATTTTAAGCAACGATCTCATCTCCCCTTTCCTTCCTACCATGCCACGCGATGCCGTTCAGCCTACGAAACTGGTCTAAGAGGGGGGCTCTGCTGTAGGTTTCTGACTATTTTATTAGTTTTCAAGGGCGAGGTAGCTTTTCTTACATTGTAAGGCAATCAAAAGAATTCACGAGAAGCTTTGTTTGTTACTGGCAATCGAGTTGTAGTCCTTATCTAAAATCTCCCATAAGTCAGGAAACTTAGAAGGCAGTTTGACTTCAAAACTGAGTTTGATGGGGACATTATATATAACATAGGTCTATGTTTATGCATATTTATGTGTGTACGTAGTGCAGTATTTATGTATATGAATCCACTTAAAAATATTTAATGTGCATATGTCTATGCATGCATGCGTGTGGAGGCCAGGGGACAACTTGCCAGCTTGCCCTGGGATCTGTTGTCTGCCTCCAAGTGCTGGGATTATAGGTGCCATGGGATATAAGTGCCATGACTCCCAGCTTTGACATGGCAGCTGGGCTCCTCATCCCAGTGCAGGGTAAGCTCTGCGTACACTGAGCATCACCCCCAGCCCTACTCGTTGCTTTAACAAATGATTTTCTAAGAGCCTTTGTGTATGTGTGTGTGTGTGTGTGTGTGTGTGTGTGTGTACGTGTAACAAGGAATATTGACTCTTCCCATTTTGGATACAGTGTTTTCAAAGCATTCTGAAATTCAGTTTTATTTTCGTGAAAGGAAGAAATTGGGTTATTTCCCCCTCACGCACGCATGTACTTATTTTTCCCAGAATGTTCTAGAATAGTTGTTCTAGTTTTTAATTATCTTGTTTGCCTTTATTTTAATTTCAAATGAGTCTTGTGCTTACTGACAGGGATTTTATTTTATTTTGTTTTATTTTAGATCACAATTTCTCTTCGGCACTTTTCTTATTATTGTTTTGTGAGATGCATCAATGAATTGATTAAGCTTGCCTGATTCTGTTATGTTGGATGCATAATGAATTGATTAAGCTTGCCTGAGGCAATAGGTCGATTTTTTCAATTAAACCGCAGGACGCACCCTAGTTTTTGAGTTCTTTATATAAAAACGTCCTGAACAATTTCTGCTAGGATTTGGTTCTGTAATCCTGTTCTTTCCACAAACCAGGTTCTGATTTCTTGTCTGTTGCCCCCAGACAGCTGCTGTTCATCCCTGATAGGGAACTACTTGAGGCCTGCCTGCCTGCTCATGGTCCTTCCTGGGTTACTTTATCTTGGACATAAAGAGATGTCAGATGTTTTATCCCGCTGAAACAGGAAATTGAAGCGTAATTCTCTTCTTATTCGTTGTGTTGCATATGTAACCCAATATCCTCCCCTCGAATGAAGACACAGTCATTGCTGTGAATTCCCCTACATTTATTTTGCCACTGACTTCATTTTTGGCAAAGTAGATTCCATGTTAGAATTCACCTACATTTATCTTGCCACTGACTTCATTTTCGGTAAAGCAGATTCCACGTTAGCTTCCTTCTCTAAGCTTAGCGTCTTTTAGCGCCAACAGCTCCTTTATGTGCGTATCTTACCAGCTCTTTAATTTCCTGCCTTGTGGAATTGATTCAGTCTTTAATCATGACTTTTGGTTAATGTTTCTTCTGGATTCTGTCGATTTTCCCCCTGACCACATTCTCTTCATCTGCCGTCTGCATTCTGTGTATTCCTAAGTTAATATTTGACTTGAATACTTGGACATGTTCCTTGTTTTCTGGTTTGATTTTTTTTTTTCAGTGCATGTGTTTGAATGAACTCAACGATGATGTTTTCAACCTTATTTAGGTGACTACTCTCTGACCTCCCTCTACCCCACGTTTGGTCCACACTCTCCTTCCCTTCCCTCTCACTCCCCACCTCCCTCATTCCCCCTTCCCTCCCTACCTCTTTCCCTCCCTCCCTTCCCCTCCCTCATTCCCCCTTCCCTCCCTCCCTCCCTTCCCCTCCCTCATTCCCCCTTCCCTCCCTACCTCTTTCCCTCCCTCCCTTCCCCTCCCTCATTACCCCCCTCCCTTCCTCCCATTTCCTAGTTAGTACCAGTGGATTCCTGCCCCTGGTTGATCCGCAGGACTTAGGGCTGACTGTTTTTCCACAAGTCATTTCACTCCAAAGGAGGAGATACAGGGAGTCACACAGAGCAAGCTGGAAAGCAGGTCCTCTGCTGGCCAGTTTGGTGGTGAGGGAGGATAGAGTCAGAGAGACAGGAGGGAGAGAGAGCCACAGACAGTGTGGGCTGATACACTGATGCTCAGGAAGGGAAAGGAGCCCAGTGGAACCGTTGATGTGGCCAGAGGCGATGCAACCATCTGCTTTGCCGCATCACCCCGGAAGCTAGCTCTGCAGACCAGTTCAGCAGCTCAGAGCAGTCTGGCTGCAGTAACCTCCAAGACATCTTGGTAGACCTGGTGTGGTTCAGCACTTGAGAAGCGGAGGGAGGCGGGGGTGTTCCCTTGAGCTTGAGGCCAGCCTGAGTGGCAGAATAAGACTCAGTTTCCAAAAAACAGTCAAACAAAACCAAGGTTCAGTGTTTACTTCTTTATAACTAGCCTCTATCATTTAGAAAGATTTTTAAAATTTCTTTTTAATTTTATGTGTGGGTGTTTGGTTTGTATGTTTGTCTGAGCGCCACTTGTATGTGTGGTACCCAAGGAGGAAAGAAGATGACATTTGATCCCCATCCCCTGGAACTGGACTTAGAGATGTTACCCACCATGAGGATGCAGAAGATCAAACTCAGAACCTCTGTAAGATCAGCTGGTGCTCTTAACTGCTGAGCTAGTTTGGAGGCATCTCTTTTGTGTGTGTGTGTGTGTATACGTGTGTGTGTGTGTTTAAAATGAAACTTTGGAGTAGATTTGTAAGTATTGCTGAGTTACATAGTTACATATAAATAAGATACTGATAGCGGTTAGAAGTCATGAGAAGAACACCAGCCATGTGAAGTCTATTTCAAAATGTATTTTGAATAATCCCTCATGTCTCTTGGGTTGCCTGTTGGTACAGAGAACAAAACTCATAATTGTGAAATGTAGGGAAATATGGTGATTTGTTGTAATTTATTTAAGTAGGTTTATAGCTTTTCAAACTGCATAATCTTGGACTATTTTGGTCACCCGGGAGAGGATAATTAAATTATACTACTGTCTTTTTGAAAAATATATAACTATCACTTACAATAATGCTGTTTTAAATTGAAAATGATTGCAAACACATGTAGATTATTGTTACAGGAATTATATTTAAAAACCTGAGAAAATTAAAAAAAAATGGCTCCCAAGATAGCACGGTCCTAAAGTTTGACATCTCTTTGCATGATCTCTATGTTCTGATGACTGGCAATGTCAACCTGCTTTTGACACGGCTGTTGTACATATTTCCTATATGGCTAAGTTTTATGTTGTGTTTTGTTGTATCTTGTGTCTTTAGGATGGTATCTGGCCAGGTGGCCGGGGCTCTTCTGGAGTGTTTGGAAAGCCAGGTTGTCTGTGAACTGGTGGTGAGTCTATTCTTCTGTCCCTGAACGAGCTGCTTTGTCCTGTCCTTCACCGATGGCTGTGACACCGGCTGTGTCCTGTGCTTCCTTCTGTGTATACACCCCGATGCCCAAAGGTATTATCTGAATTTGGATATGTAACAACAAAGCACAGTCAATAACTGAAAAAAAAAATGTGTTCTGTAATGTAGGATCCATGATCACAGCAGAGGCTGCGATGTAGTAAAAACACACGATTCTAAACAAAAAAAAATCTAACATTTTACTTAATATTAGTTACTGTTAAATAATAGATGTTTGGTATTTTTAATGTTGACATTTTACTTACTATTCATTACAAGTAAATTGGAAGCTGGATTAAATATCTGTCACTTGCCCTGATTTTTTCTCACTTAGTGGTGAGGATTGCTGTGCATGACAAAGGCCACTTCCCTATTGTGGCCTTCAAGCGGGAGAAACATTGTACATAAAAATCGCAATGTGTATTATTAATACCGTGAGTGATTACTTGAAATCAATTTTTAAAATTGTTTTGTATTTATTTGTTATCTGTGTATGTATGGTATGTGTGTGTGTGTGTGTATGTGTGTGTACACAAGAGTGGAACAGAGAACAACTTACTGAAGTTGATTCTTTCCTTCCTCTGTGTAGGTCAGGGTTCAAACTCAGGCATCAAGATCCATCTCTGACCAGTGAGAGGTGTGTGTGTGTGTGTGTGTGTGCGTGTATGTGTGTGTGTATATGTGTGTGTATGTGTGGGTGTGCGTGTGCATGGGTGTGCATGTGTGTGTGAGCGTGTGTGTGTATGTGTGTATGTATGTGTGTCTGTGTGTGTGTGTGTATGTATGTGTGTATGTGTGTGTGAGGTGTGTGTGTGTATGTGTGTATGTGTGTGTATGTGTGTATGTGTGTATGTGTGTGTATGTGTGTATGTGTGTGTATGTATATTGTGTGTATGTGTGTGTATGTGTGTGGGGTGTGTGTGTATGTGTGTGTATGTATGTATGTGTGTGTATGTGTGTGTATGTATGTGTGTGTATGTGTGTGTATGTGTGTGTATGTGTGTGTGTGTATGTGTGTGTATGTGTGTGTATGTATGTGTATGTGTGTGTATGTTATGTGTACGTGTGTGGGGGGATATGTGTATGTGTGTGTGTGTATGTGTGTGTATGTGTGTGTGTGTGTGTGTGTTTAACAATCCCTAACCTAAGAGTCAGAAGTCCCAGTAAATATTTATCTTGTAAAAATGGTAAAAGTGTTATAAGGCATCATTTAAAACTGGTGGGAATTTTAGCTCCCTGAGCCACACTTGGGGAGCTGTGGACAGGAGACAGCGGGGTCCAGTCACGGCTATCACTGCCCAGAAGAGTCTGCAAGTGTTGGAGGTGAAGTGCATCTTGGGAAAATCTGTCAGTGTTACTTGCTTCTCTTGATGAGCTTTCCTTTCTCAGATTCCCCTGCCATGTGGGGTGGATGTCGTAGCTCCTTCTCAGGAGGAAATCGATTCAGTGCCACAGCACTTGTGCAGTCTGTCTGCCGTCATCACTGATAGAGTCATTTTCTATGTGTTCATTATGGTCTGTGACACCTTGCTTGCATCCTGTGTATTGGCTTGCAAAGACCAGGATTCAGGCACAGTTTGTCGAATCATACCAACCTAGGGTTACTTTCCATAGCCAAGGGGGTTTCCATGTCAAGTTGGGATGACTTTTTTTTTTAAATGGAGGATGACTGAAACTTCTTTTTAAAACTATTTGTGTGCGTATCTGTCTGTCTGGAGGGTTATGTGCAAATGGGTCAGGTGCCCACATGGGGCCAGAAAGAGTTCTGTGTTGTCTGAAGCTAGAGTTATAGCAGTTAGTTGCAAACTTCCCAATGTGGGTACAGAGAATGGAATATGACCCCTCTACAAGACCCTTACAGGGAATGGAACATGGCCCCTCTACAAGACCCTTACAGGGAATGGAACATGGCCCCTCTACAAGACTATTATGTGCTCTCAGCCACCGAGACACCTATCTAGACAATAATAGAAGTCTTTAAGGAAGTCATGTTGATTGACCTATCTGGCTAATATTCTAAATAAATAACATGCCTTAGTATTGTATACCCAAGAGAGTGCAACATTAGGATTACTGTGACAAATTCCATCTTACCTACATTTTAAAACAACACATGCTGTAAGAGTCTAGAGAATAGCATCTTTTTTTTTTTTTTTTATAAATATCATTGGTAAAAAGCTAGTATGCAGAATTTTCAAAATCATAAGTGTGCTGGCTAGTTTTACGTCAACTTGACACAAGCTAGAGTCATCTCAGAGGCGGGAACCTCAATGCCTCCGTAAGATCAGACTTCAGTCAAGCCCAAAGGAAATGTTCTTCATTAGTGATTAATGGGGGCGGGCCAAGACCACTGTGAGTGAGGCCACCCCTAGGCTGGTGGTCCCGGGCTCTATAAGAAAGCAGACTGAGCAAGTCATGAGGAGTGAGCCAGTGAGCAGCATCTCTCCACGGCTTCTGAATCAGCTCTCACCTCCAGGTTCCTGTCCCGTTTGAGCTTCTGTCCTGACTTACTTGAACGAAGAGCAGTGATGCTGAAGTGTAAGCCGAGGTGACCTCTGCCCCTCAAGTGGCTGTGGTCATGATGTTTGATCATAGCAACAGTAACTCAAACTTAGACAATAGCCTACTCATTAATGCTAGCGACGTATTTACTCTAGGATACTAATGTAGTTATTGTTAGAAAGGGATGCCCTTTAGAATATTGGACCTATCGACAGTTTCATGCCCACAAGAGAAGAGGGCACAGGGTGGATACGGGTGGCTTTTGGCATATAGTAACATAGGTTTCCAATGCATATTCATCACCAGCAAAGTCCCCTGCGCTGTATAGTCAATTAGTCTTGCATTTGTGTGTCTGTGTGTGTCCGTGTGTGTCTGTGTACTTGTGTGTGTGTGTGTGTGTGTGTGTTTGTGTGTGGTGTGCCCAAGAGTTGATATATTTTAGTACATACTATAATACATAATACATAGCTTGAATTAAAAGTTTAATGTGTCTAGTTAGTGCCCCATAGTTGCTTAGTGATGCAGGCCCAGAGCTGGTCTCTACTTGACTGAGGCTCTGGAGTCACTTACTCTTGAATTGCTTCTACCTTCTCTTCTCCCAGCAAGTCAATGATCTGGTCAGAGGAGAGTAGATCTGGAGGCAGAATCTTTTCATTCTCCTGGAATTCAATATTTTTATATTAAAGCAAATCAAAGAATAAGAAGTTATCTGAATCATATGTTTTGCAAGTACTGACCCCAATGATATAAAAACCTCCATTGGTTTTTTTTTTTTTTTTTTTTGCTGTTGTGATGTGTTAGCGGCTTACCTCTGGAAAGTCACATGGTTAGATGGCTAGACAGCCTGTCCTTAGGTATATGCAGAAGCGAGGCCTGCTTTACAATTCAGCAACCCCCAACTGTCTACTCCTACATATCATGTATATAATAAATTCTACAGATTCCGGGTTGAACTGCAGGCTCGAGAGAGGCGAAGTGAAGAGAGGTTTGCTCACTACAAGGAGTTCAATGTCAAGTCAGGGGAAGGGACCACAAATGAACAAAACCTGAGCCAAGAGTGGGCACAGGGGTGGTGGTGGGGGGTAGGGTTCATCAGAACACATTGTGCGAAGGGACTGTTGAATGTCATCTCCATTCCATGATGGTGTGCTTGCTGGGAGAGACTTGAGGAATTTAGAAGAACTGCAGTCGAGGTGATGGTTTGGTTGCTGATTAATTTTATGACCCGAGCTGAATCATTCGATCTTAAATCTGGACTTGGAATTTTTAAAAATCGTCTTCTATGCTTGAGTACTCATGGGATATGGCCACGAGGAGCCAGAGAGAAGTACGCGGAAAAGGAGAGACACAGAGTTACAGATCCTTGGCAAGGGAAATTCAGAATAGAAAAAACTTGGATCCCACAAAGAGAGCCGTCTAAGGTTGGTATAGATGGAGAGTTCTGTAGGTATAAAGGGAATTTAGTCATATCAACCCTTTGACAGTCAGAGCTGGGGCAACGATGCCCGATACCAGAGCCACTGTTTTTACTAAAATGTGTGGGTTTAAGATATCATCTTTCAGCAGAGTTTACCTCTCTTATTACTTTTAGTGTTAGTTATGGCAGCATTTAAACAAATGCCTGTATTTCTGGACCTACTTTAAATGAGGCCTCCTCCCTCCCTCCTCTGTATATCCTTAATCATACACACACATATATGTACATATGTTCTATTAGATATATATTTATATATGTGTGTGTATGTATACATATATATTTATGTATATATATGTATACATACACATACATATAATATATAAATTTTTTTTGCTGCCTTGCACTAGAAAAAGTTTTAGGTGACTGAAAACCTTTGGTCTTTCAGTGCATACATTCCTATCGGTATAGCCGGAAGACAAAACAGAGATTAATAAACTGGCTAAACTTGCCCAACCGTCTCTGGCTCTCTGTGCTGCTGTGTCTCCAGCTTGGAGAGGGTATGTCTAGTCCTGCAGTGACTTGAGGTGTCAGGGTGGGTTAGTACCCAGTGTGTGTGTGGGGGGGGGGAACCTCCCTTTCTCAGAGGTGAAGGGAGTGGGGGATGGGCTGTGTGACATGGTAACGGGTTGGGGGAAGGGGGGGGCTGTGATTGGAGTGTAAAGTGAACAAATACAGAAAATGGAAAAGAAATATTTAGTGAGGATAGAGGAGAAAGTGTATCTGACCAAACGGGACCCAAACCGGATTCTATCTTTTGTAAAGCCAACATGCCCATCTGGTATTACGCTTGGTCAAAACCTAGGTTAACCAAAACCTAGGTTAATAATTTTAGGCTTTTAAGAGTTCAGTTTTTAAAAGCTGCCCATCTACATAGAAGATCCCAAAGAACAACAAAGAGAATAGAGAAACCCAAATCAGTAATGAACTTGGACTGTCATCTGAGTTAAAAATCCATCTCGCAAGTGTGGATCCCACTGTGACTAAAGGATGATGATGGGCCATCTCCCGGACAGAACCTACAGCAGGGAACGCAAGTTTATGTCAAATTCAACATGGAGTCTATGAATGTTCCATAAATAGTGACCAGGTACCTTCTAAAGTCAGCAGCAAAGCACTGGGTAAAAGTAAATGGAAAAAGAAGACAGAGCCAGACCAGAGACTATTTGCCAAAACTAACAGCCACCATCATATGGAACACGGGGACAGTAGTCAGCGCTGTCGAACCAAGAGCTGGAAATGGGGTCCAGACGAGCAACTTTACTGTAATTCAACATTAGAGTCATTCTTCTCCATTATGGTAAGGAGATAAGAAAATGAAATATTCGGCTTAAGCATTAGACACAAAGGAACAAAAGGGCCTTTATCTGAAGATGACATCATAGTGTCCTTAAGAAGGCTGACACTGTGCTAACGCTCAGCTAGGAAGCGGGGTAAGATGGTTATACATAACATGAGTACACAAAGCCGGTTTCTTTTCTCCATTTGAGAAACTAATTAGAAATGGAAATGTCCAAAGTTATTGAATTGTGCTTTGTTCTGCGTATAATAAAGGCATAGGAATTGTAGCGAAATTCTAAAACTCTCGGTCAGAACTTGAGGGATAAGAATTGATAAAAGATACGTTGCAGAAACTCCTTCAGACTCAAGGAATAAATTCCTCTCACATCATAAATGTAAAGCAAAGACAATTGTGAATTCCAGGCGGATGTTTTTTCCCCAGAACTTTACAAGATAACTTTAAAATTTTTAGGTGGGGGGCTACAGACACTTGGAAGGAGTTAAGATGGTGGGCAGGGCCTTCCCAAACTAGATTGCAAAAAAAGTTCAATGTGTAATGCTGTCCACTCTGGACAGACTCCTCAGTCTGGGGAGATGGCTCAGTGGGAACAGTGACTGCCATGAGCTCACCAGGGCCTGAGTTCGGATCCCCAGAACTCACTGGAGAAGCTAGGTGGTAGGCATTAAGAATCCCAGTCCTGCAGTGGCTAAGACAGGTAAATTCCTGGAACTCTACAGCCAGAGAGTCTAAAGCAGTGGTTCTCAACGTGTGGGTCGAGACCCCCCGCCCCGATGCGCTGTCTCCACGTTTCCATTATGACTCACAACAGTAGCAAAATGACAGTTATGGAAGTAGTGGTGAATATAACCTTATGGTTGGAAGTCGCTACAACATGAGGAACTGTCTTAAAGGGTCACAGCTTTAGGAAGGTTGGACACCACTGGTCTTGGGGAATTGGCGAGGAGGTTCACATTCCAGTAAGAATTCGTCAATTAACTCATAAATAAAGGGAGGAAATGACTTGAAGAGGACATACAATGTGGACCTCTTGTCCACATATGTACATGCACACACACACACACACACACACACACACACACTAGTCAGTGGAAAAGAATAGCAATCTAAAATGCATAATTTGCACACACATAGAAAACCTGCGTCCTGCTTCAATGGTTAGTCCACTCATATTACCCCTACTTGTTCTGTGTGTAATAAGAGGAGACAGGCTGGTATACTCAGCAGGAAGAGTCCTCATTTCAAATTATATATATATATATATATAT
>NW_022196909.1:33443856-33444643 GCF_008632895.1 Mastomys coucha
ATATATATATATATATACATACACACACATATATACATACATAACACAGATACATATGCATACACATACACATATAATTATATACAATATATTATATTTATGTAATATAATAATATTATATGTTATTGAACATATATTGGGCCTGCGAGATGGCTCAGTGGGTCAGTCGCTTCTAGCTCAAGCCTGATAACGAGTTTGATCCTTGGTGCTCAACTGGAAGGAAGGAACTGACTTCCATGTTGCGCTCTGACCTCGGCATGTGGCCTGTGGCATGTGGCATGTGGCATATGCAAGATGGGTTAGAGGGATCTGTGGCTTGAAGGACAGGAAGAACTGAGCCAGGCTGTGTCCCTGCATCCACACGCTAATACAGATGGTGGCGACATGTCGAGGTCTAATTATGTCACCTTTCTTTTCTCACCATCGCACACGTCTGCCCAGGTTGACCTGTATCATACGACGGTTCATCCACATTGAAGTATCATACTTTAAATAGGAAGTTTCTAGGGTGATATTGAAAATGCAGAAACTTGAAGGTTTGTGACTCAAGTTGAACCCAACAGGGACCACCACTAATGTCCTAGAGGTACCACCAGAGTGCACATAAATCTGCCCACAGATTCCCACCAGACATCCTGAAGATCTCTAAGATGATCAGCAGCATCTTTCCCTGTAAGATGATGTCTGCATTCTGGTGACTAACCAGAGGGACCAGGTTCCCATCCCCTGCTGGGGACACACCATGACTCCTATTCAGCAACAGTGATCGACACAGAAACATTTTCTT
>NW_022196909.1:33444753-33476096 GCF_008632895.1 Mastomys coucha
ATATTTTCTTTATTTACATGCGAATTTCTCCTTTTTTTTTATTTATTTATTTATTTTTTTTATTTTAGATAAAGAAACATTTTCATTCCCTGTAGCTCCCTCACATGAGCTAAGAAGCCATATCCTTTTTAAGAATTAGCATATTTGAGGATACCATTTATGAAACTAACTGGCTAGGAGGCTGCCGAGTTTTATTTATAAGCTATTTTCACACAAGACTATATAGTAGCTATCCTTTATTTTCAATTTTTGTTATTTTTTTTCCTTTTGTCCTTGCACATTCATACAAATAAAGGCTGAAAGTTTAGACTCGCATTTCAAAAGAAGGTATTTTTGTCCAATATTACTGGAGAAACTGGACTTCATCGTTCAGATACTAGCAAGCAGAGCTCATGAAATGTCCCCCCCTCTCAAAACTCCTTTCCTGGTTCTTAGTCCCATGCCCTCTGCTCGGGGTATCTCAGCATAGACTGCAGTTTCTGGTGACTACCTTGCCTGGCACATGGTAGGCTGCCTGTGATATCAATGTGCTAACATAATTGCCTGAGGACCTACTATGTGACTAGGGCTACCATTTTTTTTTTTTATTCTTGATGTTGCCTATCATCAACAAACACATGGGGAACCACAGTGATTGAAGCTTGTGCTTGATTTCTGATAGCCTTGGCCAGAAAATAAATTGTTCATTCTTGCATGCCTCAGTTGACTAGATGGCCCTCTGGCTGAGTCCATATAGATACGAATTTACCAGAAAGGAAACCCTAAAGTGGATCACTATTCAGGGGGTCAGCTCTGCAAGGAATCTGACCCAGGGGCCTTTCCCTGAAGCAGCACTGCACTGGCCTACAAGGGTCTTTTGCCACGGTTTCCGGCTAACTTCAAAGTCCTGAGACAGTCCAGATGGGTAATCCTGATAGTGGATCATCTTGCTGCGTTCTAGAAGGGACTCAGTTTTACAGGTCTGGAAAATTAAGAATGCACTTGTGGGGCTGGCGAGATGGCTCAGCAGGTAAGGGCACTGACTGTTCTTCCGAAGGTCCTGAGTTCAGATCCCAGCAACCACCTGGTGGCTCACAACCATCCATAATGAGATCTGACGCCCTCTTCTGGTGCGTGTGAAGTCAGCTACAGTGTACTTATGTATCATAATAAATAAATATTTGGGCCGGAGCAAGCAGGGACTGAGCCAGTGGGGCTGACCAGAGTGAATGGGGTTGACCAGAGAGAGCGGGGTTGATGGGTGGAGCAAGCAGAGGTCCTAAAAAATTCAATTCCCAACAACCACATAAAGGCTCACAACCATCTGTACAGCTACAGTGTACTCACATAAATAAATAAATAAATAAATAACTACTCTTTTTAAAAAAAGAACGCAGCACTTCTGAATATTAACTGTCATTATTGGTTAAGGGGTACTGCTAAGTAAGCCCATGGAACAACTGGATTTCTTCAGTTTCTTACTAATAAAAAGATTGAGCTAATAAAAATTGAAATATATATTTATGTATGTGTACATGTTATGGATATTAGCTCTGTCTTTTTTATTAAACTCTCTCTCCCTCCCTTCCTCCTTCCCTCCCTTTCTCGCTCTCTCTTTCTCTCAAATACTGATTCATTAAGCCTCAAATCACTAAATGTTCTTAGAAAGGGCATCACACCCACTGGTAAGTTAGTGTATGAGCACAAGGAAACATATAGTCATAGAAGATTTTGGATATGTTTAAACGACACAGAATTTAATTGGAAAGTTTTCTATGCTGGTTTAAAAATTATGTTAACTTACATTAGCCATCACAAGGGAGGAATGAGCTTAGAATCCAGTTTATCATGTTAAAATGTGCATTTAATGTATGCTAATTTTATTTAGAAAGGCTCCTGGGAGAGCCTGCAGGCTTAGCGGTCGGCCTGCTCTACTGGGGGACTTGGAGGGGGTTGGGTGGGACTGGCTTGCTTGCTTGTTGGAGAGGAAGGCATGAAATTATTGGCTTTGTGCTTCCCGACTGCTGAGTCTGCAGCGAATACTTATCTTCTTCACAAAGACTGTTGTTGTTTAGACTAATAGGGAGGCTGAACAAAGCTGTGTTAATTAACACTTCATTACTCACTCTTCGGAGTCTTTTAAAAAAGGAAGGGAGAAAATAACATCGTAGAAACAGTACTTGATAGACTCAGCGAGGAGATTTAAACATTTAAAAAAAAAAAAAAAGATGGCTTAGCCGATGCACTTGTGGTTAAAATTTTAGCAAGGAGTGCGGCACCTTCTGCTAAAGCTGAACGAACACCTGACCTTCATCACTGGGACCCAGATGAACAACCATCACGTGGTCCTCTGACCTCCACACCGAGCACTGCGACTGGGGCTTTCGTCTGCCCACCCACAAATAAATAAAAGTACAATAGTAATGAACTTTTAAGCATTAAGTCTAGGGGCAAAATTACTTAATGCCCCCTACCCACTGATAATTGGTGCTAGGAGGGGGTCTTAAGGTGACCTTGTGTTACCCAAGAGGTCCTTGGAGTACCACGGATAAATTCACCTATGAGCCAGGAGGCCAGGGGCAGAGAACAACCTCTCACTCAGCTCAGGGTGTTTGGTCTTGTCTCCTGGGACAGGGCCAGGTGACAACAGAAACTAAGCCTGACTCACTCAGATCGCCGCAGTCTTTAACACCTTTTGAACAGTTGTTTGATCTTTACGGTCAATCAGTGGCACTTGCAAAAAGGGACCGGTCCCCTTTAAGATAAGAGATTACTTTTTGTTTTTCCAGTTAAAGATTTGCATATCTGTGAGGCTGTGTGAGCCTGGAACTTTCCAGAGTAAGCTCACAGGGTTTGTGATGAGCTTCAGGGGTTCTGGGGACCCTTGCCCCAAGGAGGAGCTTGCAGGCCATTACCGGTTGAGTCCCCGGGGTGACACTGGCCTTGACCTTGAAGTGACCTTGGTATTAGCCGAGGACCCAGTCCTGGACTTCCCGGAAAGGGGCGCATACCTCAGAGTCAGTCGTGCTGTCTGCTGGCGTCACCCCGGGAGTGGTCAACCCCCAGGAGGTCAATCCTGTGGACGACCCTGTCTCGGTTTCTCTTGAGGAAGCAGCCCTCATCGCCAAGGCAACCGGGGTGAGAGGCAGTGACGCCTAACTGGAGTTCAGGCCCCGCCCACTCATGGGACCCGTGAGGCCACCTGCTGCTCGAATTACTGTGGAAACTGAGAAATTTACTTAAGTAGCAATTCCGGTGTTGGGCTAGAAGGCTAACTCTAAAAGGGAGGTGATAAGCGATTTGGGGTCTTTGGTTCTTGATGGTTGATCTTAAGCAATTTTTGTAACGTTTAAAAGTCTGATCCATGGCATTGTTGTCTTTGGTAGGAAAAACTGACTCTAATTTTAGAGGTGCCTATTTAGCGAGTGATGGGAAGTGGCAGTCTGCAACTTACTCTAAAATACTGAGGGAAGCGGATGGACTTGTGAATTAAAATTGCGGGAAGAGGTGGGGTTAGTACACCGTCTCCCTCTCGCCAGCGTTTGAAATTTCCATAATAAAAAGCCTGGAAACAAGGTATTGTAGTCGGAGTTTGAAGAGCCTGCCTACAGAGCCCAGGCTGAGGATGACCTTGAATTGCTGATCCTCCTACCTCGACCTCCCAAGAGCTTGCAGTCAAGGGCACCATAGCCCACTTTATGCATATGCATGCACGGATTGAACCCAGGGTCGCCCGAGTGCAGGGCAAACACCCTAATCACTGGGCTTCAAGCCCGATCCTACATATTTGGATTTTGTTGTTGTTATTATTCAATGCTTCCTTTGGCTGTGGGATGCATCACACACTTACCTGCTTGGAGGCTGCTAATTGTCAAATCCAGACACTTACGGGGGGGGGGGTCAGTTCCCCCATGCATAAAATAAAACCACAACCACAAATGGCCTCAAAGCTTTCCAACGAGATTGAACAGATTATTGCATTAGACATGTTCAGGGGATCTTGGCACCTCCTAGTGTTCACAGCTCTGGTGTTTGTATTAAACTTTTCCTGGCTGGATTCATGCTGTGCAAAGTTTACCAGTTTACCAAATCAGTATGCTCCTCTCTTCCTCCCCCCCCAACCCCGTTGCCTTTCAGAAATTTAACCTCTTGCTTCATTTAGTTTTATACCCATGTCTCTCCCTCAAGTGTTTTCGTCGTTTAAACAACCTAAATCCTGGTATAGCCCACCTGTATTCAAGCGTCCTCTCTAGCTTAGTTCACATACGTTCCATCTCTTCAAGCAGGTTATAACGTCCCTTTCCCTTGGAATTTCTACTCTTTGAGGGACTGGCTAAGTTCTCAGTCCAAAGTATTAACTCAACAACATTGCTATGACTTTTAACCCCATCTTAAAAGGATTTTAGAATGTGTTCAATTAGTGAAAACACAGTCAATTCATAGTTATTGCCAGACTTCATATGAGCCACCAACTTCCAAACTCATTAAAGTGTTTAATATTTTTTTTCTCTTTTACCCCCTTTTGATCTTTACTCCAAAGAAATGGAACGCAGCGAGCCACCTTCTGTGAAGTTACAATGGTTCGCATTCCTGCAATTTAGTGCTTGCTAAACTGCAAACACATTTATTTCTCCTAAGAGTAGTTTGTGGTTTCCTCCGACGATGGGACAGAGTCAGCTGCCCTTTTAGCTGTTTTGCCCCCTCTCTGGCAATGTTGCAGCTTTATTTTTAGATGGAACACTGCCCTAAAGATGCAGTCGTTGACAGGCGTGGTACCTCAGGAAACATGAAATTCCAAATGCTACCTTAATACATTCAACGTTATAATTTATAGAGAAGTGAGTTTGGAGGCGGTCATTTAATTTTATGGGGCAGATTGTTCACCCCCCCCCCCCCCCCCCCCCCCCCCCCCCCCCCCCCCCCCCCCGATATAGAATGGTGTTGAAAACCCTTAAGCCTGAAGGTTTCTTTAACTTGCAGAAGTTTGGGCTGATGTTAGCCTCCCACTTTTTGGGGAGACAGGCCAGTGAGGGAGACATCACACCAGGCTGGCTCAGCTAAGGCTCCCTGATCAGGCCTCTCTTGAACTTATAGGCTTCTAAGTGAAGCCTGCAGCTTCTTAATATCTCAACTTTACATCGTTGTTTTAGTACTGGAAAGGAAAGGAGAACATGGATCTTGGAGTTTATGTTCATTTATATTATTTTTTAGTGTTCTCTGACTTCTGGCACATTTATAAAATGTGGGATGGTAGGCCCTCGCTATAATGCAAGCGCTCCAGTCTCTATACCTGTGGTGAGGAGTATTTTTAGAAGTTTTTCTAATTCGAGTATAGGTTGCCTCTTGAAGAAAGGGTGTGCTTTGAAGCCCCAGAGAAACACCCAGGGGCCCAGGAAGAGGCTAATTCGATGGTGAATACTGATGGGTTTGCAGAGAACTATGTGACCAAACACAGTGATCCAGAGACCTCGGGGTTTCTTTTTATAAAGATTAAACATTTCCACATCACATAAAGGCTATACATTTCCACATCACTTTTTATAATCCTGTTCTCCCTGGTTCATGTTAAATATCAGTCAGGTTCTTAGACAAATAGACGAAATAATGGCCCAAATGAGATTCACGGTGTCTTAAGCGTCCAAACACTGTTATCCCCGAGGTTTTCAACTGAGCAATAGATACTAATGAACTTCCTTTAGAAGATCAGGCCAGAAACACTCACATTCTTCCTTTAAAGGTAGTGAGAGGAACTAGAATTCTGGAGCCCCAATTTAGACAGCCTTTGAAATAATGCAAGACTGTTTGATATAAAAAGGAAAATGCATACAAGGATATTTAATTGGTAAATCATTTCCCTTACTCATCTGTTTTGTTTTCAGCAAGGATAACATTCTAGTTTGTATGCTGTTGCTATGATACAAAAACTCTATGAACAAAGCAAGGTAAGGGAATAAAGGATTCATTTGGTTTACACTGCTAGTTTCTAGACCATCCCTGAGGTGAGTCAAGGCAGGAACTGAAGCAAAGAACATGGAGAACACGGAGGGACTTGGCTCGCTGGTTTTCTCTCTGGTGTCTGCTTTCTTCTGACTTCTACACCTCAGAGCCACCTGCTGGGGGATGGTGCCACCCTCAGTGAGCTGGGCTCTCCCATATCAACCATCCACCAAGACAACTCTCACAGACAAGACCACAGGTTAGTCTGATCTGGGCAAGTTTTGAAGTTCATTCTCCCCAGACAGTTCTCGACTGTAATAAGTCAGCAGTGAAGGCTAACCAGTACAGAATAGTCAAACAACTATGAAAAATATTTAAAGTTTTCACTACCTCTAGTTAGCCCTCGGAGAGCATCTTCTTTCACCTAAGTGTCTTAAGTAGATAGCTTCCTGGTGGAAACCTGATGAGATCTTATCCTGGTAAAACATGCTAAGAAGATGACAATCAACCAATCAACCAATCAACCAACCAATCAACCAACCAACCAATCAATAATAAAAACTGATGAGCACTGTCAACCTTGGTCATCTGTGAACTCAATATATCTCCACTGCCCCATGTCCCTTCTGCCATGATGCTCAGTCCAAGCACACAGAAGCAAGTTCCCTGGCCCGGCCTCTCTGAAATCATGAGCTGGAGTATATAATTCCTTCTTTGTGTTGCTAGAATCAGGTACTGTGGTCACAGCAACAGTAAAAGTAACTGATGTAGTGAATCGTCAACAGAGAAGAAGTGCTGTTTCCTTGACTGAACCTGACTGTGTCCTGTGTCCTCCAGAGGCTTCTAGAACTGGCCTCTGTATTCTGATCCGAAATGGACTGGAGGCCATTCACGCTATATTCCAGAAAATCACTTTTCTGCCATTTATCTTTGTCTTGAAACTCTGTGGAAGATTGGCTTCGGAGTTGAAAGACACAGTACTTTGGCAGGAAAAAAGTTTCAGAGCAGCTTAGCATTCAGCCTCTGGAATGGTCATTGGTGCTCACTAGGACCCATATTTACCCTTGAGAATTAGGAGCCCAAAGCAAAGATTTAAAGAACCAGAATTTTGGCAAGGAAGAAAGATGTGGACCAACAAGAGATTAGCATCATTACAGAGAGGCAAAGTGCTTCGCACTAGGTCAGTAGGGACATGCCTACCCATCACTTGCTTCAGAGTATGAAATGTAAACATCTTTAAAATGCTGTCCCTAGTGACACAAGCACTTTGCTCCTAAAGAGATGTCCTGGGAAGGAGTGCCTTCCCAAAGTTTGTTTTCCCAGGCACTCAGAGCCTGCTGTGCCTGTGGTTCAAGGAAATCCAGCAACTGTTTGAGCTAGTAGTAGACCTTGGCATTATACATGGTGGTGATTTTGTAGGTACTGATAATCCAAATGTTTTAGAGTCATGGGTTCATCCATTAGGATTTATGGAATGCCTGCAAATCTCAGCAGTGACTGATCGCCTCGGACCCTTGCAGGGAGGGAGTCAGCGTGTGAAGTTGTGAAGCAGAAGTCTAAGGTGTGATGGAAACCTCAAGACATGTCAACTCCGAGAATGCAGACCATGTGCCATGGACATCTCCGTGAAACGAACAGAGATAGACTTCAGACAAGCCAAGTCACTGGGCATTCCCATCACGGTGCCACATGTGCCAGATGTTGTGCCCCATGACTTGATGCTTCCCATCCATGATGGGCATTCTGGGGGCATGTCCATTCCTATGCCCTTCCTTTTGGATGGAATGTCTACTCTGCCTTTGTTTTTTTTTTTTTTTTTTTTATTGGAATCATGCCAATAGTTACTTGACTTTTTTAAAGGCTTTAAATCCAACAGTTTGGCTTTAAGTCTCAAAGAGGATTCCAAAATAGGATTTCTGAACAATATTAGAACCATCAAGACCACCGGGACTTACCTTGACTATACAATTTGTGTTAGGAGACATCAGGTCCCTTTTCGGGGCTAGAAGTAAAATATGCCTTTGAGTGTTGTGCTTGGGGGTTAAGCTCAAAAGGGGTGGCCTATGCTACTTAACCTTCATTATCAGTTTGACTGGGTCTAAATCATTTAGGAGAGTTGCGAGGCACACTTCCTGGTGTGTATGTATGAGGGTGTTTCTGGAGAGAGTCAGCTAAGGGAGGAAAACCCACTTGAATATGACAGGTACCATCCCTCGGGCTGAGGGTCCAGATAAAAGAAAAGAAAAAAAAGATAAAGAATACCAGCTAAGGATCAGTGTTCCCATTACCCCGCATTCCCGACAGCCACCACCTGAATAGCTCTTCGTACCTATGCCCTCTGTGCCATGATAACAGAGCCCCTAGACATGGAATGTAAAATACACCATCCTTAGTAAGTTGTTCTGTCAGGTATGATATCACCATGAAAATATGGTGGCTAAAGCAGAAAGTGACCTTGCTGTAGTGGTTTACATTCTATAGGCTTCCTATAACCTAGAGTGGGTGTGGCAGAGAGGTGCCATAGAAAACTCTCCTCTTCAAAGTGCTCAACTTTCTCAGATTGGGGGCAATCTGCACACCATCATTCTCCCTTTGGGCTGAATTCTTCTGATCCTCAGATAAATTTTTAGTCTTTTCCTCTAAATCAGGAATCATGTTCTTTCCCTGTCCCTGGGGATATTTGAAAGATGGTTCTGTAAGGGGTTCCCTTTCTTTCTGCTCCATTTGTTGAAAGGGCTGTTCCTCATTTGTTACCCCTCCCTAGCCACACCAAGTCCAGCGGTCCCTACCTCCTTTGCTGTCCAGAAGCTGTGTGCTCAAGGGTTACCAGTGGATCCTGCCTTTTGTGGTATGTGGACATATCCCCCTTGCTTTCTGTGCCCACTCTAGGCCTTTGTCCAATAGGCCTGTGTCCTAGAGGTATAAATCTCTAGGCTCAAATGGGACTACCATTCCTCTTGCCTTGTGGTTTACAGTTGGAATTGGCCAATGAGAGCCCAGACAGTTGGACAATGAAGGGTCACGAATAAGGTCAGAGCATTCTCTCAGGCCCCTCCCTGCTGGACAACAGGTTAGCCATATAGCAAAGATATTGAAGTCAATAGCCTATCCCTCATTCCGTCTATGCTTACATCTTTCTCTGAGTGTGGGTCACCTTTACCAGTTTGGACCTAAGAATGTTGGCTCCTTCCTGCAAATAGCTTAGCCCTTCTTGACATCCTTCATAAATGTTGCCACCGTTACAGATGGCTTTAAACTAGCAAGCAATATCTGACCAGATGGTTTCAGGGGCTGGAGAGACGGCTTAGCCCATAAGAGCACCTGCTGGTCTTGCAGAGGACAGAAATTCAGTTCCTAGAACCTACATCCAGTGCCTCACGTTATCCTTGTAATTCCTGGTCCAAGGGATCAGATGTCCTCTTCTGGCCTCTGCAGACACTGTAGTCGCTTGCATGTAGCCATACAGACAGGCGCATGTACACATAGTTAAACATAAAGATAAAGCAAAACCATTTTCATTACTTTCCCTGTTTCTAAAACTATCTAAAAGGGACTTAAGTGTGCCACTTAATTAATGGCAGGAGACTCTTCTGCTCTTCAAATACACTTTCTGAGCTGCTGTACCCTTGGGAGTCCAGTATGCAAGAACTGTCCCCTTTTCAATGGGACCTCTCATCTAATTTCATATATATGTATGAACATATACATATATATATTCTTGTTTTATCTGTTTTACATAATAGCTTTCATGCAAATTCTTCTAGGGAGGATTTTGAGCTTTAAAAAGTTTCGAAAACCACCAGATAATCTCTAAGGAAACGTCATTTCCGAAAATTCTATTACCATAGAATTTCCCCAAGCGTCCATTGCCTGAGCTGTTCCCCGCAGCAAATACACAATGTGACGGGTACTGAACATTTCTGGTGTGCACAGATGTTTCTGAATCTGGGGACGTGAAGTCACCTCAGAGGCTCAGAGGCTCACCAGAATCACTCAGCAGAGGAGGGTGCCGAGTCCCCCGGGGTGTGAGCAACCTGACCTCATGTCTCACGGGACAGGCAGATGGACTGGGAATGAGCTCCTGGGGTTCCAAGAGAGGCCCATCCACGGCCTCACCTCATCTACATGCAGACATGGGTCTGTGGAATTTTTGTCTAGACCCGTCCATCACACCTTCTAGGCCTCTCTCCTCTTCTCTCTACCGCCACGGACATTTATATATATATATATATATATATATATATATATATATATATATATACACACACATATATATGTATGATATATATACATATATATAATATAATATATTTTATATATAATATATAATATGCTAATAATGCTAACTCATCTAGCATCTTTTTCTTGCTAGGTTAGCAATTCTAGTCTAGAGTAAGCATAAAAGTTTGAGATGTTATTATCCCAACACCTATTGGAAGTGAGTGAGTCTTTGCATTTTACTGGGAGAACTTTGAAGATGGAAATTTCTTTTATAGCTCAAAGAGTGAGTTCTTACGGAGGATTGCCGAGCTGGAGTTTACACAATGGAAATAGGAAAACCCTTCTGATGCCTTCTTAGACCTTACTGTATACTTTATTCCATATACTCAAATCTGGGGCTAAAACTGTGATCTATGTTCCAATAAATATTGAAGAGTAGCGATGAGAAATATAATTAATCAATAGAAACTATTCTTGCCAGTAGGCTTATCCCTGTCTCGGTACGATAGCGAACTTCACATACTAATTTTATTTAACACTTGTGCGGGTCCTTTCCAGATGAGATGCCTTTTTAAAATACCTGCAAGGTGGGATGCTCATCTGCATTGAGGGTGGTGAAGATGCTCTTGTGCATCTTTTTGAAGATTTCAACCTGTTTACGGCTCATAGTGCCATGTTCCGTGTTATCGGACAACAATGGAAATCTCTAATTAGGATGACGTTGGTTGTCTCTGTGTGCTGAGGGGCCAGATCCATAAATGAGATGGGGCTGGTGTTTCTCAAGCCACAGATGATAGCCAGTGGGTGACTGAGGTAGGTTTCCAACCTACGATTTGACAGTGACACCATCATGCTCTTCCATGCTGATACCCTGTAGGGACCAGGATCCAGGAATGGCTTGGGTACAATAGAGTCTAGTAACTTTAATCATGTGATGTTTCTGATCAGTTTTGACCAGTTAAGTGACTTAAGAAAAAAATTTTTTTCTTTATTTTCGTGAGGAAAAATCTTTAAATAATTCATTATGCTAGACTAAGTGTAAATTTAGACTGCAAAGGAAAGTCAAAAGTTGAAGATTGGGAGACAAATACATGAGAGGAAGCTGGATGGCAGAGTGAAGGGTGTTGGGAATTCAGTAGAAAGTTGACCTGGGACCATCTTGACCTTTGGCCACATTGCTGCCATAGGAGCTTGCTGTGTGGGGTGATGGTGATCCAGTAGTTCTGTTTTTGTTCTGAAACCACCCCAGCGATTAGTTGGAAGGTTGCTGAGTCCATGTGTGATCTTCAGCTTTCTGGATGGTGGTAAGATGGCCTCTTTCATGTCTTTCAGTCACTAGACCTTCTGAAAATAATTGGTGTCATGACCACCGAAACAGAACTGATTGGGGCAGCTTGGCTGCATTTCAGCCGCTGAATAAGGCAGAGAGAATGGAGAGACTTGAAATGACTAAGGGAACCCCTTACCTGGTTAGTCCAGTCCTGATGGGTCACCACTCAGGATGCGATATTCTTCTTACCTGTCTCAGGAAAGCCATGGTGCTCAGTGGTCTCCATCAGCACTCGGACACCATGGTCTTATGTCTGGAAGTCAAGGACAACTGACAATAAATCATAATAAGCTCTGGTTTCATCCTGCTAGTGTATCCCCTGAAACCATTGGCAGATCCAATGCTCCTCCCTTGAGTAGGCAAGAAAGCCCATTTTTGCTCTGGCCATACAGTTTTTGAGGATGGTGCTTATTTTCAGATAGCAGGGTGTGTCAGACTCTGCATAGATAAGACAAGCCTTTTCTTCCCTCCATGCCCAGGAAGCTCCCTGCTCTCTCTCTGCTGGAGCCCAAGTCAAGAGAGCTCCAATGACAACTGACATTTGAGCTGTTTCTATATATGTAAAGATAAAAACCAATCTTTAGGCTGTTTTTTTTCCCATTAATTATTATTAACTTTACATCCCAATCTCGGTTTCCCTTGGCACATCAAGTCACTGCCACCAAATCTTCTCCCACGGAGGCCAGAAGAGATGGCCCAATAGTTGTATAGTCAGGCAACTGATTCAGGGACAGTTAAAGCTCCATTTTAACTTAACACCCGCCCACTGATGGATGCTCAGTGATACTACTATAGAGTGCTAGAAACGAAACACCTGAAAAGAAATGTCCTTCCCAATTGGAGACAACTGAAAATGTGTGGCTGACAATGTACAGCGAGGTATTTCCTTAATTTGCCCAGGCTAACCTTGACTTTGAACTTGCTTTGTTGACCAGGCAGTCTTTGAACACTCAACCTCTCTGTCTCAGCTTTCTCAGTAGCCAGGATTACAGGCCTATGCAAATGTCCAGCAAGTCACATGGTCCAGTGACTAGGTGACATTGTCCACAAATGCTTGACCAGCAAGCTCCCCCCCCCCCAAAAAAAACCCAACACCACCAATTTAAAAAAAAAAAAAAGAACCTCTGTCCTCCTAGAAATTCTTGTTCTGTGAGTTTGTAAGCTTTGTGCAATTTCCAGATGGAAGCCAGTCACCAATTATTATTTTGGAAAGCATTTTGTTGGTGCCTGAGAAGTTAAGATCCACAAAGAGCAGCATTGCAAAATGGGAAACTGTATTCACTGTCTGATGACTAATGCAGTTTTCGTAAGAAAGCAAGAAGAACATGCTGCGGGGGAATCAGGAGTGAGGGGCTGGGGGAGTTCAGGCATGCCACAGTTTTCAGTCAGATAGGGTAAGCCTGGGAGGAAAAAGAATATCAATCAAGTAAAGCTTATCATCTTTGTTATCATAACCAACATTCTGGGTAACTGCTTTTTGTGCGCTATCTTCCTTAAACCTTACAACAGATGTGATCACTGGGGCTTAGAGGAGTTAATTATTTACCCGGCATTACAGAGCTATTTAGCGGAGGTGATGGAATTTAAACTCAAGACTATCAAATTAAGAGCCCATGTTATAATACACTGTATTGTGTCTCAGAGCAATAGTCTGCAAGCAGTATTCAGATGTTCTACTAATATTTAACTTGATATTCGCTTTTCAAAGCACCTATTGTTAGTCATGTTTTCGATTTGTAATTAAAAGCATGTACTGAAATATACTATTATCCACACATGATCATCCTGGAGAGCCTCCATCTGTTAAATTGAGTGTTAGGGATGTTTTGCTTGTATGTAAGTTTTTAAAAATCCAATCTCCGTGCCTTTGAAAAACGTAGAAACGTTTCAATTTTTTTTTTTTTTTATGATGAAACAGAGTCGTGAGACTAGGGAGATGCTACGGTGGATAAGGGAGTTGTCATGCAAGTGAGAGAAAGGCTACAGTGGATAAGGGATTTGTTATGCAAGTGAGAGAAATGTAAGTCCAGGTTGCCATCACCCACATACACAGCCAAGTACTTCCCATAATGGGAAGGCAGAGACAGGAGGGTTCCTAGGAGTTGGGCCAAATCGGTGAGTGAGCTCCAGGTTCATTGAGAAAGTTTGTCAAACAAACTCCAAGCTTCGGAGGGGATCAGCCTCCGATGACCAGCCATGTGTGCATACAATAATAGTATCTAAGTTAACAGCGCAGACAGTGCTGGAGTGACTTTAATAGGACACCATACGCACATGTCATAGGTTGTCTTGCTAACGAGCTCTCAGGGATTCCATGTGCCTTGAACTTGTTATGGGGAGGCACACCTCATTCAATCCCTCTACCTTTGAGCTTCTGGGAAGTCTTATGAGCTAAGGCCTGATTTACCGGAAGTGCAAGTGAGCATGTGTGCCTGCCTGTATGCGTGTGTATGTGTGTGTGTACACGTGTGTCCTGTTGCACACGCGTACATACATATCAATCCCATTAAACTGGGGAGCAAGACAAAGTTGTCGACTCTCTCCATATCTATTCAAAATAGTACTTAAAATCTTAGCTAGAGAAGAAAGACTTCTGAAGCAGATCAAGGGGATACAACTTGAAAAGGAAGAAGTTAAAGTATCATTATTTGCAGAGGATATGATAATATACACAAGTGACCCTAAATACTCCATTGGGAAACTCTTAAAGCGGATAAACGCTTTCTGCATAGTGGCTGGGTATAAAAATTAACTCAAAAAGATCACTAGGCCTCCTATACACAAATAATATATGGCCCAAGAAAGAAATCAAGGAAACACCTTTCAGTGCAAACTCAAATAACATAAAATTCTTGGGGGTGGCCAAGCAAGTGAAAGACTTGTGTGATAAAAACTTTAAGGCATTTGAATAAAGAGACATAAGCTTATACATTTGAATGTTTGGTTTCCTTCCTGGTTGATGGACTGTTTAAGAATGATTAAGGAGTGTGCCCTTGTGTGTCACTGGGGGTATGCTTGGAGGTTTCAGACACTAATGCTAGCCCCTGTCATGCTAGCTTGATCTATCTATCTACTGATCTTTCTCTCTTTCTTTCTTTCTCTCTCTCTTTCTTTCTTTCTTTCTTTCTTTCTTTCTTTCTCGTCATGGATCAATGTGAGCTCTCTCTCTCTCTTTCACACACACACACACACACACACACACACACACACAGAGAGAGAGAGAGAGAGAGAGAGAGAGAGAGAGAGAGAGAGAGAGAGAGAGAGATCAGAGGTGAAGAACCAGCTAGCTTCAACCTTAGGCTTAAAAGCTAACTTATAGGAAAGCCAAACTAGGTTCATTTCCTGTTTATGACTAAGCCTATTTCTCAAGGATTGGGCTAATGCCCCACCTGTAGCCTTAACTACAATCGGTTCTGTACCGCCTGTTCTGGGAACAGCAATCATGCCTTTGTTTCAGAAATTGTTTATAACCATTTTTTGAAAGCCTACCTTGGTTTATAGGCCCACCTATAACTGCCTGGTTATGATGGCCTGCTGCTATGACTGTCTGGTTATGTCCACTTTGCAACCACGTCTTTGCTTCAGGAGGCTGTCTAGGACTAACTTTTAATGCTTATGTTCTGCTTCTGCAACCCTGCCTACTTTGAAGCTCACAAAATGCCTCATTTGGAAACCCTGTATCCCTGAGCTTTTATCGGTCTTTCTGATCTATCCAATGCAGACCTCGCAAACTCCACCTTAGGGGGAGGCAGTTGTCATACACAGAAAAAAACAAAACAAAAACTTGCTTTAATTTATTGCTTGCTTTAATGAATTTTCTCATGGTGATTTGGGTTGGCTGTCTTTCTATTCTCATCTTTGAGATTCACATTGGCCCTCTGAAACTGTAAGCAAAGCCCCTTTTACATTGCCTTGGCCATGATGTCTCTTACAGTAATAGAACAGTAACTCAAACGCCTGCCAGCGTTGGTTAGTGCGTTGGTGAGTATGATGGGGGTGATTGCAGTCATGTAAAAATCGTATCCCAGAATGGAGAAATTAAAACACCGAATAGATGGAGTTATGGAGATAAAACAAAGTCATTAGAAACACAGATTTCCCTTTCCAGTTAGAAAAGAAGTGGGGGCGTCCCAGAAGAAATGCTTTACCAACTTAACGTGAAAGGTTTCTTTTCTTTTTTTTTCATTTCTGAGATAAAATACTCTGGCAACTTAAGGGTAAAAGGTTTATCTTACCTTGTAAAAGTTACAGTCCTTCATGATGGTAGGTCAAAGCAGGCAGGGGCTTAAAGCTGATGGATGCATGGATTACAGAATCCAGAAGGAGAGAGGGACGCATATGTGCAGCTTGATGCTCAGGTCTTTTTCTCCATATATGCAGTTCCGGTTCCGAGACAGGAAATGGTTCCATCCACAGTAGGCGGGACTTCCTGCTATGATGATAATCATCAAGCTGTGCCTCGAGTCTGGTCTCCCAGGTGATTCTTAATACTGTGAAGACATGTAGTAGGAAACATCATGAAATATTAACAATGCTACTAATGCCGAAAGAAATCCAAGTTATTCATAATGAGCTTGCAAGACTGGCAGTCTCACAAGGGCAGGGATGGTGGTGGCAGATACTGGTGAGCATCTTTAGTTTACACAAGAATTAATATCATTTCTGCATCTTCCTATGAGAAACTGCCTGGAAAAGAAAATTAAGTTTCCTAGCCTTTGACCTGGAAATTTTATTTCCTCAAATGTATCTTGAAGGTATAACTATATTATCTAAAAACAAACAAACAAACAAACAAAAACAAATAAACAAAACAAACAAACAAAAACACCAGTAAATTTTAGTGTACAATTCTTACTAATTGTAGGGGGAAATGATAGTCAATGCCCAGTAATCAGAGCATGACATAGAAAATCAACTTAGATTCATAAAATGAAATTTTACGTGGTTGCAAAGAAAGGTGCTTAAAATTATTTATTATACATTGAAAGAGTAGTATAGCATAAGGTGTATGTTTGTGTTGTTTCTATATGTAAAATGCTATTGTATGTGTGTGTGTGTGTTGTGTATATTATAATCTGAGAGTTACAGGAATGCTGCCTAAAACACCACCTCTCCGTGATTTCTTTTTTCTTATTTGCACTTTGCAAATTTTCTGTAATTAATATGCACTGTTATTTTTCCTCAGAGTAGAAATTTTCAAAGTTGCAAAAAAGCACAGAGAACAGTGTGATGAACTCCTGTGTGTCTGTCATCCCATTTTAACAATTTTCTGCTGTAGTTTCCAAGGGGGGAAATATTGAAAGAAGTTCAATTAGCTAGAAACCATTTGTATTCACATCTCCTAAAATGACTTACTAATCGTGATTCATTACAATACATTTTATATCTTAATACCCCCAATACTATTTTTGAGTACTGACTTCATCGCCAAAAATTTGGAGAGGAAAGCTAAAATTGTTTTAGTGTTATTAGTAAAGATAGACCAAACAATTAGTAAAGATAGACCAAACAATGGGATTACATATATATATATATATATATATATATATGTATGTATGTGTATTAGCAAAGTTATACATATAAATAATATATATTAATATATATGTTATATATACACATATACACACATACATACATACATACATACATACGTGTGTGTGTGTGTGTGTGTGTGTGTGTGTATTAGCAAAACCTATGTCTTTGCTTTCTGGAAGTTTTTTTATAGGTCTCTTCATCCATGAACAAGAGGATGGGCAGTAGCATCCAACAGATGATGTGGCCAATGTGTATCCCCCCACTATCTCTCTTCATCTAGTTTGAGGATCCGAGGAGAACCTAGCCTGGCACCTTTATAGCAAAGTGCCATTCTGCCATCTGCTCCAGAACCACCTTCATTCTTAAATCCAGAATTTGGCATACAGTGCATTTCACACAAGTGGGTCTTCTAAGAAGATGCTAGAAGCAGTTAAAAGCTACATGCCCTCCAAAGCATTGTGTGCTTACATCCATTAAAAACACCCTTCCAAGAGTTTAAATATTTTCCCTCTGAAGAATAAAAGAGAGAGAGAGATTCACAGTGTCCCCTGTAGTATATTTATAACATGGGTTCTTTCTTCCACGCTCCTGTGCTTTCTACTGAGCTTTTAAAGGCCCACTTTTCACACTGTGCGCTAGTGGGTGTCTGCGCACTTTGATGGACGAACCCTTTTGGAGAACTTTAATGTGTGCTATTTTTTTTTTTTTTAAAAACACCCAGGATAGCATGGTTTTGGAAGCTGGAATGCTGTTGATACCTTTTATTTCCAGGAGGCTTGAGACTGTGTGGCTCTGAGACACTCTCTAGAACTGGACGGTAAAAATAATAAAGCCACGACAACATGAGCATCAATGTAATGAATGGTCTGCTTTCGTGTGGAGAGTTGTCAATATCTATTGGCATTTGTTCTCATGGCCTGTTTCGGGCCACATTATATTTATTGGTTCTGGCTTGATTACACCGCTCCATTAACTTGGTAATTCCATTATAGTTTAAAGGGGGGGAATTTTAGCTGCTGGATTTTAGGTTAAATTTTATGCACAGCCCGGAAGTGTTTTGGCCACTGAATACATTTCATATAAATCAAGCAAATAATTGATGAGTGAAAGATGTTTTGGGGGGGCAGAAAAAAAATAGAATTAAGAAAAGGAAACTTTTTAATAGCACACACTACGAAATGGCTTATAAAGGTTACTGCCACGAGCAGTGTTAGGAGTCTTCCTGTGCTTCTCTGTTGATAGGAATGCCCAGACCAGAGGGAACAGTCTTTGCTGTGTATGTTCATATGGACCCAATGCCGACAGCTCCAACAATAATAGAAAGTGCTTATGGCACAAGAAAATGGGCAAAGATGTTTGTGACTGTATTTTAAAGGTGATACTGCAGAGATTTGATGCGAAAAAATGTTTACCCTGTGAAAAGCTCTCCGAGCTGCCGAAAGGATCGATGGAGGGATGGTTCTGTTGATAAAGTGCTCGTGACAGGAGCATCAAGAATTATGCTCAGGACCTCCCACCCACACAAAAAGCTGGAAGGTGAGGCACATCCCTACATATTCTTGGTGGTAGGAGATGGAGACCAGAGGCTCCCTGGTGAGCTAGTCATGCATAATCAGTGAGCTGCAAGTTCAGTTGGAAACCCTGTCTAAAAAATAAAGCAGAGAGCAAGGAGGAGGAAATCTAATGTATGCACACACGCATGAATGCATGAACATGTACACACACACACACACACACTCGCGCGGGCGCACGCACGCACATGCAGGATTGATATACCAGGAAAGGGTTTCTATATCCTGTGGTCAGTCTCACCTTTAAAACACACAGAATGCAATGCGTTATCTTAAGATTGCGTTTATGAACAAATCATAGGTCATATCTGGCTTTAGCCTTTTCTATTCTCTGTCCACGAGTTTGCCTAGCATACTGTTGTCTTCAAAAGGCCTTACAATATCATTAAAGGCAAATGTTTTCAAAGCCCCCCCCCCCAAAAAAAACCAAACAACAACAAATGAACACACCTTGCTTGGCATTTGTCACCAGGAGCAAAGATCCTTCAGTGCGCTCCAGAGCTCTTAGCTGAAGACCGACACTATCAGTTACATAAATACACGATTTCACTGGGATTGGAAAGGGCTGGCAGGGGCAATTAATTTTCATGAGCCTTAACTCTGACAAAAATCTATGTGCTTGACATAACCTGTGCACCTGTTTGTTGTCCTCTCCGCCCCATTCTGTTAACACGGAGCGGGGGGGGGGGTGAGGGGGATTGGGCAGTTCAAACACAAGCTGGAATGTATGGTGGAACCTCGCTAATGGGTGGGAAGTTGGGTTAGGAATTCCATTTGTAGAATTTTTTGAGATGGTTTGTTGACTAGTTAACAACTGTAATGAAAGCTCTCTCTCTCTCTCTCTCTCTCTTTCTCTCTTTCTCTCCCCCTTCTCTCTTCCTTCCTTCCTTCCTTTCTTTCTTTCTTCCTTTCTTTCTTCTTCCTCTTCCTTCTCCTCTTCCTCCTCCTCTTCTTCCTTTCTTCTTCTTCTCCTCCTTCCTCCTCCTCCTTCTTCCTCTTCTTTCCCCTCCTTCCTTTTTCTGCACTCAGTGCCGTCATTTCACTTTTTCATCCTTGGAGTTCCTGAGCGAATGTCTGTTAGCCTTCTGGACTGCTTCCGGAGAGTCAATAGTAATTAGGAGCTTAGGGACATTAGCAACTACTTCAGGGGTTGGGGGGGGGAGGTGGAGTTGTACTGTAAATTTTGAGCAGGGCGGGCAATTTAGGCAATGACACTAACAGCCGCGAGTCCCCGGCACCTCCTGTAGTAGCCCACCCGGGCCGAACTGTGAAGAGTGAACCAAAGCTGATTGCCCTGTGAAGAGTGAACCAAAGCTGATTGCTCTCCATTCCGTGATGTTCATGGAGAAGCAGCTTGGGAAGGTCCTGTCAGCCAGCCACCCCCTGTCATAGTATGACAGCCCTGAAAAGCAGGCCGTGGTGATGTCCCTCTGACGTCACTCCGTGAAGTCATCATAGCGACTTCCGCTAATGCTTCTGTTATTCCTAAACTGAATGTAACGCCTGGGCGATTCATCTTCAGTAGCAACATTTTAGTGAAAGTTGCTTCTTTGCTTTGCTAGACATTATACTAAGGCTGGCCCCAAATCCATTTAACTCTCTTGGGAATGCAAACAAGCTCCATTTCTCTCCATCCTTCTCTGTGGCCAGCATCTCAACAAAGGTCTACATGCTAGGGTTTGCACATGGCATACACAATTCCGCCGTGCATAAAATATTCTTCAAGTGAGCTAACTTGGCAAAAATTAGTTTTCACGAGCTTAAGCATTCGCCACTCAACTCGATGATTGATTGACTTTTTCCAACTTCACTTCTTAAAAAGAAACACAGAAGAAGTATCCCCCACATTTCCATCAAGGCCCTCAATCTGCATTTTTTCTATTTTTTTCCCCTCTGCATTCCCCAGTGTCCAAGAGAGGGATAGAGGCTTCTAGAAACATGAGTTCTTAGAAAAGGAAGGAGCTGAGACATAGAGAAACCATGTGGTCTTGCTGTGAATCATCATTAATGTAAGCCAAAGAAAAGCTGGGCAGCATATCAAGGCCTGTTTTCTTTCCAGGTTTTGCTAACTCTGGCTGAGTTTTCCAAACATCGCAGGGGAAGTTCAGAGTCTCTGTGTTGGATTCCTGGATCTTTCCTATGACCCGAAAAATTGCTTAAGCTTACAAATGTCCTCGAGATAGGTGTTTCCATACCTTTAAAGAAAAAAAGAAATCAGTTGTAAAAGGTGTGGATACCCTTCCTTTGTGTGCTTGGACAAGAGCGTGGGAAGAGTGAGAGTATATTTTAATGTAAAGGATGATTCAGTTTTTAATGAGGCCGAATAGCTGCCTGCATATATCTGTGAATCGGTTTTCTCTACTTGTTTTCTTTTGGTAATGTGGTTCACATTATCCTTTCCCATTCTGCCTCATTGCTGCTGAGCACGTGTTAAAAAATACAGTTAAAAACTGGTACTCTTGGTCCAGTTCCAAGGGGTAAAATCGGCCCTAAAACATGAATCCCACAGCCTTAAGAAACACCTTCCTTCCAAAGAGCCAAAGGAAGAGAGGTAGAAAAAAAAGAAAGGAAAAGAAAAGAATAGAAGGAAGAAAACAGTACAAGTACTAAAGTTTGACTAAAAGAGTCATAAACAACTCTGGGAATGAACCACCTTTATGTTGTAATGCACATACCAGTGTGATGTCTTTATGAATTAGCATGAGAATTTTCTATCCTCTGTCTATTTCAAGTATGTAGCCATTTAGTTTTTGGTTTTGATTGCTTGTGCTCTCTGTCTCTGTCTCTGTCTCTGTCTCTGTCTCTGTCTCTGTCTCTATCTCTGTCTCTGTCTCTGTCTCTCTCTCTCTCTGTCTCTCTCTCTCTCTCTCTCTCTCTTTCCCCTTCCCTCTCTGTGTGTGTATGTTGGTTACAAAGAGCAAAAGCTAGGGCAGCAATGTCCAGAGAAGCAGTAATACAGAAAGAATTTATGTCAGCGATGAATCTGTCTTGCTTCATTTATGGTTATTTATGGTCGTGAGGTAGATACAGTACCTCAATAATCTGTGTATGAGGAATAGAATAATAAAATCTGGCTGTAATTTCATGTCTATGAGTTAAAACAAAATGCATGCGCACACATTATATTTTGTTATATCCATGACTATTTTTTTTTTTTTTTTTTTTTTTTTTGTCTTTTTGATTTTGGAATACTTTCCAGCAATTGTCCATGGGGACACCTCTGGCCTTTGCCTGGTTCAGTCTTCGCCATCCTTGTTTCTCTTTCAAGGTGTCTGGACCATGGCGTAGAGTGTGCAAGGCTTGAAGTGTGACTACTCTTTTTAACTAGGGGTTTGCTGTTGGTGACCAGGGGAGAATCTACGATGTTTTAATTGACAGATTGCACACGAGTAGAGTCATGTTGATGAGACACTATGCACTTCAGGAGGGATTCCTTGACTTCAGACTGTCTTACATTTTAAATTTCTTCTCCCCACAGCACAATTTGGACCATGTCATAGATTTTCTTCCCAACACATAGTCTGTTTTGCTAGATTTCCAGATGTAAGTACATGCTTATGTTTAACGAATCGCTTTGAGCTCTGATTTTACAATTCTAATGCTTGTAAGCACCGAGTGGAGGGTATCCAGTTAACTCCTCTGTAGTCCAGGGGAGTACTTTCTTAGCCTTAGGAATGATGAATGCTCTTTATTTTCTTGTTCTCAGTATAATTTAACCATAATGTCATATACTTCTAAACCGACTCACGGAACTCCTGGAAACGTAACAGCCATTAGCACTTTTAAGTTCATATGGGATACCACTTCCAGTTGTGCTTTGGTACATGCATACACATATATACAAACATATAGGCCCACATTTACACTATGTCCATAAGCACACATAATCCTACCGACCTATAGAGATGCTGGAAGCATTTAACCTGAAAAATATTAACATATAACATAATAATTTTTTTCTTTCTTAGATAAAAATAAAGTTTTGTTTATACAACACATTCTTTTTTTTTTGTTTTTGTTCTTTTGTTGGTTTGTTTTCAAAACAGGGTTTCTCTGTATAGCCCTGGCTGTCCTGGCACTTACTCTATAGACCAGGCTGACCTCAAACTCAGAAATCTGCCTGTCTCTGCCTCCCAAGTGTTGGGATTAAAGGCGTGCGCCACCACTATCCTA
Organism: Mastomys coucha; assembly: GCF_008632895.1. NCBI lineage: Eukaryota > Metazoa > Chordata > Mammalia > Rodentia > Muridae > Mastomys > Mastomys coucha. The sequence goes on from NW_022196909.1 coordinate 33,467,500, forward strand.
TCTCCACCCAGATCCACCTGTCTGTCTACCAACGCCATACTTTCTTTCTCTCTCCTAAGAAAACAAACAGGCAAATTAAAAACCCCAAGTAAGATAAAACAACAACAACAAACTAATAAAACAGAAGAAAAAAGAGACAAAGAGCATGAAAAATTCCTGCACACACACAAACACACACACACACACACACACACACACACCATAAAACCACATAACTGGAAGCCATAATGTGCAAAGGACCAGAGGTAGGTTAAAAAAACAAAACAAAAACAAAAAAAACCAAAAACTAGTAAGTCCAAAGGAGGCAATATGAGACTATAAATAAATGAATAAACAAACCACCAACAGTGCCATTGAATTGGTTTTGTGTTAGCCATCTCGTTCTGGGAATGGGCCATGTGGTTTGTGTACCCAATGAGACTCTCTTGGAGAACACCAATTTTTTCCATCGTGAGGGGTCAGTTGGAGATAGCTTCCTGGTTTGGGATGGAAGCACATGTTCACGTTCCCACGTCAGCCTGGGACTCTATAATTTCCTTCTGTAGTAGACTCCCAGGACTCTACAATCATGATGGCTGAGTGAACCCCTGTGTTTTGAGTATGGCATAATGTCATTAGGAGTCCTTTTATTGTTATGTTCCTTTAGCAAAACTATAGTGTTTGGTTTCCCCTTGGGTCTATGGCTATCTAGTCTCAAATTCTTGACCAGTTGAGCAGTGTCAGCCATGCATTCCCTTCATGGAGTAGGTCTTAAGGTGAGAGTAGTTTTCAAACATATTTTTTCATAAATTATTTTAACAAATACACACATGTATGTATGCATGCCTGTCTGTATATGCAGCACATGTATACAGGTACCTGTGGAGGCCAGAAGAGGACATAGGAGCCTGGACTGCAGTTCAGGCAATTTCGAGCCACTCCACCTGGGTGCTGAGAACCGAACCCAGGTACGCTGCAAGAACAGTAAGCCCTCTTAACCACTGAGCCATCCCTCCAACCCCTCAAATATATTGTTAAAAAGGATGAAAGATTATCAGAGGAATGGAAACTTAAATAAAGCTCTAAAGAGCAGCTTGAAGGCCCCTGTAGCTGTTGAGAGTGGCATGCAGCCTGTGTTAGCATTCCTTCTGAGTGGCCTTTCCATTTCAGCTACCATGCTCGATGAAAGCTAAGCATGCTCAGACAGATTCTTTTTTTTTTTTTGGTTTTTCCAGACAGGGTTTCTCTGTGTAGCCCTGGCTGTCCTGGAACTCACTCTGTAGACCAGGCTGGCCTCGAACTCAGAAATCCACCTGCCTCTGCCTCCCAAGTGCTAGGACTAAAGGCGTGCGCCACCACCGCCCAGCCCGCTCAGACAGATTCTTGTCAGCCATCTTTATGGTGTACGTCGAGCATGCTCTCTTGTGTTCCTGTCGTTCATTTTAAGTTCTTGAACCTTTGCTCTGCCACCATGAGTTAAGCAAAAACTCTAACCTTTAGTTGAACGTGTCCAGAAACATTTCCATACTCTTTTGAATAAGAATGTGTATAACCCCAGATAAAAATCTCAACACTTGCTGGGCGGTGGTGGCGCACGCCATTAATCCCAGCACTTGGGAGGCAGAGGCAGGCAGATTTCTGAGTTTGAGGCCAGCCTGGTCTGCAGAATGAGTTCCAGGACAGCCAGGGCTGTACACAAAGAAACCCTGTCTCAAAAATCCACAAACAAAAACAAAAAGAAATGCATCATAAAATTTGCTGTGGTGGCAGTTAAATCCAACATTGGATCTAAGGATACTTTGATGTGGTGTCTGGCATGTGGGGAGCACTCAGCGCAAGCTTAAATACCCATCAATCTCTTGTCTATCAACCATCTTTGTACAATGTGTTAGATCACAAATGACCATTCAGCTAAAATTATTTTACATGAAATGTAGATTGTACCCCAAGTCAAAATCGTGAATTTTTTTTAAAGGTTAACAAAACTCCCTTAACAGATCACACCCTATTTTGATAGTCTCTAGCTTCTACTGATAGGAAGGAGTCTACCCCATACCACACTCTCTCCTGGCCTACCATCGCCTTTTCTGTCTCCTCTGAATTCTGTCATACTTCCCTTAAGCACTAAACACTTTTGTTTGTTTTCTTTTCATAGCCAAACTTCTTTAAAAAGGTCATCCAATGGACTGTACTTACGTAATTTGAAGACCACAGTATAGGGTAGAGTGACCATAATTAGCTTGATCTATACAGTCTCCGAAGGACAATTAACTAATGGAGAATCAATTAGGGAAGGGAAGATATTTATTTCTCTATGCAAGTCTCCGAGTACCTAAATCATGACATGAGATTGTAAGAAATGTGGTTTGTATCTTGCATACTGAAGAGGTTACCAACATAAGCTCATTTTGGTTTTGATCTCTTTGAGTTGCCTACGATTGACTTGTAGAGAAGCCTACATATATAGGCCGCCTGGGATCACAGAGACAAGGACCGTTAGGGTGGAAGGCAGATTGCTATTCTGTTTGGAGGAGGGCTGGTTTGCAAAATGAGAGCTGTGTTTGGAGGCCGGAGCCAACATGGCGAGGCTGAGCTACACAGCTGCAGGTAGGAGATTAGTGTATTGTGGGTGAACAATGGATGGAGGTAAAATCTGGCTACAGAAACAATGTGGCCAAGAAATGTGACTATTCTTAAGGGACAGTTGTACACATAAACACACAAAACGCACAGAAAACCATCGAGTTTGTGCTTTATTCAGTGAGTGTTTTCCCAGAAAGGACACGTGTATTTAGCTTTTTTTTTTTTTTCAAAATATATGGCAACTAGCTCTCTCATCAGAATGGATGCCAAGTCACTAGGCTCTCATAGTTGCCAAGTTTACCTTAGTATAAATACGACAGTTACATGAATGCTTCCCCGGGTCTTGAGGGGGATCTCTCATTTTCTGCATAGCTAATTATCTAACAACTGCCATCTAACATGGATAATGAACACATACCCGTGTATGTAATGCAAGATGCTGCTGCCACCCTTCTGGTGTTATTTCTGTACGTCTATGAACGATGTCAATTCTTTTACTATTAATAATCCCTATGTTATATGACTTTTTTGAGAAAAAACTAACTGTGGAAAGAATTCTGTCATACTCATACATTGCTAGAGATCTCACATGCCCTGGATCCGTTTTCAGATTCCACAAAGTTCACTAAATGGATATGAGTAGGGCTCAATTAGCCCACTGTCCTCAGTACGTTGCTTGCTACCTGAAGCCTCATATTAAGCTCTCTATAGTCGCAGATCCATTTGATGAAAGACCTTTTTCTGCTCACCAACAAGGACTCCAGGGACTAGGAGTTATTCCTGTGACTTCCAGTCACTCACAGACTTAATGTGCTTATTTACTGCTTGGCTGTAACGTTTTATTGATATCTGAGGTCAATTTGTCAAATTGTGTCATTCCGAGTAATGCTGTTAAAATATTTCTGATTTCTTTTCCCTTCTGAAGATCTATGTTCCTTTCGAGTGCTCGTAGAATGGCCATCCATTAATACTTTTCGGGGGGTGGGGGCGGGATGGAGATGGGGCTGGGGGAGGGGGTCCTAAGGGGACAGAGGGTGTAGACAATGCATTTGTACATTTTCATCCAGATCTCTAGGCATCTAAAGAAGATGGAATGTTATCATGATTGCAAACATCGAGTTGGATCTTAATTTGGTGACTTTGAATTAGCTTTTTCCTCATGAAAATCAACTGCAGGGGGACACAGTGACAGGGGGCACATTCAATCCCCATCCTTTTATAGCAATCAATTAGTGGGCAGTTTCCCTTTAATGTCTGAATTTGACCTATAACTCCTGAGTCAGTTTAATAACAGTGAATTAAAACTACAATAACAAGGTCCAGTGATGATGAATCGTCCTTTTCCTGATTTTTCTATAGGCCGGGAAATGCCCAGTGTTAGAAGCATCAGATTAAAAAGGTCTCCATAAGGTAGCATAACAGGTTCAGCTAGCAACTGATCAGAAAATCAGAGCTAGACCAAATGGTCGGACACATATGGAGGAAACATGGTTCTATTCATTTGAACCAAATCTTAATTTTTTTTTTTTCTGGTTGTATTCTTTTGCAGGCTGACGGATCTGGGGGGATTGAAATGATCTGACTTTGGTTCAGAACATTCTATAGTGAAATCCCAAAATAAAGATTTAGTTAATCATCACCCACAGTAGATGATTTCAGTTACCTATTTAGAGGCTATAGAAGAGATTATAGAACCTTTAGGAGATGAGGTCTTGCTGAAGAAAGTATGTAACTTGGAGTGAACCTCGAAGGCTTGGAGCTTCTCCCTACAACTTTCAGGTTCTACTCCACTTCCTGCTTCTTGTGTGTGGACAAACCATGACCAGCTAACTTCCTGTTTCCGCCTCTATGCCACGCTGACCCCTCCTTTATGGACTCTAGTTCTCTGTAGCCCTAAGAACTTTTTTTTCACCTTACTTTGCTTCTTATAAGGATATTTTATCATAGCCCCAGAAAAAGTAGTTAATATGCCAACATTCAAGTCAGCATCCCTCACCGAAGCCAACCTAAGAATTAACTTACGCATCTGTCAGAATGGATAAATTAAAATGCTATGTGCGTTCACAATAGAATACCATCCAGTCTTAATGAAAGGGGACTGTGCCATTGCAACAATGCGAATGAATCAGGATGACACTGAGTGAAACAAGATCAAGTAGGTGTAGCAAAACAAACATTAGATGACTTCACATGTGTGGAATCCAAAACGCTGCGTTTACAGAAGTGTGGACGAAAATCGTGGACAGGAGCCCTGTGGTGGTGGCAAAAGAATACATAATTTCTGTTGTCCGGGAGGACTTTAGGAGCTATTTTCAAACACAGTGACAATCATAAATAACAATTTATACTACTTAAAACTTCCAAGAGTGTAGGCTCTTCGTACTCTTACCACAAAACCGTCATCACTATACAAAGTAATATATGTTTGCCACTTGACCTTAGCCACCCTAGTGGTCAGTCAATACTGCTGTTGATATTGTTCAGTCAGCCCTCATTGGCCAGTTGAATATGGGAAGAACTACTTGGCTTCGTTACTACTTTTACAAGCATTTCTCTCTCCACATCATTAAGAATGTGATAGCTATAGTATTTAGAGATACAGTTTGTTGTTACACCCAACCACATACCTTATAATAGCAACACTTCTGGACTTATAGACCGTGACCTTTCTGAGATGGGCACATGTAAGTGGTACAGAAAACCTGAAATCCAAACACGATTAGTTCACTGACTAGCCATCCAGAAGCCGTGTTACCCGCGGTCCTATTTTGTTTTGTTTTCCATCCCTCCTGTCTGCCAGCCACGGTGTATGCTTCGTGCAATAAAGATTTGAAGCAGGAAAACCGGACTGTTTTTTTCTAATTGTCATCAGTGAAAGAGGAAAGAGTTTCCCTACAAAAGACAACATAGAACCTGCCCCACCCCCCAGCCACACACACCCCTCCCCCCACACCCCTCCCCCCTGCTCTGCGTATGGCAGAAACTAAGGAGAAGCAGCACTCATGCATCGCACTGTGTCTTCTCTGAGTAACATGAAGGCTGTCCTTCAAAAATGGAATGCAGGGAAAATGGTATAACGGTTGGCAGTACCCCACAGGACCAGATCGAAGGACCAGCCTCTGGTGCCATCGAATACTGGATAAGATTTCCTGGTCAACTTACTGAGAAAAGAACTTCCTGTCTCTTCCCCATCATCAAAAAACTAGTACAGTCCTGCCCTAAAATCATCTGTTCTCCAGCATGATCTCTACTGGCAACCAGCTCGTTTCTCCAGCAGTGGCTGAGGTTGCCTGCCACACAACACAAGGGCCGAAGTGAGTCCTTCTGTGCAGTTGTAACTGGACTCCAAAAATCATAGCCAAGGTCCTGGAGCCACAAGACACATTAGCAGTCAGTCACTTTAATGTTTCTGTGTCATGTAACTCCATTGCTGTTAGTTAAGTGAATTGATATAATGGTTCATATGCAAATTTGCAAGTAAAGGTTATGTTTTGTAAATAGATAGTATAAATATAAATCATATTAATACCTTTATTCTGTCTTGTGATTTTAATTGGAATTAAATCCAAATATTTATTATGAAAAAGAAAAAAAAAGAGCTTCCCTTGCAGCTATCAGAGAGCAAAACGGAAACATATTTCTTTAGAAATTCCCCGAGAAGGCCTTTCTGTGTTTTCCCCTTACTGGTCTCTCTCTCTCTCTCTCTCTCTCTCTCTCTCTCTCTCTCTCTCTCTCTCTCTCTCTCTCTCTCTCTCTCGTCATTCAGTGGGAGAAAGGATGTGCTGATATGTCAGTCAGGAACCATGTTTAGGCAGGGATGGAGTCATCACACTTCTCTTGAATGGAGAGTGATGTGTTGGAAAGTACAAGGTCACCAAGAGATTAGAGTGTGCTTATCAAGAGAAGACTGGTACCCAAGAGGTAGATCAAATGTGTCATTTATCACTCCAAAGCAATTAACAACAGGTATAGCTATGACTGCAGTGCTTACATTATTTTGTAGACTGTTACATACTTTGATTTTGCACAGGTTAAAATTATCGTCATGCTCATAACTGACCCACTATGATGCATTTAAGGAGTTGCCTATAGTTTTGTTCACATTTTCTAAATTTCTTTCAGGAGAAGTGACTCATGGGAGATTCTAGTACTGCTGGGAAGGAGGTTCAGATGAGTTACATTAAACACTACTTAAAACACCTTTGGACTCTGCATCTGAAGGGACATGTTTGAAGCCTTGAATCTAAAGACAACAAATTATTTGAGGGTATTTTGTACGCACACGTAACTGAATTTTCTTTAGGACAAAACATCTTATTAAGGAAGGCAAATGAAATTGGAAGTCTATTCCCATCTATTTTGGCCAAAAATATCATTTCTATGTTTATGTTTAGCAGATCATGGAGTTATTAACATATCCCCCCATATATTTAATAAACGATTAGCCAAGTTGGAAATTTTTCCCTTTGCCATCAAAGAAGAATGTGTTCTCTCTTAACCTGTGTTCTCCCTTTTGACACACTTAGTCATAATTGGGTGTCTGAGGGTACAGGGTACAGAAGGCATACAACTTGTGGTAGTCTAAAAATAATCATGTTTTTAAAGTAGTTGGCATCCCCATGGAGAATAGACATTCCAACCAAAGGGAAAAAAATCATCATGGAACAAAATGTATGCAGGCAAACAGAGTGGATTCAGAGTGAAGAAACTTTTACAGTGGGACATCAGGCTTGTTTGGAACATTGTGGATTCTGAGGTTATAAAGAAATCCCCAGAATGTGAGTTTGTAGCTTCAAAGAATGGAGTATTTGGGCCATTCCTTTATGTGGTCATTCTTTAAGAGTAGGATGATTTAAAAAAAAAAAAAGCTTACAGAAGAATAATGGTCATCCACCATTTTAGGGGTCCACAGACTATAGGCATTCATATAGGTACCTATCAACTGTTCCTCTCAGAATGAGATTTGAACCCCCCCCCCCCTTTTGTTTGAATTTTAAAATGTGGTGTTTGGCTTGTAACAGGCATAGTTTTAGGGATCTGAAAGAACTTAGTCCCTTGTTTCCAAGAATATGTTCCTAGTAGGACAAGGAGCCCAAGCTTCAGGAGGGGTGAGATGGGCAGAGTGTTGACTTACTCTTCAAACCCTGTAGTACAGAGGTACAGAGGTCTTTATATGCAGAGAGAGCAGCCCCATGCTAACACACAAGCAGAGCAGGCAAATGTATAGAACACTCCCCCCCCTGCTTTATTTTGTCATAAACAAATTACTTCACTATAATTTTTCGGCTCCATCCTAGTTTGCTTAATATGTAAACTATTAGAATATGCAAAACAATTTAAATTCTTGGCATGTATCCTTCAGTTTCTTGTCTTTAAAATGTCAAGAACTGTTTCCCTCAAAATAAATAACATATTATGTTTATGAAAGAATTCAAATAGTTTCCTGAAGAATGCTCTTTATATTCTATATTTTAAGGCCTGTTTTAGTTCTGTTTTTTTTTTTATTTGTGTAATTGCTAATAAAGTGAGTGTTTCTAAAATCAGAGCTCACTCTGGAGATGATCCAGCATGTCAGCGAAAATGATGGAGAAGATGCCATGGGTTCTAACGCCCAGCAGAACTAGGTGGGAAATTTGTAATGATTTGTAAACATTTTCCCACTTACTATGATTCGGATATGGATTGCGGCCCAGAAAAGATGTGGATATATTTTGATAGTCCTTTGTAATTAGCTCAGCAATGTTTTCCTAAGTTATGATTTCATATTGACTATGAGAAGTTGCACATTTCTGAGATGCCTCTTCTACAGAAGGTATGGGGTTATATGGCAATGATTAAATAGACTGTAAACTAAATTAAACAGGGTCTAAAGCCAAGTACTCATGAATTAAAGTGTGGGACAAGTAGATCGAAGAAGGGAAGCTAATAGATAATGATATGCTTTAGGTATAATTCTGAGCACCTGGCCAGTATATTTTTATACAATACCAGAAACTGTCATGTAATAATGAGAGAGAGAGAGAGAGAGAGAGAGA
>NW_022196909.1:33476106-33540163 GCF_008632895.1 Mastomys coucha
AGAGAGAGAGAGAGAGAGAGAGAAATAGAGAGAGAGAGAAAGAGAATGTGGACTTCCATGATTCTATAACTAGAATCAGCATATGATTAAAAGGACATGTCATTACCCAAACACTACACTGTCAAGGTCTGCCTTGCTAAGATGTATACGAGCCAGGGTTGGAAAACCTGACTGAATGTTGAGGAATGCCTGGCCCACACTCCTTATGAACTTCAAAATGGTAGTCATCATCTCTTTAAACTCAGGGCTGGGTCCTGTGTTTTTCTGTCCTGATGACTGGGGAAGAAGAGAACCAGAGAGATATGTCTGAATCCCATCCATTCTCATCTCCAGCTTACCCTGATCCCTGAGAGAAGGCTTAGTCTACGCCTGGGTGGGGACTTGTTCTGGTTTAAGTCTTCCTGGTTAATGTGGAGCTAAGGGCTCTCTTCCTCTAAATCTCACTTTTGTATAGCTCGTGAGGATTAATGAGTTAATATCAAAAAAATGCTACAGGGCAAATCCTCACTTGCCTGAAAGAGCATACAATTTTTATTTTGTCTTTTATGTTTTCTGACAATCCGTTCTGTCTGCCACCGGGCTTTGAGTGGAGGAGGGCGCAGAGAATTTAGGACAAGATGATGAATCTTACTCAAGGGCATCTCAATGGCTTTGAAAAAACACATAATGCAATCATGCGGGTCTTGGGCCCTGTGTAGTGGAGAAAATGAAGACAGCCAAATTTTAGATAAAAGACAATATAGCTCTTCTGTTATTATTTAGGAGACAAATTACATCAATGAACTTTATTCCTAAAATATCTTTTATCATTGCATATCTACCTAATTTTATATAGAACAGCTATGAAGTTTAAAAAATCACCTGATGGAATGATTAAGGCTGCATGTTACTTTAAATAATAGATAAATAATTTATTTTGTCTCCCTTGAGAAATAGGGCAAAGGGAGAAGAACCCAGATTGTACTATTCTTAAGAAAGATAATGCCTGGTGATGGGTAGTTTGAATTGTCAACTTGATGCAATTTAGAATCACCCAGGAAGGGAGTCTCAGCAGATGGCTGTCTACATTGGCTTGACCTGTGAGAATACCTGTGAGGGGACTGTCTTAATTAAGTTAAATGATGGGAAGACCCAGCTCACTACGGGTGGCACCATTCCCTAAGCAAGAAGTACCGAACTGGAGAGATAAACATAGGAATTAATTAATACCTTCAAAGTGGCTAAATGCCACCTGCCTAATCAATTGCTTTTCTTACTGTTGTGAACACACACCTGGCAGGATGGAAACCAAGGGAAGAAGTTTTTACCATCTCATATGCTACAGAAGGGATACTGTCCACCATGGCAGGAGTGTAAGGCAATGGTGGCACAGCCTCCCCAGTTAAGAAGCAGAGGGGGATACAGGAAGTGGCCTCAGGCTATGAAATCCCATCATTCTGTCCAATGAGTAGCACTACTAGCCAGGGACCCAGTGTTCAGGTGTATGAATATATTTAGGCCACAACAACACCCACAAGAAAGTCAAAGTCAAAAGAAGAGGTATCATTAATTTCATATGTTTACTAGGATTAAAACATTAGCTTGTTTGCCACACTTCCCGTTGCTTGCCCTCCAGTGAGTCTATTGAAGATGAACCTGCAGATGTGTGAGCAGTCTTGTTCATCAGGACACTACTCTGTGTTTTTCTGCTTAACCAATCAGCCAGTCCATCAATGGATTCATTCATACATTAATTTAAAATTAAGTTTATTATTTAATGTGTGCCTGCATGTACGCTTATGTACCACGTGACTCAAGAAGACTAGAAGAGGGTGCCTGATACCATGGACTTGGAGTTACAGATGACTGTAAGCTACCATGTGATGCTGAATGGAACTTTGAATTCTGAAAAGAGCAGCCAGTATTCTTAACTATTGAACCAATTCTCCAGCCTTGTGATGTGTTCTTGATTGGCTTATTGGATTGTCACCATTGTCAAAGGTGACAAGGCCACCTTAGTAGCCAAGAAGGACTCAAACTTGGCGCTCTCTGATGCCTCAAACACAGATTTTTTTTTTTAAATAACATGTTTTTTTTTTTTTCAACTAGTAAGTCTAAGTCCCAAGTGTCAACCAGGAGCAGAAGGAGAGGAGGAAATTGAACCCCTACATAGGGACCAAAAGCTTCAGTTTTTGTGAAACTTTGTCAACTGTTTCTCTTTACTCGAGATCTAAATCTCTTTTATCAGTCCCATGATACTGAGCCTTGAAGGGGAAAGTGCTCAGTCAATACTTGGTTAAAAGCTCAGGGAAGTTCTGGCATGTGGCTTCTCAGGAGAATGCCATATTACATAGGCGAAGTGGACAGTGTAAATAGTATAATCAGGGTAGGGAAAATTAAACAGTAATAAAAGATCTTGTGGCCACATTGAGAAAGGAGGGCAGCTGGAGACTCATTAAGCACAACAGCCGACTTTTGAGCTGAAGGCCCGGGTTCCTTCTTAGACCAAGCTGTTAAAATCAAAGTTAACAGTCTGAATACTGAGTCTCATTTCAGTGATGCTTGAACACCTTCTTGGCCTTTGAAGGCAAGTGCAGGCACAGGTGTCAAGTGTGGACATACACTGAGGCTGGCCAACTCCTCTAGCTTTCTAAGAGGTAGAAGAAGCAGGAGGAAACTGGAGTCAGGTCCTCCAGGGAATCGTGGACTATTCTGAATTCCAACCCAACTCATATCCTTCCTGGGAAGATTTGTCATTCTGCCTGTAGGCAGGACTGAACTTCAGTTGCCTCTGACATGAGTGCACTTGTGAAGCTCATTAACCTTCCTGGGAAGACGGTCCCCTTAGAAATACCCAGCATCTGTCTCTGAAAACACGTTCTATATCTTGATAAAGGGGATGAAGCCTTCATTTTGTCGTCTCTTAAAGAGACAAGGTTAGTGATTGATCACTGGCACCGTGATGAGTGGGTGCGCCTCGCACACCAAATGACACTGGCTCTCCCTTCCTTTCTACTCTGCCTTCAGAGCCCAGGATTCTGAAATATATTACTCCATTAATATTTAAACCCATGTCAGAAAAATGCTACTCTTTTGACATGGAAATATCACTAGTTGTTCTGTACCACAAGCAGATATTCCCGGTTCTAGAACGAGCTTCTTCACCAACTACCATAGCACTCTTTGCAGGCGAGGACCTAGCTAAAAAGAAATAAAGATTTCCTCTGCCTTGTGAGTCTGTATTCTCTGCTCATAGTCAAGCTCATAACTCTGTAGGTAGCTTCAAAAGAAGAATTTTGAAATTATTGAACCATGGCAGGAATAGCAAAATTTCCACAATCCCAGAGACAAATTTCTTGAAAACTCTTTGATCATGAGATCCATAAAAGATGTCTCATGTCCCTGTCTTTCACCAGCATAGTCTCATCTATTTGTCTGGGTAATTTCTGACTCCGGCAGACATACAGGCAGAACTCAGAATTTCTACCTCTGCCGGCGTTTAATTTTGCTCCATCCAATTTCCGTAGAGTTCTTTCCACTCCCATGCCTGTCTTGTTCTTCTCTTCCCCTGCTTTGGTGTGCCTATCAGCATTCCAAAGAAGTTAACATTTAGCAAGCTCCACCTTTAAAGCTTAGGAGATAGACAGACTCTATGATTAAAAACAACAACAATAACAACAACAAACCTGACTGATTCATATCAATCCTCACCCTGTCATTGATCCTTGTTGATGATCCTGTCAGGGCATTTAACACATCCATGTCTCAGAGAGCTCCAACTTACCAATAGCATTGTGGTGGCTTCCAATCATACCAGCTTGGTAGGAATATAAAGGCCATTAAAAATAGGCATGAACCACTCTGAGATTCCTTTTAAAGAATTGTGAATTCTGGATCTCCCCCATCTGGGCAAAGCTGGGCAATGATTGATTTTGCTTTCTCCATTTGAATGATTGGAAACCTAATTTGCCTGAGTGTCCATAGGAGACTCTGACCTTTGAAAAGACATCTTCTCACTTCCTAACACGTATAGTTTTTTCTCTTCCCTTTAACTTTGGCATATGAAAATTGAAACTGGGGTCACAAAACTGAAGCAGAGAGTAAGAATTTGAAACTAGTTTGTTTAATGACTGGATATTTTTTTTTAAAAAAAATCAGATTATACTTTTTGCGTTTATGTTCATAGTTGACCTTTCTAATAAACATTTTAGAATATAGAGCAATTTGTTCTCTGTTTGTGAGGTTCACGTTTCAATGAAATGGTTATTTGATTGGAAACTGCCACAATATTGTTGGTAAGTTGGGGGGTGTCTGAGACATGGATGTGTTATCTCAGTATAAGGCTATCTTCTGCTTTCAGGCTTCACAAGAATTAGACATAGAGCTAGCAGGGAAATAGGAAATCGATGGCTCAGCAGGAAAGGACACTGCTAAGAAAGACAACGTGAGTTCGATCCCCAGGACCCCAGTTTGATGGAAAGAGAACCAAGTCCTTCAACTTCTCCTCTGACCTCTATTTTGCACGTGTGCCTCCCCCCACTCTTCTGTTCTAACTTTTCTTTGCTGGAGGGTCAAAGATACTTTTGTATTAAATGGTACTAATATATTCTTCCTGAGTTTTCAGTACCTAGACTTTAAGCTTCCCAAAGCTTATCATAATCAGCAGAATTATCAATTAAAAAAATTAGATCTTGCCATGACTGTCCCCCCCCAAAGACTTATGAAAACAATGGTGGCTAATGGGAAACAAGAGAGAAATTTGAAAAAGCAAACCCAGCAAATATTACCTATTATACATTTCCTTACAACAATTATTAGTCTCATTTGGGCTCTATCATTTCAACTTTAGATAAAATCATTCTTTAAGAAAATAAATAGGAAATTACCTAGGCATTAATCACTATGGGGTATATTTACACACATATTTATGAGTTAATACAGAGATGGATTATATGTAAACTATACACAAAGGGCATGTATTATTTATAGTTTTCTTCATTTGTGAAGTTTTGTGGAGTGATTTGCCTGCTAAGTCTTACTTCCACCTTGGGTTTTTCTGCGGCTTTTTTCTACTGTACAGTTTCTTATTGAGAAGTTTGGGGACACACATCACTTGGGATGCAAGGCAGAAGCTAGTGGCAGATGAAGCTGCTCCTGAGCCTGACTCATAGGAAGAGAAACTAGTAAAGAAAAAGCATCCATGATAACCCAGACAGGAAAGTGAAACATTTCTAAAAAACCATCATCAACAATAACAATAACAACAACAACAACAACAACAACACAGCTGCGGCTATGATGGAAAGCCATGACATATTTGGCAAGTTAAGCCCAGGAGTGGGTCTGCCTGGTAGTGGCAGGGAGTAGATATGATATCAAATTTCACCCTACACATGTATGAAAATTTCAAGACTAGAGACCAATTAGAATAAGATAAGTTCCACTCCCAGATTCCTACGGAGCCAGGAAGAAAATATGGGCTGGATGCAGTTGTGACTGGGTTCCATCTACCGGTGTTGTCACACTGTTACATCCTGAATGTAAGGCTACATTCAGGCCATTTGTTACATAATCCTTGTTTTTGTATAGCTGCTCCAACTTTTTGGTTCTCCCTAAGTTCGTAGATGTTTTGTTTCAATGTATTTAAAGAAGAAGAGAGAGAAAGAAAGAAAGAAAGAAGGAAGGAAGGAAGGAAGAAAGGAAGGAAGGAAGGAAGGAAGGAAGGAAGGAAGGAAGGAAGGAAGAAAGGAAGAAAGGAAGGAAGGAAGAAGGAAGAGATTTGGTGATCCTGGTGTTCTTTATTAAAGGTTGCCGGGTACTTTTCATTATGAGTGGTGTCTTGGGTGGTTCTGGTTGCTATAACAACACCAGAATAGCATAGGCAGGGTGGCTTATGGGACAAATATGTATTTCTCACAGAAGTAGATGCTAGAGGACTGTTACCTCCTGGCAACAGGGTTGAGTTATTGGGGGAGGTCCTCTCTTGGTGGGAAGAGAGATCTGCCTGTTGTTTATTCTTCAGTAGGGAGAGAAGAGTGACTGTAAAGACGCCTTCTAAAATTTTCTCTCTAGCAGTGGTTCTCAACATATGGGTTGACGGCCCTTGCACAGGGCTTGCTGCCTAAAACCATCTGAAAACACAGATAGATACATCATGATTCCTAATAATAGCAAAACTACAGTTATGAATACTAATAGAAATAATTTTATGGCTGGGGGTGGGGGGGTCATGAGGAACTGTATTAAAGGGTTGCAGCACTAGGAAGGTTGAGAATCTCTCTGCTCTGTAGACACTGGGCCTCTCTCATCCTGAGGGCCCCAGCCTGGTCATCTAACCATCTCCTAGAGGCCTGGTCTCTACACTCCACTGCACTGGAGACTTGAGGTTTCACTGTGTGAAGGGTGGTAAGTTGGGGGTGGGGAGGTGAGGAGGTGGGGAGGTGGGGGTGTGTGGGGGGTGGGACCATGGGACCACAAATGTTCAGTGGGTAGCAACTGCTTTAGGAAACAGAAAAGGATGTGTTTTATAGGGTAAAGGTTGTCACATCTGAGACTTATCATCTTATTGAAAAAGGAGGGTAATTGGGAGTATTAATAAGTTTATCAGTTGTGTTTAAAGTCCTAAATCCTCACCCTTATGGCGACCAAGGGAACCTGCATGGCTGTCAGTTAGTACAGCTGGGTCAGGGTTTGTGGTGTGAGAATAATTGCCAGAAGAGGCGCAAGAAACCCTCCCCCTTTCCCCTCAAGTCAAGTAAAGCATAGGACCCAACCCTTGTAAGAACAAGACAGCTTGCATGTGTCCCGCTGAACGTGAGTCTGCAGACCAGTATCGGACAGAAGAAACAAGTTTGTTTTATATACATATTTAGCTAAAACTTTGAATCCTCAAAACAGTAGCTATCAGGGCCTTCTCTTCTATCAGGTTCCGGGACTGTTTTGCATTCCGGAAATGGAAGATTTCCAAGCTTCAAAAGCCATCCGTGGTTTACGGTCAGAGTCTCTGCCTTGGTGACATGGATCCATATTCCGCTTTGGAGAAGGAAGCCATGAGGAACGCAAAAAGAGTCGTGGAACCATGCTATAACACATGATTGAGCCTGATCTTTTCTTATGGAAAGCCTCCTCACTCATCCTGGACGTGAGAGCTTTGCAGTATTGTAGGCGAGAAGCTGAGCGACGTAAATCAATGCTTTGGCGAGAAACCAAACTGATTGGGAACGAAAGATGGCTATAATTCATAAGAGAGCCGAGCAGTAGCGTAACCTGCGCGGAATTGATGTTATTCTGGAGGCCGAATGGGGCTCGGGGCTGTTCCTAAACTCTGCGCTGTATCTGCGAAGGTGAGGTGATTATTGTAAATCAGGATCGAGCTGGGAAGAAAAAAAAAAAAAAGCTGTAGCTGGAGACAGATGCTCTAATTAGCAAGATATCCATTTCCAAATTATTATGTTTTCAAATAAATCCTGACATGCAATTTTGGAACACTGGAAAATAATGCCAAGCCAACCCGAGTGGAAACAGGAAGTAAATCTTGGCAGAGCTGTGCGCCCTCGGAGTATTACTGATAATTCATTACATTGCCGAGGAAAGGGTGGCGAACCTAACGATTTTCAGAAACAGCCTTTAACTTAGGGTGGTTTTTCTTAAACTCAGAGCTACAAATTGAAATTGGCAAAGTCAGAGGAGGGGAAAAAAAAAAACTCCACCTGTAATTACTAAAGTGGGTAGTTCAACCAGATAACTTCAATTGATCTGTAAGGACCCTCATGTTTGCAAGTACCAAATACAGCTGAGAAGTCTTGTGAACTTAGTTTTGCTCTCTGGTACACGGGATGCATCATTGCACATCCCTGAAGAGTCTATACTGCCCCTACATGCAGGCATACAATTCTACTTTCTTGTCACTGTCTATTTATGTTATGTATAAATTTGAGACTATTGTAAGTCCATAAAAATATCAACCCTATTCCAAATATCTCTAATCCTGATATGTAGTAGCCACTTCGTTCATGGAGAAAGTGGGTATGGAGGCAGGCACTAAGCATAGGAGTGGGGGAGGGGTCAGGTAACGTTTTTTTCAAAACATGACTCGTTTGGTCTATGAGAGAATTCTGTTGGTTGCTATTAATGTTGTTTTACTATGTGCACCCCAACCTTGTGATGTACTATGGAAGTTGAACCTATATATTATAAAACTTTAATTTTATTGTCCGAGTTTAGATATTTTGTCTGAATGAATATCATCTGTACACTATGTGTGTACCATGACCTTGGAGACCAGAAGAGGGCATCAGACTTCTGGTACGGGAGTTTCAGACCTTTGTGAACCACGGTATGGGTTCTGGGAATTAAACTTGGGTTCTCTAGAAAAGCAGCCAATACTCTTAACGACTAAGCTGTTTCTCTAGCCCCTGCACCTGCATTTTTTTGGGAGGTATTTAAAAAAAAATCACTTTATTCATTTACATTTCAAATGATATCCTCCATCCCAGTTTTCTCTCTATAACCCCCTATCCCATCCTCCCTCTCACCCCTCCCCTTTGCCTCTATGAGGGTGCTCCTCCACCCGGTCAACCACTCCTGCATTATTGCTTTAATTCTCCCTGCATTGGGGCGTCAAGTCTCCACAAGACCAAGGGTCTCCCCTACTTGCCCCCATCATTGATGCCAGATAAGGCCATCCTCTGCTACATATGTAACATGGGTCCTGCTACATAAGAACTCATGGGTCCTTCTATGTGTACTCTTTGGTTGGTGGTTTAGTCCCTGGGAGCTCTTGGGGGAGGGGAGGTTGATATTGTTGTTCTTCCTGTGGGGTTACAATCCCCTACAGCTTTCAGTCCTTCCCCTAGCTCTTCTATTGGGGTTCCCAGGCTCAGTCTGATGGTTGATTGTATCTGCATCTATATTAGTCAGGTGCTGGCAGAACCTCTCAGGGGACAGCTATACCAGGCTCCTGGTGTGGGAGTTTAGTGTCTGCAGATGGGATGGATCCCTAGGTGGGGCAGTCTCTGGATGGCCTTTCCTTCACCCACCCATCTCAAAACTTTTAACCCAGGATTGTTCCTGTCTAGAGGAAATGTAGGGACAAAGAAAAAAAACAAAAAAGGAACACCTGAATTTAAATTGACTAGCTGAGGACATCTGCACATCGACATTTGGGTATCATTGGTTTACTGGCTGTGTGAGCATTTTTTTTCTTTAGCCCTCGACACAGCCTCTGGATACTACCAAACCAACAAGAAGGAATGGATGTTGTGACTTAAAACTATAAGGGAGCACCGGGCAGTGGTGGCGCACGCCTTTAATCCCAGCACTTGGGAGGCAGAGGCAGGTGGATTTCTGAGTTTGAGGCCAGCCTGGTCTACAGAGTGAGTTCCAGGACAACCAAGGCCACACAGAGAAACCCTGTCTTGAAAAACAAAAAGAGGAGAAAACTATAAGGGAGCTAAGTCGAGGCCAGAGAACAAGGAGACCGACAAGCTCAAGGATCAAATAATCTGAAGCTGGAATACCTGTACAGACTGTTCGGCACATGTTGACAGAAGCTCTTGGAATGCAGAGCCACAGTTTGGGAATTGAGCAAGAGAAGGGTGGAGAATGGCTGCTCTTCAGCTGTCATTTGCCCCTGCCTATCATTTGTCACTGACGAGACAAGGGGACTGCACGTTGACATTTGGGGTATCATTGGTTTACTTGTTCAAGACGAGAGAGTCCCCTTGAACAGCTCGGTGACAAACCTTAGACATCCTTACAAGGATGTTCGTGCCATTTGAAGCCGGTCTTTTGGAGTTCAGTTCACGTGGTCGTTGCCAGCATGGCAACGGTAATGATCTTTCTGCCGGGAACTGCTCTCTGAACCCTTCGGAAGAAGCATCTCAATTGGTCTTCCTATCACTTCTCGGAGACTGCCGCTCACCCTCCTCTTTTAGAGGAGGACACCAAGAGAAACCGAAGTCATTGATTAAGCGCTTCATTATTGGGTAGCAGAACTGGGATTACACGTTGAATACTGCCTTCCGAACCCACTTCTTTATCCAGGATGCCATTCTCTCTCAAGGTCTGGAGAATATTATACAGCACGAGTCAGCAAACTCTGCTGCTCTAAAACCAGACAACACATAGGTTTTGTGGAGTCTAGACTGCATTTATCGTAATACTGTGAAAACCAATGAATAGGCGGGCCATGTCCCAATAAAACTTTATTTACAAAACAGGCAACAGGCTGTTCTATAGTATTTTTAAAATGTCTACCCCAATGGTAATTTAAAAAAAAACAACTAACAAAAACCTATGCATTTATTTGCTTCCACATAGACCTTCATGAACAAAGATGCAATGTGAATATTCTAGTCCGATTTACTTTGAAGATGTTTGTCCTTTCTGACTTCCCAGAGGCAGAGGGCCAAGAACTTAGAGGAGACTTACAACATGGCAGTGACCTTGCCTTGACCTGGTCATTCACCTCGTTGGCCCTGTGATCAGATGCACAGATTAATGAGCTGGCCTTAAGAGATGGAACATTCTAGAAAAAAAAAATTGCACTCAGAGAATGCAACCCCCCTGGATGAGGACCTCACCTATGGTTTAACTTCTTTTTTACCTTTGTTCTTTAATGGCTTGTATTCAAACCAGATAAAACCACAAACTCTTGAAGGTTACGCTCCTGAATGTGCTGTTTTTGCTTTATTTTGGTTTCGCCTGGTGCATGTTTACACTAACCGAACATTGACTGAAAATATTTGCATTCCATTTTATCAAAATGAAGAGAACCTTTGCAGCCCAAGCTCCTTCAGATGTCCTGCTAATGAGTGACTAGCAGACAATTAATATTAATAGTGGCTTTCGGGAATTTTTTAAGCTCTCTTCAGTTTTGTTTTTCTCCATATGGGAGCTGGGATCGTGGCAGCTGCCATAAGTGATGTGATTTGTAAGACTGAGTGAGGAGACAGACAGCTGAAAGCTGTGTTAACTTCAGAGCGATAAATACTGACTCCTGTTGGCATCACATGTATGTATATAACATATATCACACACTCAGATCTATCCCATGTATATCTCTATATACATATGTATACCACAAATAACAGACAGATATATCTCATAAAACACACACATATACTACATTATATATATGTATATATATATATCATATTATGCACACAAACACACACACACACACACACACACACATCACTCAGGCTTCAGCTAATTATCCCCAAAGTCTGTATGTCTATGGGCATGAAAATTGTCCTGGATAATGTTTCATCGGTTCCCATTAACATTCTTTTGTTTTGGTCATAGTTGAACATTCTAGAACTGTGAGGGACTTGGGCACACTGAAAGGGACATAGTAGAGTAGGCAGTAACTTTTTATTTTGTATCTCCCAGTGCTTTGCTTGCTTGCTTTGTTGTTGTTATCCTACATATGTTTTTTTTTTTTTTGGTCTTTTCCTCCTGTTTCTGGATACAAGATAAAAGTCATACTTTTAAATAATCCTGAAGGACCTGATTCGTCTTAGTAGGAGAGAGCTGGGAACCTGCTTTCTCTCCTGAGCGCTGGGACATGGATACATATATGTATGTGGATATCATTGTGTGTCGTTTCAATGCTGAAAGCCATTTGTTGACTCCAAGAGGAATGACAAGCACATCCACGAACCACGTCCACACAGCTTCTCATGTTGCCTAGACAAGAGGTTCCTAACTCAAAGCTCAAGAACTATACCTAATGTCTTATATTTCTCTTTTACCTTTTTCAAGAAGTCTTATCTTTCAGAAGTCTTAAGACCAGGAACTTCTAATGGTTGATCGTCACCAGGTCAGAGAATTACAGAGTGGGTGGGGAATCGAGCCCCATTCATTCAGAACCAGAGTGAGAAATGGATCTCCTAAGGAACGTGGATGACACTACGGAAGGAGACAAGCATCACACACTTTCTTTGGGCAATGAACTCGAGATCAGAGTGAAAGGCACTTTCTCAGAGGAAGTATCAATGCCATTGTTAACGTTTCTTCCGGGAAACCTCCTGAGTTATGCTATTGAAGGGAACATCTGTCTCTTATTGTCCAGTTTGTTGTTCTATAGCATGTCAGAATTTAACATCATTTCCTTTGCATGCTAGTTTTGGTTTTACGTTTGTTGGCTGATCCATATGCTTTCCCGTTCATTCCTGTGAATGCCTCTCAGCATTTTTCCAGAAGCACCAGAAACATCCAAATATTCTAAGAGTAATGCTAATCCATACTGAGCTCACTACATGCTGCTGCGTTGGCTCATAGGCATACATTACAAGCATCTTCTTAGGTAAGTGTTGTGACAGCTCAATGGAGGCTGCACTTAGGTTTGAATATTGGGAGAGTGATGGAGGCCTATGTGGATATTTCTTTCCACCCAACTGGCCCTTTCCTATCCCTTAGCCTGCAGCTCCATTGCCTGTTATTTCAACGTGTGCATATCTAACATACTTTATAACATGATTTTATTTAATATACACATACTCATCCCCAGAGGGATTTATCCTTTCTTGTCAGTAGGCCTTCTTGTTGGACAAATCCCTGATAATACCAACAGTGAAGCTGAATGAAGGTGACTTTCAAGTCCCGGCTGAAAAAAGGAATCAAATAATCTCAGCTTCCCAGAAAGAATAACATCTAGAAAAAGAAAAATCACATCTACTGGGGATGTACTTTTTGAATTTCTGGTCCACGTGTGTCCTCAGTATTATGGAGAATGTAAGTGAAATTCAAGACTCACTCTTCCCAGTAAGAAATATATAACTTTTACTGGGGATTAAGAACTACACTTATCTGTGGATAAATACTAGGGTGTACTTAACAATTACTATGGCTTAGTAAACTGGCAGTTGCAGGTTTTCCCATAAGATCTATGACTTCACAAAACCTAGGTCGTTGGCTAGGCTTCCCCTGTTTGAGTGAGCCTAGGTACAATAAATGGGCTATTAGTTCCTACTGCACAGATACACGTGCCAGTACAGATGTCGCCCTCCCTGAGGAAAGCATTCCTAGGAGAAGGGTTGTCCACATGTCCTTGGAAGTTTGGCATGATCCTCATGACTTGTAGACTAAGTCAGTTTGCCGGTAAACAGATATATAAGGAGCCACGGTGTTCAGATTGATACATATGTGCCCCAAATCACTACGCAGTGAACAGGTACCTGAGGGAAATCCCCATGTCTAACCACAAATGTTAAATATGCCATTGCATTATCCTAAAATAAACTGGAAACATGAGACCTACTAAGCAAGACAAGGGCTGTGAACTGATTAAAAAAAGAAGTTCAAATACAGGAAGTAGAATTATTAACAGAACCGAATATATAATAGATGTATGATAAACACTTTGATGATTGAATTTCAAGGCTGCTTATAAAAATCCATGGGCTCTCTCTGCTCCCACTTCTCAGTAGAAGGGTTTTACTTAAGCAGTGGGAAAGATCACTTACTTGTTTTTAACTGTTGTTAAGAAGAAGGGTTACGCAAGGGATTTCTTCATTTTCTTGCTTTCCTGTTCCAGCCCTCTCTTTGCCTGTCATGGATCATTTTCTCTCTCTTCCTTTCTTCTTTGCCCATGGGACCCATGACTTCCATTCCTACACATTTCTGTGCCATATGGGTAAGAGAACAGAGTGGGGGCAGTCATTCCTTTTATCTGTCTCTGTAAACAGTCCCAGAAACACGAGACTCGACTAAAGAAAGTTTATATAACCAGATGCCTGACGTAGGGAAATCATGTCAAGACTAGGGGTACTACAGGAGATTTGAGGGTATCACCTAAAGAGAGTTTAAAGAGAAATCTTTATATATATATATATATATATATATATATATATATATATATATATATATTTATATATATATAAATATATATATATATATTTCTATATATATATATAGAAATCTTTATACATATATATGTGTGTGTGTGTGTGTGTGTGTGTGTGTGTGTGTATTTTAGAAATGATGATTAGGATTTCTTCATGATTTAAACGAGTTTGCTTTTTATCCCCCCAACTGAAAGAGCATTTGTTAAAGACAAAGCCAAGATTCTGTAAAAGGCATGAGTCTAAAAGATAAACATCCTCCCATTGGTAAAGTGTGGGAGAAGCTGTGCCAGAAATATACTGCAAACCATCTTTCTACCATCCTGGGATGAGGGGGGCCCCTCTGGCATGGACTTGCTGCTCAAGAGCCAATCTTTCTGTCTTCCTAATGTGGGAATCCTGAATGGCAACTTCAGGAGGAGTTTCACGACTGCAATGCTCGCAACAGGACAAGAGGAAGCATCTTTGACCACAGGTTTCCAAATTCTTTGCCACAGGCTCCTAGAGCTGTAATCACGCAGATTGGCTGGAGAATAAATAGAATGCAGGCAGATGGTCATAGCATGTGTAGGACCATAGACATGAACATTCGCTCCAGCCTCACACCTTCCACTCTGCATCATGGGAGGGATGAGGAAGGTGGCAGAGAAACTCCAATTAAGAGCTCCCAGGGAGAGATTCCTTTGACCACACTGACATCTTCCCTGACTGTGGCCTCATGCATATTCTGCAAAATAACGTTTCTGCCTCTTTCTTACACAGGCATGAATTAGACAGTCAGAGATGACTATACTGCCTTTCTATCATGGTCATGCTATTTGCTCTGCTTCAGCCGATCATCGTGTGCTGAATTTGGGTAATTTCTAGTCTTATTGCAAGGAATAGTGATCCTGTGCCTTATTGAGGACAGAATAGGGGATGGAAAGATTGTTCAATAGTTAAAGGGCCGTGCTGCTCTTGTAGAGGACCCATGTTCAGTTCCTGACACCCATTTGGCAGCTCACAGCTGTCTGTAACTCCCAGTTTTAAAGGGTGGTTGGCCCATTAGGCCAACAGAGTTGTGGCAATCGGTGAGGCCACATTCCTGCCAATGTCACTATCTTGAATTTAGCATGTTTTCATTTCCTGTCATTAAATCCACTTTTCCTCATACCAGTCATTCTTCTCAGCTGTGCCTCTTTCTGCTTTTCTATTTTAAATGTTTTTCTTTCCCCAAGATACTGATGTCAGCCACTGCAACATCTGACATGACTCAGATCCCTTCTTTACATATTTGTTTAAAAAAGAAAAAAAAAAAAACCAATCACATCCAGATGTAGTTTTCATCATAGCCCAGATCCGTTCTAAGAAGTTTGGGTATCTGGGGCTGTTTTACCATCAGCAACTTTGTGCATACTCCTGGTTCACAGTGGCTAGGATGCTCCACTGGTATCTCTTGCTTACAACCTAGAGTCTTAAGGACCAAGGGGCTGTGGTGGCCTCTGTACTTGAGAAACACTGGGACCAATGTTCGAAATCAAACCAATTTAGAATGGGCCCCTGCACCTTTGGGCTGCCCCTGTATTTGTTTAAGACGCGGTTGACCTTAAGATCATTTTTTATCCTCAGAGAGTGGTGCTCTCCCTCCTTAAGGCTGTGACCCTTTAATACAGCTCCTCATGGTGTGGCGACCGCCAACCATGAAGTTCTTTTACTGCTTCTTCCTAACTGTAATGTTGTTGCCCTTGTGAATCGTAATGGAAATATCTGTTATGTGAATCCCAGTGGGGCCACGAGTCACATATTGAGGACCACTGCCTTAGCTGGTTAAGTCTTTGCCACGCAAGCGTGGAGACTTTGAGTTTATTCCTGTGGTACTGAAGAGAAAAGGCTGGTGTGTGCCTATCATCCCAGTTGGGTACAGGCTGACACAGGAAAACCGTGATAGCTTGTGGACCAGCCAGTCTATCTGAAACGGTAAACCCCAGAATCAGTGAGAGACCCTGACTAAAAAAAATGTTAAATAAATAAATAAATAATGGATAGGGACATTGCTCTGTGATTAAAAGGACATACTGATCTTGCAGAGAACCCAGGTTTGGTTCTCAGCACCCACATGGCAGCACATAACCATCCGTGAGTCTAGTTCTAGGAAACCTGACATCCTCACCTTATCTCATCTCACCTCACCTCACCTCATCTCACCTTACCTCACCTCACCGCTGAAGGCTCCAGGAACTCAAATGGCACACATACATGTATCCAAGCAAATCCACTCATACTCATAAGATACAAATTAATAAATATTTTGAAAATAATAAAGTGAAACCATAAATTAGATTAAAGAAGTCATCTGACATTGACCGCTGGCCTCTACACACACACACACATACACACACACACACACACACACACACACACACACAACACATCCACAAAAATAAACACATACATAAATATAGAAGAATCTCTCATCTACCTATATTCAAAATCATATCAGAGATATATCAAGAAACCCCTGGGAATACCACCCAAATCAATGCATTCTGAGCTACACATTCTTTGAGCATGTAAATTCAAAGCAAATCATTTCTTTTGTGTCTCTGATTTCAGAACTAATTTCTGCTTGTTCAATCTTTAAAGTTCCGAGCGCTTAACCTGAGAAGGTTTGTTCCGAGGTGACCCGTCTTCTCCACTTAAGATGTTTCTACACCATTGAAAACAAGCAGCAATGATGCCATGGCCACATCACATGTCACTTAGGAGGGAAGGGCGTACAGAGAACTTTAATATTTTTTTTTTTCTCAGAAGAGAAGAAGTCTAAATTCTTATTCATGTGGAAAGGAAAATCCAAGAACTAAACCTTTTATTAAAGGAAACCAAAAGAGAGTGTAATTTAGAAAACGCGGACTGGAAATGCCAGGGCATAAAAGTGCCTTCGTTTTAATCACGGCCCACTTCTGATTTAACTCATATTGAAGTGAGGAATGCCAAGGCAGGTTTAAAGTCCTTTTCTCCAACATTGGGAAATCTGCCAACAACTTGCAATTGAGTAATTATTTTTCCCCACAGGACACTTTGGGCTTATTGGAATGTGGTTTAGGAGAATAATCAGATTCAAAGAGATCCTGATGCCAGGGTGGCACGATGTGGTCACGTTGCTCTTTTGGGGGGGCACGGTGAGCTCTGTTTGTAGAAACCTGTTCATGTTCTGTTTCAGTAGCATGGGCAGCTCAGAAACTTGTGCAATTTAGAAAAGTCTAGCTGCTTCAGTTATCATTCACCTCTAACAATAAGCACAGTTGACATCTTTTGGGTCACCACTCCACAAGGAATATCATACTTGAAGATAATGATCAGACATCAGTTCTTTTTAAACTGGGGTCCTAAATGTGTTTGTGGGACACCTCTCACATCTTTTGGGTCACCACCCCACAAGGAATATCATGCTTGAAGATAATGATCAGACATCAGTTCTTTTTAAACCGGGGTCCTAAATGTGTTTATAGGACACCTCTCTTTTTGAGAAACATTAAGTTAATGTATATGTTTGCAAAAAAAAAGGTAATTTCAATGATGAATAGTTATCATTTAGACATGTCACAAAAAGCCATATTATGTGACTTATACATATTATCTTTGTAATTTTGCTAGTTCCCACTAATTTCCTACCAAGAGGGCACTGATAGGTCAGCTCAGTGGTTAAGAGCATAGGCTGTTTTTCCAGGGGACCTGGGTTTGATTCTCAGCACCCTCACAATGGCTCATGGCCATATGTAACTGTCTTGATTAGGGTTTTACGGCTGTGAACAGATACCATGACCAAAGCAACTCTTACAAGGACAACATTGAATTGGGTGCAGCTTACAAGTTCAGTGGTTCAGTCCATTATCATCAAGGTGGGAGGTTGGCAGCACCCAGGCAGGCATGGTGCAGAAGGAGCTGAGAGTTCTACTTCTTGTTCCGAAGACAAAGAGAAGACTGGCTCCCACATGATTAAGAGGATGTGTCTCAAAGTCCACCCCCACAGTGGCACACTTCCTCCAACAAGGCCATACCACCTAATAGTGCCACTCCTTGGGCCAAACATATTCAAACCACCACAGTAACTCCTGTTTTCTTTTTTTGTTTTTGTTTTTGTTTTTAATTTCTCTGAGCACTGCTCACACATGGTACATATCCTTAGAGACAGATGAAACATTCCTGCATGTAAAAATAAATAAATGAAAAAAATTTAAGAAGTTAGTACTTTCACTCTGTAACAACAATTACTTCTCAGACCATGCTGGCTTCCATGACACTCATCCTTAATATGCATGGTGAATTATTTACATCCATCCTTGGAACCACCTTTGAGAAAAACTTAATAGATCCAAGACTTGATGTCTTTTAAGATACATCTCATGCTACCAACCTAGTTCTCTAAATCAGAACTGTGTCGTCCCGACCCATGTGACTCCTCCACCAAGAGACTGAGTGGTAAGGGTCAAGGGTCACAAAGATCTGGGAAGCTGAACACAAAGGTTTGTTCCCAATATGGCATCTCCAGGCCTTCAGTGCTTAATGTGACTTAGACTTTATTCCATGGATCTGTCCTATGGCTTGTTTTGGACCACAGACTCACTTTTAAGCCAACAGAAGTCTGAAAAATTTTAATATAATATAGAACTAGATTATCATGTTTTTAGATATAAAAATATATTTTGCCTCTAGTTGAAAGATTTCCTTCTGGCACAAGGCTAGGTGGCTTGTAGAAGACAGTCTACAGTATAAAAAAAAAATGGAAGTATAGTTTACAGAACAGTCTCTCCCTCCTGATGCTTATATTATCTAATATACAGCATCCATAAATAAAATATTAGAATAATAATTAGAACAATTATTAATAGTAATGCATCTTCAGTCCTGGAGATGGTGTTTATGTCCTTGGGTACTGAGAAGTCTCACAGTCATTTCTAAGTCAGATGTTTGACACAGTTCCATCCAGGATTAGCATATCACTTGTATTCTGTGTGAGACAGTGATAGTCATGCAAGAATAAACATTTTAATACCAAATGGCCCCTTTCCTATTTGCTTAGTTTTTGTTTCATAATATTTTTTATTTAATTTCATTTTTTACTTATTCCTTTTATTTTATTTTTTAAATTAAGCCAATCCCCAAACACTTATGTGGTAGCACTTTGGAATTTGCCACACCACTTTGTCTATTTTTAAAGGTGATTTAAAAGCAATATCAAACTACATCTTTTCTGTATATGCCTTGGGCCTACTTTTATAAAAACAAGAAGTTTCTTTACAACAATTATCCCCTTGTCAAAATAATAATACTTATGTAACGGTGTGTAATGCTCAGTTCTTGTTTATTTTCATGCTTGCCCCATATGTATTTAAAAATTGTTATTTATTTACATGTGTATGTATGCGCATGTACCTACATGTGCCTGAGGAAGTAAGTCAGAGGTGTCCCCGGAAGCTAAAATGTGAAGCTAGATGTGGGTGCTAGGCATTGAACTCAGGAACTCAGGTCCTCTCCAAGAACAATTGATGTTCTTAAACCATGGAGCCATCTCTCCAGCCCTGATATGTTTCGTTTTGAAGTGCGTACTCTGCTGGCTATGAGTATCAAAGCAGCTGTCACTCAATCAGCTTGAAATTGCTTTCTTACCCTGCTAACAATTCAGCCCTTTAACCATTATCCCCAGTTCCCACCCTCTCCACACCTTCCAGGAGTGAATATGAACCTATGTTCTGTTTTTTTAGTGACTTTTCTATTTGGACATTTTGCATTGTTTGCATTTGCTAAACACTTCTTGGTGTCCAACACACTCCCTCAGCACAATGTCTTCAAGATCTCCACCCTTCTATTTCTTTTCACCACCAAGCGACGTCTCACCATGTGGGCAGACCACAAATTATCCCTTCACCCACCGACAGACATCTGTCTAGCCAAGACACAGAATTATTTTACTTATGTTTCATTTTACCTTTATAAATGATAACATTCCAAAACTTGATATCATTTTAAGTTATCTAAAATAAATAAATAAACAGTAATGCCTCGACGGTATCAAGTATACGGCTCACTGGTGTCTTCACTTCAAGGAAGATGTTTGTCTTCATGTAGCATGTTTGATTCCATCTCATAGATACTTAAATCACCAATAGACCAGAAGAAAAATTTTCTTTCTTTGGAATTGAGAGGCAAGAAGACTTTCCCATCTGCAGGGCTGTCACATGCAGATCCTGCAGGTCACTTCCTGTTCCTAAAATGTTCACATGAAACCAGAGGTCTGAGATGTCCGTAAAGAAGTAAAGCAGGAATCGCAAACTCTGGAAGGTTCCATCTAGACTCAAGACTCCAGGATTCTAAGCAGTGGGATATCGACAGACTTCAGAAAGGATCATTTGGCCAGGACTTCCTCCCATCCACCCAGCCCACAGATGACAGTCATACCAAGGCCAGAGATAGAGGCAGTGCCATGGCCAAGATGGTGAACTTCATTAAGCAAACACACCAGGGCTTCATCTGCCTCTTTCATGGGTGTCTTTTTCCATTGCCTTCTCTTTGTCTTTCTTTCCTTTCTGGGGAAAAAAATAATTACCCATTGATATCAAACTGGAGCCTTTAAAATTATATTTAAAAGCCTCTAGAATTCTTTTTGACACAAAATTCAGGCTTTCCCTGGCTATGCAAGGAAGCAGAGACATTATTCTCTCATTATAACTGCAATTGTTACTATGTTTACTGAATAGTTGTGTACTTTCTGAGGGTGTACATTTTCCCCTTGTGATTGAGTGATGACCTTAACTGGTATAGATTTTGATAAAGGTGTGTGTGTGTTTATGTATCAAAAGGAGGGGCTGAATAATGGGCCAGGGAGTGCAGTTGGGAACTTTTAGCTGGGTATAGCATGAACATTACCATCAGGAATCCACAGTTCTGAAAAGAAATGGAAAGAGACCCATCATGTAGGAAGGAGGGAGAGTAGCTGGAGGAAGGGGTTCAGCAAGAGTCAGAGTGGGGGATGAGAGGCAGTAATGGGATGTGCATGTGATCACAGCACACTCTGTGTAAGTATCATGCATGTGTCAATCTTGCAACACTGATGGTCCAGTGTGATGCCTACTGAGCCATGAGACATCTGAGAACCACCACCGAAATCAACTGAGAGGCTGTCTGGTCTAGACCGGTGTGTTTTCAGCATGTGTCCCTGGGTAAGGCTAAGGGACACTGGGAACCACTGAAGTCACATCTAAACACTGATATGTTTGTCTAGACTACATTTTGTGGTTGTTTTGTCTTGAAGGTCAATAGCTCTCAGTTTCTCTAGAGTTTAGGATCCTCTGCCTCTAAAATATTATCAACCGATTGTCTTTGTTTGGGTAATGAGAACTGTGTGAAGTTCTGTGGAGATGATGTGATTTTCCCAACTTCTTGAATCTAACTGGAAATGATCAGAC
Source organism: Mastomys coucha (assembly GCF_008632895.1). Lineage (NCBI taxonomy): Eukaryota > Metazoa > Chordata > Mammalia > Rodentia > Muridae > Mastomys > Mastomys coucha. The sequence goes on from NW_022196909.1 coordinate 33,497,375, forward strand.
ACAGATCAAACATGGCTAATCGAATGAATCAATGGATAGATAAATGAATAGATGGATGGATAAGTTGGCAACTGCCTCTCTTTTTTATTTTTTATTTTTTTCAACTCAAGCTTTTGAAAGTTTGGTCCAATCAAATAGTGAACACTTACCAATTGCTCTATCAAACACTGCAAGAATACCATGGAGGAAGTTTTAAGAATAAATAGAATTTGAGTGTCCTATATGGGACATGGCATCTACAGAGGGCATATGCCCTGGTAGATCATGGCTAAAGAGAGACTTAAGAAATAGATCTCAGAGTCAACTCTAAATGGGCAATTCAGGGGCTCTGTATCTGTGTCTAGAGACCATAGGACCGAGTACTTAAACTCGCATGAAGATGCTGTGGGTATGTTGGACACAGGATAGGCTCATTCATTCATCACCCAATAACCTTCTGTGAGATGAGATCCCATGAATGCAAAGCACTTTGCCCCTTAATAGGCTGTTACTTGAAGACACCAAGAATGAACTTAAACTCTGAATCTGTTAAATCCTCAGGAATGGGGCCGTTTGTGCGATCTTGTGTTTTCTGAACTCTGGTCTCTTCATTCATTAGGAAGAAGGAAGATTCTTTCATCCTCTGAACAAACGTTGATGTCACTAGAAGCGATGGAAGGCTCATAATATTACGAGGCCAGCAAGAAGCATCTCAGAAGGGTCGGGCCTTCCACAATGGCATTGAAAACATATTGGAGTCACAATGTCTTACCTTCTTAGCAGAATCATTGTGCCCAGCGTGTCTTAGTTTAGGGTTCCATGCAATGAAAAGACACTGTGACCAAGGTAACTCTCATAAAGGAAAACATTTCATTGGGGCTGGCTTAAACTTTCAAAGGTTTAGTCCATTATTGTCATGGTAGGGAGCACGGCAGAATCCAGGCTGACATGGTGCTGCGGAAGCTGGGAGTTTCTACATCTTGATCTGAAGGTAGCTAAAAGGAGGCTGTCTTCCTCTGGAAGCCAGGAGGAGGGTCTTCTCCACATTAGGCAGAGCTTGAGGATAGGACCTCAAAGCCCACCCCCACAGTGACGCATTTCCTGCAACAAGGCCACACCCACTCTAACAAGGCCACACCTCTTAACAGCACCACTTCCCATGGGCCAAACATATTCAAATCACCACACGGGGGTATTATCTTGTAGATGTGGCTGTTCCATTTCAAGAGTCCCAGGATAAACAGGGAAAGGCCAAAGAAAGAGCAGGGAGGGGAAGCTGATGGGTTCAATTCTAAAACCAGGATGATGTCAATCATCCAGCTAGCCAGCATTTAGACAGAGGGCACACAGGATGAGTGAGCCGCGGTTTCTTGTGGCTCTTAAGGCCAGCAAGATGGAGATGTATCTTGCTTGCAAAAGGCAGTCTAAAAACCTTCTTGAGTTCCTGCCTCAATTTGCATTTTGGAACCCAGGGAAGGAAAATTCATTTAAAATAGATTATCTGATGACAAGGAGTCAGACTTATGAAAAGAATATTTAAGCTTTATAGCAATGAGAGGAAGAATAAAATACTTTCCTTACGGGAACATAATCTTTGTGAAATTAAATGTGTGTAATGATTACTCCAAACATGTCAAGGAGCTCCACAATAGCAATGAGGTCAGAAGTGGAAAAGATGGAAAACATCTCATCCAAGGAAATACATAAATATATAATTTGACACATATAACCACAAATCCTAATTCATATGCATTATGCATTTTTGCCCGACTAGATTAATAGATTGCCATGTAGACTCACATGATTGATAGTAGTCAAATATCATTTCAGAATTACTCCTGAGTGGAATCAGGAGTAAATCATTAAAATACACAGTTTATGTTGTAAGCTTCACAGATGTTCAATAGAGATCTTGATGGAATGACGATAAAATATGCCTTCAACCATTTCAAGGAAATTCATATTTTTTCATTTTCCTTTGCATCTAAATTAAGCACAAGTTCTGTTTTCTGATTCTATTTAGATGTGTCTGCCCAGAGAAAGTACTAGACCCAGAAATCAAATCAAGTATAATGTGTTGGGGAAAAAAAATTAAAAAACCAATTGACTTGAATTAGTCCTCCTAGACATTGACTTTTTTATTTTTAAGCAGAGAGCCATTGGCCAGGCTTAATCCCTTTCTCCATGATTCTTCTAAACTACTAAATATATCAGGGAAAGTAAACTTTAAGTGTCATTTTTGGTTCTAACACAAATAAAATTCCAAATTGCTTCATGAACTAAGTCAGCAATCCTTAGACCAATTCATCTTACTCTCTTTCAAAATGGAGATCAGTTCCTGTGAAATTCACAAGGAAAAAAAAATAATAAATTGATTCATCCAGTCCACTCCAGTTTGCCTTTGATCACGGTCTCGGGTTCTCAGCCTGTATGGGGGCATTGTCTGCCGATTTATTTTTCCAAAGAACTTTCACTACGATGATTCGATAAGAAACGCTATTTTTTTCCCCAAAGGTATTCAGTTATTCCCTTGGTCTCTACTGGGGTAGATAAGTCCTTAGAGTTTTCCTTTTTTTTTTTTTTTTTTTTTAAAATGAGTTTACATTTTCATTCTGTTTTCTTTGATTCAAACTGAAGGCTCTCTAGGTTGGCTATTTTATCTCTCTGCTCTAGGAAAGCCAGACTCTCAGCTCTCCCCAAGGCATCCCTGGCTGCACGCCACACCATCTGTAATGTACACATACCTTCACCTAGCCAGTCTATCCCAGCTCAGCTAGCTCTGGTAATTTTATATTACTGGCGTCTTTGAGGAGAAAGGCATTCACTCTGAACTGATTTATTCCTTACTGTTGGTCTTAAACTTTGAATTCAGCTTGAAAGTAATCTAATACAGAAACAAAAGGCTAAGATTTTTCACAATGAGTTAAGTAACAGTTAGAAAGTTCTGGAGCCCATTCATTGCTTTTATTGGAGCGGAATGGCCGGGCACATTTGAACACCCTTGACAGATTCCAGATTTGAATTTAGGAGACTTTAGGACAGGACAAATGACTCTAAATAAACCCTGCTTGTCTGTGACACTCTACTGTAGGCTGCTTTTTCTTCTTCCCAAGGTGGTATCAGATTGGTTTCTTTATTTCTTTCCCTAGTGATAAAAAAAATTTGTATTTAATTTTTTTCCCTAACACTGTGATAGAAGAAAATATGCCTTCCTCGCTTTTCAGTGCATGGTTCCAAAAAATTTAATTTTTGAATTTAAATACTGAATATGGATTTAATTTTTGAATTTAAATACTGAATCTGGATTTAATTTTTTTTTTTTTGTACACACAACACCATCTATATCAGAACTGGTAAGCAGAGATGTGCTTAGTCATAGCAGGAGGCGTCTTGTGTAGGCTTTTTGTTAGGAAAGCACCACAGTGGAGAATCATGAGGGGAAGAGATCCTTGGCTATTAAATAGGCAAGAGTTCTAATCATGGTAGGGCACCATGAGGTGTTGAGAACAGATGATCTGTTACAGCATCGAGTTCTGTCACTGAGTAAAATTGGGACATCCATTAAAGAGATGATTAAAAAAAATGTGCACTCAGTAGTTTTTTTTAACTATTCTCAGTAGTTATTTTAATGATTTTCCAGCATTAATTAGCATTATGCTCATCATTGGACAAGGTACAGAAAAGTTAAACGGTATGACTGGCCTCCAGGAATTACAGTCAAGGTTAGAGCTTATCATCAGGAGGTGATTCAGTGGCACAGCACTTGCCTCGTGTGCTTGAGGTCCCGGGTTCAATCCTCAGCACCACAAGGAAGTAAGTGGATAAACAAATAAATATTAAAACTTAAAACCTAATGAAAACCATGCTACACTTCATTACCCAATCTCTTAGTTTTGCCAGGCATCTGAAAACTCACTCATTCAGTAAATAATTCTCCTATGCCGGATGTTTTCCTTGTGGTCCTGGCAGCTTCCCGGAGCTGGAGCCTGAAAAACGCATAGCATCGATGGTCCACCCTGTGTTTACAGAGCATTTAGCATGCTGATGGCCAGCCAAGCGCTCTGTTCGCATGACCCAGCAGCCATTGGAGCGTCTTGCGCTGTGCGATTTATGTAGAACTCGGTTGACCTCCCAGGGATCCTCTCAGTTTCCAGAGAAGTTCCCGGGGGCAGGGATAGTGTTTTCTTCAGTTGTGATTTCTTTATTAACACTAACATAGTTTTGCTGTGAATGGCTGTCTCTGGCCTGCTTCTCTCTTGTACACTATATATGTATACATGTGTATCCATATGTGTGAATAATACATTACTTATACCACATATATGCATATATTACACATGTATTATATGGCATTCCTACACATATAAGTAATATATACATATTATATATAACAATATACATAACATGTATAAGTCCAATATATTATGATGTATTATGTTATATTATATTTATACATAGATACGTATTATAAATTGTATGTATACATTATATATTACATAATCCTCAGTATCACATATATGTATATATGTTATATAATATATTACATATATATGGTTACATATATACATATGTACATACATTATATGTTACACATGATATATTACATATATAGCATGTGTATATACACATATTATATATAATAAAAATATATATGTATTACCTATATCTATTATATATATATATGTATATATGTGTGTGTGTGTGTGTGTGTGTGTGTTTTGTTTTGTTTTTGACCTTAATATCTTAATACTAGATTTCTCTTGGGCCCTTTAGCCTTCAAAGGAACGATGACACAAAAATGAAGTATACATAGGATTTGCAATTGCAGATTCAGAACTTTATCAAGAACATTCCGCAGGAAAGCAGCTGCCCATGCCTTACTCCATGATGAATATCCTTGGTATAGACACAGGGTTCACAGTCCGCTGAGGATCTCTCATACCCTGTGGCCATCCTTTTAGTGTGTCTTCCTCCTTATTAGGTTTCTTCCCCCACTTAACACATACTCAGGCCCTCTCCCATCCCTAGCTGCCTGCCAAAATTTATTTCATGTACTATCTCAGCTTACCATATGAATTCTCTCTGCTAATAGTATCATAGAATAAATCTTCTCTTTCCATACATAGTTCTGGGTTGAGATTTGCCAGTGTGGTCTGGGGCCAAAAAAACTCCTGGCAATCATATAGCAACATTTGACAGCCAGTATAAGAACACCTGTATTTTGGTGACTCCCAAGTGTGTTTGTGTATGTGTAATTGTATATGTGTGCGCACGTGTGTGTATATACGTGTATATATACATGTATACGTGTATATGTGTATATATACACATATATATACACACATATACATATACATACATGTATACATGTATATGTATATGTGTGTATATGTATATGTATGCATGTGTATAGGTGTATAATTGTATGTATATATGTGTATGTGTGTATGTATGTATGTGTGCACATGTATGTATTTATATTTGTGTATATGTGTGATTGTATGTATATGTGTGTATGTGTGTGTACTTGTGTGTGTATATGTATGTATGTATGTATGTGTGATTTTATGTATGTTGGGAATTGGTTCTAATGCTTTGTCTTAATTTGACTCCCCAAAGCCACACTTCCAGACACTGAAAGTCCCTGCCCCCAGGTGGCTTTGACTAGCAATAAAAAACTACAGTACAACCAATGGCTGGGCAGGGAGATGGAGGCAGGACTTTTAGATTGTGTGCACAAAGAACCAAGGAAGAGAGAGGGGAGAATTGCCATGACTTGGAGACAGAGGGATCAGATGTAAGAGCTCCAGGAGAGAAATGTAGGTGGAAAGGGAACGCAGCCCTATGAGGGAGCTGGCCAGAAGGTAACAAGGCAGCAAAGATAAAATATAGATTTAGAAGGTGCTAAGCCAGGAGTACTAGAGGGAAGCGTGTGCTAGCCATGCCCAGACATTGAGCTAGTCAAGGCATATCAAAATTAGTTGTCTTGCATGTGTTTTTCATTGTGGATGCAGAGCTCTTGGGAGGGTGCAGTGAGCATGCAACAGCCGGGAGCCAAAGTAGATTAAGTATTCACTGCTACATATATATATATATATGTGTGTGTGTGTGTGTGTGTGTGTATTTGTATGTGTATATCTATGTATGTGTGTATGTATTTGTGTGTGTATATGTGCATATTTGTATGTGTATGTGTGTATTTATGTGTGTGATTGTGTGTATATCTATGTATGTGTGTGTATGTATTTGTGTGTTTATTTGTATGTATATATGTGTATATGTACATATTTGTGTGTACTTGTATGTGTATGTATGCATATTTGAGTGCATGTATGTGTGTGTATGTGTGATTGTACAAATATATATGTATGTTTGTATTTGTGTGTATATGTATATGTGTGTATTTGTGTGTGGGGTTGTATGTATATCTGTTTGTGTGTATGTTTGTTTGTATGTGTGTGTACCTGTGTTAAAATTATATGTGTGTGATTATGTGTGTATCTATGGTATATGTGTATGTGTGTATGTGTGTGATTGTGTGTATATCTATAGTATATGTGTATGTTTGTGTGTATGTGTGTATATGTGTATATGTGTGTGTATTTGTGTGTGTATGTGTGCATATTTGTATGTGCATGTGTGTGTATTTGTGTGTGTATATGTGCATATTTGTATGTGTATGTGTGTGTATTTGTGTGTGTATATGTGCATATTTGTATGTGTATGTGTGTGTATTTGTGCATATTTGTATGTGTATGTGTGTGTATTTGTGTGTGTGATTGTGTGTATATCTATGTATGTGTACGTATGTATTTGTGTGTGTTTATTTGTATGTATATATATGTGTATATGTACATATTTGTGTGTACTTGTATGTGTATGTATGCGTACTTGTGTGCATGTATGTGTGTGTATGTGTGACTGTGGAGTATATATATGTGTATGTATGTATGTGTCTGTATTTGTGTGCATGTGTGTGTTTTTGTATTTGTGTATGTGTGTGTTTTTGTGTATATGTGTTTGTGTGGGTATGTGTTGAGTGATAGTTTAGAGGGAAGAATCACAGTTACTAAAAATCTAAAAAAGCATTTGTGAAGTTGTGGGCTTACAAGCAAAAGAAGAGATTAATTAGCTAGAAAAAGAATTCAAAACGTAGGGAGCTGTCAGGAGCTAGAAAGAAAATTATTTTTTCCTTCCCCTTTATTCTTTATAACACATCAACAGCTTGCAAATTCCCTTTTTATTACCATGCAATCAAGGTGCATTGCTTTCTCACAAGACAATTAGTTCTTATTTGTTTGAGTGAGTGCTTTATTATTCACAGGGAAATAGAAGAATTTCTTGTACTAAACGTCTCCTACCTAATACTAATCTGTAATATTCATGTTGGCGATAGAACGTTCCGTTTCATTATATCCCAGTAATGATCACAAATGAAAGTTTGTCTGTGGCATCTGTAATGATGTGGAGAACAGAGGGACTTGTGCGTTGAACATGCCTCATGTGGTCGATAGCTAGGTGTCATTTCAAGGCTCCCAGCAATTCAGTAGAGAAAGATCAAGACCGTTGCTATTATTATTTCCATTTTATATTCATGGGGAAAAGGAGAGTGCAGTGGCATCCCCAAGACCATGGCAAGTTAATGGCAGCCCTTCTGTGCCTTGCAAGGAAGATCAGACACATCCCTTAGCTGTTTCTATGTTGTTTAGATTATTCATGAGTAGTCTGTTTTGAAGATATCAACAGTTGAACTGAATCCTACCAAACATTCCTATTTTACAATTAATAATTTCATTTTAAATTAATAATGTTGGTAGGAGAAAAGGAACAAAGCTCTTGCCAATACTACTGTAGAAATCGGAGAAATTTGAAGACGTTTCCTTTAAAAAGATGTATTTGTTTTTATCTCTGTATCTTAGTGTTTACCTGTATATGTGCCAAGTGAGTGCAGTGCCCAAGAAGGCCAGAAGAGGGCACCTTAACCCAGATACAGGGTTACAGATGGTTGTGAGTCACAGTGTGGGTGCTGATGTGCTGATGTGGACCCTGAGCCCTCGGCAAGGACAGTAAATGCTCTTAACCAGTGAGATCTCTCCATCCCAAATACGAATAATTAAAAACTGAGAACTCTGAGGGCTGGGGGTTGGGGGGGGCGGGTTGCTAGTTCAGTAAATGAGCAGTCAGTTCTGCAAGCATGAGGACTGAGTTCAGATCCCTAACATCTGCATCAGAAGCCATTGGAAGCCACAGGAACCTGTTAATCCCTCCCAGTGCCAGGAGAGGGCGAAGTGAGGATTTGTGGGCTTTTCTGACCATCCACTCTAACAGAAATAGTGGAGCTCCTGGTTCATTGTAAGACATGGTCTCAAAGTTAAGATGGAGAGAGATTTAAAAAGACACCCGAAGCTCTGGCTTCCACAGCCATGCACACACAGCCTCACAGACACGTAAGCATGCACGCAAGCATGCACGCATGCGCGCACTCAAAAAAACGAAAGGAAAGCAGAAAAAAAAAATCTACTGTATGCATACCTGTTCAAGGTCAAACAATGAGTACCATCCGCATCTTTCCCTATCAGGAGAAATGCTGTGTTAACTAATTTATTTTAATGTCGGGAGGTCGCTACACAGCTACACACCTTTCTGCATTACTTCGATAAATAATTTGCCTCCGCTATTATTTGGCTATTTGAGCGTGTGTTTTCCATAATCTCTAACCCTGAAATGCCCATCCATTCAGCCCTGCAGATTTTATTAGGTTCTGCACGCTCAGGAAATAATACCATCAAGGTAGAGTTATCTTCACCCAAGCAGGACAATTATATTGATATATCATGTGCTGTATTTTAATTTCAAAATTATTACCTCATTGTTTTCTCCCGGAGCCCAGTTTTATTTCTTTCTTCTTATCATTAAAGGTACAGTGACAGGCAATTCACCCTTTAGAAAAAAGAAAGAGAGCAGAAAAAGGTTTTCTTAAAAAAAAAAAAAAAAATGTAGCCAGAAAAAAAAAATCTCCCACAGAGTGAATTCCCACAGTGTGATGGAAGATGTAAATTTAGCCCAGTGTGAGTCAAACAATCAAGTTAGGAATTTTAATTTAATGGTTTGTTCCTTTGAATTGTTAGCGGCTCCCCTCATTGTGTAAGTGTTGTTGGAGTTGGAGGAAATTAAACTGAAATGTGCCGGATTCACTCCAATCCGGTTCCTCTGGTGCTCTCATTCACAGGCAAAAGGATGGACAGAGGAAGCCAGGAAGACTAGCAAAGATGTCTATTTGCTGCCACCTTAATAATGATTGTCCCATCCCCCGGTACCTTAGAATTTAAATATTTAGCTTTGTGGTGGCTGTATCGTCTTAATTTAACAGGCTTGGGGAAATCGTCATTTTCCTTGACACAGGACCTGGTACAAGGCTGTGTTTTTGATATGTGGGTGAAAAACCTCAATCTCGCTTAGGTTCAGGAGGTCTCAAGTAGGCTTGGACTCCCTCCCTCAGCTTTGCCGATAAGTGGCCTGAAGGAAGAGTAAGAGTAAACATAGAACAGATCAGCAGAGTAGCGGAGCGTTTTGATAATTTTGGTCATTTGGTCTAAAAGGTCTAGATGATTATAGAGCGCGGGTTTGGGATTATAATCGTAAAATCAGGTAAGACACAGCATTCTTCTTGGAAAGTAAGAAGATATTTCTTAATAAGCGCTCATCAAGAGGGAAGTAACTCGGCTATAAGCTCTTCGTATGTTAATTCTCGAGGAAAGAGATATTAAGAGAATGAGCCACTGGGCAGTGAACTGGGGCTCTTACTATAGAAAGACTTGGAAATAAGAGAAGGCAGGCGCGTAGCAGCCATGTGCACCCATCGGTTTTGTCTCCGGTACTCTGAAGCCGAGGTTTCAGAGGCATCACCATGCTGCCATTGCTTGAGATGGTGAAGGGACTCCTTCCACCATCGTAGCGTCGTAGCATGGAGTCCACTCGCCTGAGAATGCTCACCCTGTCACACACAGCTGCCTCGACTCCTGATTCCCCTTCCTCGGAGCTGACACGATTATTAGATTATAGCACTTGTTATCTCTTCTTTCAAATCTCCCTTACACTGGCATTCTGAGCACTAACACTGAGAACACTGGTTCGGGAGATTTCTGCGGCCAAAGTCAAGTGTCTCTGCAGCAGAGTGGGGTTCACACATCAAGGCAGCGGAGCTCTGGACAGATCCCTCATGGCAGGCTTCAGGGAGCAGGGTGGTGGATTGACTTGCCAAAGTCAGGCAGGTCTACCTGCCTCTTTCGGCATTTATAGAAGACATTGCTCGTAGGGTGGACAAGCACAGAAGTGTCAGACAGACCGTGAAGAACACAATGAAGCAGAGACGGGGAAAGTGTGTGTGTATGTTCATGCAGGTACAGGTGACCAGGTGTGCCAATGATGGATGAGTCAGGTCATTGGATGGTCCCTGGTGCTATAGCAAGTTAATTTTTGCATTCATTTTCTTTTCCTATGTACGTACTGTTTTCCCTGCATGTACATCTGTGCATCACCTCTGTCTCTGGTGCCCAACTAGGGTGCCACAAAAGAGGGGCTGGATTTTCAAGAGCCAGAGTTGAAGATAGTTGGGAGCAGCCATGTGGTTGCTGGGCACTCGACCTGGGTCCTTTGCAAGAGCAAGAAACACTCTTCCAGCCATCTTTCCAGCCCAAGGAAGTTACTTTAAAACAAGCATCTCTGCTATGAGAGAGAAAATATAAAACGATACATCTACTGGCTGGTTTTGTGTGTCAACTTGACACAAGCTAGAGTCATCAGAGAGGAAGGAGCCTCCATTGAGGAAATGCCTCCATGAGATCCAGTTGTAAGGCATTTTCTCAATTAGTGATCAATGAGGGAGGGCCCATTGTGGGTGGTGACATCTCTGGGCTGGTGGTCCTGAGTTCTATAAGAGAGCAGGTTGAGCAAGCTAGGGGAGGCAAGGCAAGAAGCAACACTCCTCCATGGCTTCTGCCTCCAGACACCTCCCTTGCTTGAGTTCCCATCCTGACTTCCTCCATTGATGAACCATGATCTTGAAGTATAAACCAAATACACCTTTTTCCTCTCCAACTTGCTCTTTGGCCATGGGGTCCCATCGCAGACATAGAAACCCTAACTAAGCCAGTATAGGATAATGACTGTTTTAAAATCCAGATTTCAATGTAATTCTCAGTTAAGACAAACCTCATTTGTATGGCTTTCTATTGGGCCGAATGAATACTTTTCAGTTTAATGTGTAGTGTATTATCATATTTGTTCAATGCTTGGGACAACAGTTTTGAGAGCTGCTTCCCAGAGGCCTTAACAAGCAACCACTGAGCTCTGACTTAGTGTAATGTTCTCTTGCCCAAGAGTTCAAAATAGGACAGTATTTAGCTGGGTTTTAGGGGAAACTTGTATTGTTGAGGAAGGTAAACACGATAAAGGGAGTAACTAATTAACTGACAAATGAATGATCCAGAGAATAATTGTAATTTGTAGCCAGTGTATAAAACCCTTTAATTCTCCTATATAGAGAATTTTTACTCTTTAAAAATAAATAAACGCATTTGAGATGGACTCCTTCAAATGAATAATCGTGCTCTTATCTTCATGTAAATAACTAATAATAAATGTGTGATATATGTATGTGTTTATGTGTATTTATGTGCTATGTGTTCATATGTATGCATGCGTGTATGGGAGTGCATGTGCACATGTGTGGGGCACAGAGGTCAATTTTGGCTTCATGTGTCTCCCCTCTATTGTTTGCCACATCATTTTTATTATTCTCAGCTAAGACTAACCTTATTGGTATGGCTTTCCATTGGGCTGAGCAGTCTCTCCAAAACTACTGAATTGATACATTTTAGTTTGAGATGTAGTGTTTTTATCATATTTTTATCAGGTTTAATTTTTTTTATTTTTAATTGTGTGTGTGTGCGTGTGCGTGTGTGTGTGTGTGATTTGAATGCAGCTGCCCAAAGTGGCCAGAGCATCAGATTCTCTGGGATTTGAATCCTAGGCAGTTGGGAGTTGCCTAACATGGGTGCTGAGGACTGAGTTCCTGCCCTCTGCAAGAACAATTCAAGACCTTAACCATTGAACTATCTCTCCAGCTCCTCCAAGGCAGAGTGTCCTCATTGAACCTGGAGCTGGACATTGTCGCTCGATTGGCAGGGCAGTGTGTCCCTGGGTTCTGCCTATTTTAGTATATATGCCACCATCTTGGCTTTTATGTGGATGACAGAGATCTTACACTAAGCCACCTTCCCAGCCCCATTCAAAACAATTAGATTTTCTTCCGGACCTTTGGGTTTTATGATTGAACATTATTTAAAAACAATGATTATATCTATAGGCTTCTCTATAGCTATTTTTTTTGTCAACATCATTCTAAACCTTAGGGCATCACAGTACTGTTAATAATAAATCTCATTTATTAGATTTGTGCTTCAAGAAACTCGGCGAGCTCTGTTTTCACTCAGCATGGCATTGGACATAGCTTAAAAGTTACGGTTTATAACTTTGCTCGTATAGCTAAGGTGGCCATGTGCCATAAATCTGTCCAATCAGACTCAAACATAAACCCCAGATCCTGTTCCTATACAACTTATTATACCTAACAGAAATGATGGTCCAAGTGGCAACTTTTCCCCACTCCAGTCTTGTGTTTTCTGGAATGTAGATGAAGTGTTTCATGTACATTGGCCATTTTAGTTCATTATAGGATCAACTGGCTAAGTTGGCTCATCAGGTAGCTAGCTACCAAGTGTTTCAGGTACATTGGCCATTTTTGCTCATCATAGGGCCAACTGGCGGAGTTGGTTCAACGGGAAGCTACCTGTGGATGATACAGCTTGGATGTGGCCCCTTACAGACATCAAAAAAGCTTGGATGCTCAATGATTCCATAACAAAGTAGCCAGCCATGGTCTTACCATCTCTAGACCCATCCTAGGAAAAGCCTCCTAACCTCTCTAAGCCATTGCTAGGTAAAGGGTTCTATTACTTGTGACTGAACATGAAGGGCTGGAGAATTTAAGAATTTTAAATAAGAGCATTTAATAAAAATGTATAATGTATAACCTTTACCTAAAAGGGCATGAAAAACCTCTGTAACGAGCCAAGAATGTAGGCCTGCTAGTTCCAGAAACCAGTCCCTCCACAAAGGCAGACATCTAGGTGTTTCTAGGGAGTGGTCAATCACAAAGTAAATGATAATGACAATGATAAAGCCACATCCTTGAGAATAACGAGTATGCAGGATGTTTTCCTCATGACCCTGACTAAACCATGGGTTGGGTCCTTCTGAAATTTTCCACTGCTTTTTGTTATGTTTTCTTGGTAACCCGCTCATCCCCCAAGTTTGTGGTTTTTCCCTTAAAATACCCCTTACTCCTTGTGTTCTGGGTCGAAATCCTCTGGCCTGCAAGGTTACGGGTTCGACCCCCATACCAGCCTATCCCAAATAAACCTCGTGCGCTTGCAGCAAGATAGGTCTCTCTTGAGTTATTGGGTGGTCATGTCATCCCGAGACTTGAGTGAGGGTCTCCCAAGCTCCGGGGGTCTTTCAAACATATTCCGTATTTCCTGATGGATAGGCATGAATAATAGCCACGCTAGGTTCCACTGGATTCATAGAATCTTGGACATAGGGCAAACATAATGTTAACAATAGAAGATGATTCCACTGAAGCATCTCCATGGATACAGAAGATGGCATCTGAAGGGCTGACTTCTGCTTGAAGAGTCCTAGAAATTGTTCACAGAAAGAGTCTGATAGGTTTTTCCATCTCTTCATGTGCATCGTTAGGACTTTAGACAAATGGAAACAGAAAACATGCACAGGACAGAAAGATACCTACAGCAAAGCTGAAGACGTTCTCTAGCTGATAATCAGACACATATAAATCACTGTGTATTAAAAAAAACCCATTTTGGTGGGAAATACAGCAAGACCCAGAGGTGGTTTGACCTGGAGGTTTTCCCATGCTTGCAGGTATCACGAGGTCCTCGTAGAAGCTTGTGCTGGGTCCACAGCACAGCCGACTGTTCTGTAATTCTTTCTACTCATCCTGAGTTGCCATGGCTGCTGAGAAAACCACGGTGGAACAATGTCAAAGGAAGAGAACCAGACACCCCTTTCTGTCCTTGAGAACTTGGCCTCCTCCTCTACTTCCTGAGTTTTAATCTCGTAGAAAGTTACATGTGAACTTGACAGTTGAAATAAATGAGGGTTAAAAAAAATGAGATAAACTGTTTCCTTTTTCCAGGTTTCCTCATCCTCGTAGTCTGTGCCTGACAGGGCAACCGTCTAGAAATTCTTGGGATAGAGCTGATGCAACTTGATTGACAGGGCTTGGGGGGGTGTACATGTCTATAGATGACATTCAATAGCATAGTCACTGGAGTGCCAGCCAGGCTAACTTAGATGTTATACACTTGGGCACGTATTTGGATGTCGTTCTCTGGAATCTCTGATTTTGTTGTTTAATACTACTAAGGAATATCTGCTATTGGAATACCTTTGGTTTAAAGTCTTCTTTGTTTTACTTCTGCACTCCTCAAGTAATCCCCAGGCTTCCTTCCTGTGTTCTGTGACTTTACAAGTCACATATGCATTCAGATTGTTTCAAAAGTCCAGAAGAAGAAAATGAAATGTCTGGAGTCTGGGACACATTTTGCTGTAATACATGGTTATACCTTGTAGCCACCCTTGAAGACTTGAGACACTTATCTGTCAAGTTAGACTGCCTCAACATTCTCCTTAAGACACTCCAAGGGATGCTAACAATACTTGAACTATTAGCTCAAGCCAAAAGTCATTTGTTAGGCACTGAGTCAGGAACGGATTTGCTCTTCCATTCCTCGGATACAGTGATTGGTAAGAGCCCCGTGTCTCTAGGTGGCCACCTCTATCTTTAGGAAGCCCAAGTTTTTCTCTTTATGTCATGAAGGATGATCTACAGAAGGTTGCTTCACAGAAGAGCGTGTGGTTAGCAACACTCTTTAACAAGCTGTTTTACCTGCAAGATACCATCCTACTCAATACAGACATCCAGCTGGTAATCTCACCCAAATCCTTACTGTCTTCATGAGCAAAAGCTCTGTCCTTCAAAACGGTAATCAAACTGGTCAAAATTCCCTTCCCAAGGAATTACAGGTGATATTTCATCTATTCTATTAGGATGGATCCTATTTCAGCTGTAATATCAGCAAAAGGAGAACTCAAAGACAATGAAAGGGAAGGGGAATAGGGAAGAGAAAGAGGAGGAGGAGGAGGAGCAGGAAGAGCAGGAGGAGCAGGAAGAAGAAGAAGGAGAAGAAGAAGAAGAAGAAGAAGAAGAAGAAGAAGAAGAAGAAGAAGAAGAAGAAGAAGAAGAAGAAGAAGAAGAAAAGAAGAAGAAGAAGAAAAGAAGAAGAAGGGGGAAGGTGGTTTTGCTTTTTTTTTATAATATGTCTTAGAAATCAGAAGCCCTAAAATCAAGGTATTGGAAGGAAAGCCTTTCTCCCTAATAATCCATGTGATACCAAATTCTGCAAGTTTTAGACCCCCCTGGGATTTCCTGGTTTGTAGGTCTTTCTTGATTTTTTTTCAAGACAGAGTTTCTCTGTATAGCCCTGGCTGTCCTGGAACTCACTCTGTAGACCAGGCTGGCCTTGAACTCAGAAATTCACCTGCCTCTGCCTCCCACGTGCTGGGATTAAAGGCGTGCACCACCACTGCCCAGCTTCTTCTATCTTTAAAGCCAGTACTGCTACATCTCATAGCTCCCTCAATATCTGACATTTTTGTCTGCCTTTTAGGGTAGTATTTTTTCATAATGTCTTTATATCTGTAATGTCCTTTCTTTCATCTCATGATGACATGCCTCAGGACCTTGGGATTAGCATGTGAACATATTTTTTTGGAGTCATTGTTCAGAGACCACACATTGCTCAATCCTATTGGCTGTGTGATCACTGACTGGCTTATCTTCACTACTTCACAGGCGGTACACAATATGGACCTTACCCCAGAAGAGCAGAGCTGGAACTAAGTGTGGGTGAGGAGGTGAAGCTTTGGGAGGATTGGATTAGTGATGACATCAGCTCACGGTGGAGAGCTGCGATTCATACACCAAGGCTCTGACTTAAAGTCTGGGGTTTGAACTGACTTACTGTAAAATCCCCAGCTTCCATTCACCGTAAATCAGTCATTTAAAAAATTTACTTTAGCAGTAAAACCTTGGGTTAAAATAAAATCCTACTCATGTAACAGATATATCCCACTTCATCATCTAGGGGTTCAAAACAGGGTCATCTCTCTTTTAGTATTCAAATAAAATGAATCCAGACTCCATTTTGCTGTCATGAAAATATCTCTAATTTTTTTCTTTGGCCATCTCTTCCCATAAGGAGTCCACAAACGTTTATCAGGAGCCAGGAACACCACCCCCATGGTTGCTGCTGTTGCTGGTGCCTCCACAGGAAGTCTCTGATGCAGATGCGCTACAGAACATACTCCTGAGGTTATCAGGTATTCTCCTGTTCTTCCCAGAACTTCCGACAGATGTTTAGACTCTGGGTATGGGAAGTAAGAGGAGACTTATCCCATAGTGTCAGCCAGAGCTCCCATTACTGATGGTCATGCCCCTAAGACTCTACCATGGGCTTGTTCTCTCTTGATGGATGATGCAGCCATTTCCCTAAAGCAAGGAGACCCATGGTGTCTGGGGATCAGAGCATGAGAATATTTCTTATCTCAGAAATAGATCCCTTCCGGAATGACTGTCCTATAAGGCCAGATCCCAGTCCACGAGGTTAGAGAAAGGCCTCCTTTGGGTCCAAGATCTTCCCCACTTGATGTTACCAAATAAGTCTTTTGTGTTTTAGGCATCAGATACTCAGTGGCATAAACAACACAAAATGTCTCTCTCTCTCATTTTCCAGCTGACTGCTGCTTTATGAATTCCTTAGTTCTCCAAAGTCAACATGTAGTCTAAAAGGTCACATGAATCTAGAACCTATAGACAGAAAGAAGTATAGTACAAATAGATTATATATATATGTGTGTGTGTGTGTGTATATGTTTATATATGCACATATGAATGAATGTATATGTATGTGTATATGTGTATATGTAAATGTATATGTATATGTATGTGTATTTGTATATTCTATCTATCTGTCAGGGACACCACAGTAGATTCTATGGTATTGTCTCTGTGGGCTCCTATATACTGTGACAGACTCTCACACTTTCCTTTACCTGATGACCTCGGCAGATCTAGTGAGGTGTATTATAAGACAATTCCCAATGGAGATTTCTGATGCTTCTCCTCATGACTAGGGCAATGAGTTGGAGGCGTAAGTCCACAGAGGTACGGTAGCATTTTCAGTGTGCGATATCAAGGGTACCTTTCAGCTATGTGACTTATGCTTGTATATAATTGTCAGGATTCTTTACTATGAAGCTCTTCTTCCCTCTCTTTACATAATGTGCACCTTGAATGGAAATCTCCTTACACGGAACAACTAGGGGTGGGGCATGCTCCCCTCTTGACAGTTGAGCATCTATGGTCATATTTGGAATGGTTCTGAAAGGGTGACATGTCTTTCTACTAATTCTTTGGTCATTAATTTCTGTCACTATAGATTCTCTCATATCTTTAAAACAGTGTTAATGTGTGTGTGTGTGTGTGTGTGTGTATGTGTGTGTGTGTGTGTGTGTGTGTGTGTGTGTGTGTGTGTATGCCCATATGCCACTGTATCGAAAGAGGCAAGAAGATGCTATTGGATTCCTGGGCTGGAGTTACAGGTGATCTGACTCTCCCAACGGAGACTGAACCCAGGTCCTCTGGAAGTACAGCGAGAGCTCTCCTAAGCCGAGCCATCTCTCCAGTCTCTGCCATGTCTACTTTATCCACTGGACCCAATGTTATTTTATTTTGTGCTCCAAAAGTTTCTGCTATAGTTCTTTGGAATTCTTTCAGATGGCTGCTATGTACCTTTGACGTACACCCATCATCATACTGTCATTTTTAAAATTAATCAATTAACCAATTGATTAATTAATTTGTATTTAGGCAATTATTTGTCTTGTAGAGCTATAGATTCAATCATTTCATCATGCTCAAATACTGAAGCTATCATTTCTCTAGAAGACTCTGATTCCCTTTGTGGAAAAGACGATATTAAGAACCGTGCCTCAGTATTTGAACCGCTTACTCTCTTCCATGGATTGATCTTAGAAATTACCTTCCTAGGTCTTGTGATCCCACTTGGAGGTACTGACAAGCTCTTCCTCTTAGGGTTCCTCCCAAGGTGAAAATAGAATTCATGTGGGTGCTGGAGAGATGGCTTCACAGCCTGGAGTTTGCTACTCTATCAGAGGATACAAGTTCAGTTCCTAGAACTCACAGGGCAGCTCAAACTATCTCCAACTCTAGTTCCGGAGAATCTGTTGCCCTCTCCTCCTGGACTCTGCAGATGCCAGTCACACATGTGGCATACATGTAGGCAAATACTCAGACACATAAAATAGAAATAAACAAATATGTAAAATACTTAATTTATGCTTTTAAATTATATTTTTATTAATACTGTGTTATTTTTATTTATGACATATAATCCATTATAGTATAATTAACTCTATAATTGTTTTGAAGCTGTATTTTTGCATTTACATTTCTTGCTTAGCACCCATGCACAAATAAAACATTAAAATGGCAGTTATTTTTTATTACAAAGTTATCTCACTAAATTTTATTACAAATTTTATAATTACTCATGCTCTATAAACTCTTATACCCCACAAAATGAATTTCCTTCTAACATAAAGAATTGTATTGACTAATAAATTAAAAAGTACCACAATTTATATTAACACTAAAGAAGGAGCAAATACTCATTCACTAGCACGCTCTCAATTTGTTAAATAAATGTATGTGCATTCATTCCTATACATGACAAATGCATGTGTACATAACACATGTATGTACCTTACACATGCTTCTGTAAGTACCTGTATATATGTGTACATTTCAAATATGTGTGCACCTGTTTGTACATGTTCTTAAAAGTACCTGTACATATGTATTCATAATACACATGCATGCACTTATTTGCACACATGTTTCTGTAAGCACCTATACATATATGTGCATAACAAATATGTATGTGCCTGTTTGCACACACGTTTCCATAAGTACCTGTACAGATGTTCACAATAACACACAGGTATGCACTTGTTTGCACACATGTTTCCGTAAGTCTCTATACATACACAGAGGACTGAGTCACAGAAGCAGCAAGAATTGAGACAGTTACAGCATCAAGGTCACAGGTGACAAGCTGGTGTTTGAGCTTCTGGCCTCTCCATCCCTGGTGAAAGCAGTTGCTCTTTCCAACGAGGACCTGTAAACTTTCTCTAACTCGCAAACACCTTTAAAAATGTTTCTCGGGAACTAGAAGGATGGATGCATTAGAAGAGTACCGGCTGTGCAAGAATAAGTACCGGAGTTCCATGCCAAGCACTCGTGGAAAAAGATAGACTCAGTCTGGCGATGTGGGTTTCTAAGCACAAACTGGAGAAATGGGTGGTGGAGACTGGCCAACTAGCCGTGCACAGAAAGTAATCAGAGTTCCTGGCATCCTGGGCTTGCTGAAGTCCTGACCTGTGACAGCGATTCCTAGTGCATCCTGGCGGAAAGGAAGGGCGGGGCGCCCACACACCTGGGGCTGGGTCGCTTCTGTTGCGACTCGTTTTCTGGAGTCATTTAACAAATAAATCAGAAAGGCCCGATCCCGAAGTCCGGTTCCTTCTCAAGCTGATTACAGACATTACATTTCAAGCTGTTTCTTTTGGGCGAGCTCATGATACCGATACGTTGCTAGGGGCTCTTCTTTGGTTTCTATGAGTTGTGGAGGCAATTTGTATGGTTTCTCGAACTCCTGTCTCTTTCCTATTTGGGGGAGCCCCTTTCCCTGTACACCCGTGGTTCCTATTTAAAGTGAGTTCAGGGGGGTCTCAGGGGGTTTACTGAGCTGAGGTTGTGTCTGTAGGAAGCGACATCTGTGTGGGATCAGGAGAGTTAACTGAGCTAAGACTACATTTTTCTGAAGTTGTACTTAGTGCTGATTATTTCAAGGTGGCTTCTGTAATTACTTCCAAATGTTTTAATGAGGCTGGTTTTTTTTCCACTTTTCTCAAGAAGTCTTTAAATCCACCCCCCCTTCCATATTGATTTTCCAGCCATGCTTCTTTAGGATGCTATTGGCAGAACAAGTCACATGAACTATTACAGTTTTGCCCAGAAATTTCCCTTCACCTCCCAGTCCATTTGTCCCGTGTTCTGGGTGCTCATTATCTAAGGAGAATCCATGCATGGCCTGATCTCTAGTGTGTTTTCTTGCAACCCAAGATCTAGACCAGGTACAATTGTATAACTCACTATTATCTTTTTAAAAAAAAAAGACATTTATTCATTCTGAACTTTATTTACGTCATTTATTTCTCCCTTCTCCACTCTTTCTCCAACTTATCTGGTATCCCTCCTCCTCTCAAATTCATGACCTTTTATTTTAACGATAACTGCTCCATGCACACAAACATTTACATACAAAATTATAAATATAACCTGCTGGGACCCTTTAGTGTTGCTCTTATGTACATGTGCTCCACCCTGTTCACTTGAGATTGGATAACCCCTGGGGGATGCCTGGAGAAGACCCTCTCAGTGGGATCGATTGTCCATGGCTTTTCATTCAGGGGTGGGACCCCTGTGAAACTTCCCTCATCCACATGGGCATGACAATTGGCTTTGTCATCATGTAGGTCTTACTTAGGCAAGCATCAGTCGAGGTCTCATGAGCTCCCCAAGCATGCATAGACTACTCATGTCTATATTATATTAAAATATTGATGGATTGATGGGCCCTTCTTTTCTTATCACTAGGCGTTTGTTACACGTGGTACTGAGCTTCAAAAGGGCATTTTCATACAAATGTATCGAGAATTTTGAGCCTATTTTCTCTGTTTTTTCCCATCACCCCTTTCCACCTTGTTCCCCTTCTGCTTGCCCCCTAAGTTCCCTGCCTGTTCTATGTCACTTTCATGCCACTTATACATATACGATTGTATGTATCTTTATAAAATTTGGGATCCACAAATGTAATATTTGTATTTTCCAGCTGCTATGTTCTGCTTTACATGACAGTCTCCAGTTGCATCCATTTCCCAGCCAATGAGATTCTTTTAAAACTTCAGTCTGTCCCTCTCAGTTATAACTCTTTCCTGCTGTAATACCATTGCTTATAGATAGATCCCTTTGGACTCAAAGCCATGACACTCCATAATTTATCTCATTTTTTATTATATGCTCTGGCGATCTGTTTGGCCGTTCTGAAGGTTCCAGCTTTCATCTTGTATACATCCCTTCCTTCCCCCCCCTGCCCCGCCCCTGGTTTCCCTTGCCCAGTGAGGACCACCTTCCCTATGCTATCAGGCAGCAGCACTCAATTAAGCTGCCCAAGGTAGGTGAGGCTGTAACACTTATCACATGCTACAACTTTTGGATTGTTCTGGGTAACAATGTTGCTAGCCCGTACAAGCTGATGTCAGAGATTAGAGTCAGAACATGCCTGCCACTCCTTCAGACAGAGGTCCTGTTAGGTCATGATAAACAGTGGCAAGATTTATGGCTTCCTAAGGAGCAATGCCACTCCCCAGACTGCTGCTGGAAGGGACATTGGTATGCCAGACACTCTTCCTGTAAGCACCATGACCCAGAAGCAAGACTCCTCATAGCATGAGGTGTTACACTGTGCCGCAAAGCAGGCTGTGTATTTTCCAAACGGTAATATCATAATAAATCAACCTGAATTGCCCTGTTCCCTTTGCCTATCTTTGAATCTGATAGCGTATTCTCAATTTAGGACAATATCTTTATAACTTTAATGTTCTATATTAGGTTTTATACAAACATGGAGACATTCTGGATTGTTCTTTGAAACGAAAGAGGGTGTGTTGTGTGTGTGCGTGTGTGTTTGTGTGCAAAACGAATGTGCATTTGAGGCAGGCATCAAGCCCTCTCAGCCAAGCACACCAAACTTGGGAGCATTTACATAGAGCCCCCTCCCTGTATGTTCGGATATCGAAGCTCATTGCTGGTTTCCTTAGACTGTGTAAATCATATTGGAATGTTCTACCAGACCCTAGGAAGAAGACAGATCAGGTGACGTGTTTTCAAAAGGCTTTCCTAAATCTGGGCCCTTGTATAATGTTAATATTAGTTTTCAAGATTAACCTACCATTTTTCATTGTTGTGAAAATACTGAAATAATAGATAATAAGAAACTCTGTTTTTCTTTGGTGCCCTGAGGATTAGCAAATCACGTGGGAAAATTCTCACACCTCCACAAGCTGCAGATGTTTTCTCTGCACACATCTAAACAAGAATTTTGAAATATCCATTTGTAACTGATATTTTCTTCCAGCCAGCTGTCTGGCACCCTATGGGCAAGAGAGCGTGGCTGGCTGTGTGGCTAAAATTCTGTATTAGGCACATTCATCAGCAGGAGACAATGGCGAATCAACATGTGAAAAATAACATTTGAAGACAAAAGTCACAGTGCCCAGGTCTTTATAGCAACGAGCGAGTTTGCAGGCAGTGGCTGTTCGTGGTTTCTTCCCTAGCCTAGGGTGATTGATTTGCGTCTATCCTCTTCTGCAGAAGCTATTCCAAACTCAACCCAAACTTCCTTGAGCCTGTTGATTTATTTGTAAGATTAATTGGCATCTAATTTAATAGCTGAGAAAGGACATCACCTAGGAACATAGACTGGAGTTTCTGATGAGAAACAGGCTCTCGTGTACAGGGATATCAAACTGCTAGAGGCTGCAATCTGAATCTGAAGGAAAGGAAATGCTCTACCTCTTGTTCGCGATGGTCGCTCTCTCTTGCGCTGTACGACGGGTTCCAGTTCTACTCCCCCTCCCTCCAGGCTGCCCTCCCCTCACAAAGCGTCTGATTTTGAAATCAAAATCCTCCAAGCTTTGCTTACCCTAGAGGGCACACTCAGGTTTTACACACTTCGTTTGTTCTGCGAAAGTTTAATCTCTCCTGCTTTTTCCGCAGTGATGACTTTAAGCAATCCTAGACAACGAATCAAGCAACCACGAGCCACACCCTGCATTGTTCTGTCAAGGGATGGAGAATGCCAGTCAGCGCCCTTAGTCCACATCCTTTTCCCTGCGTATCTTTCCAGACTGCTTCTCCCTGTGTCTTCTCCGACTGTTGGTACTCTACCGGTAAGCCCGAGCTCCACCCTTCTCGCAATTCTGCCCTTCCTCTCTTCAGCTTTCCTTGCCTCATACTGCCTTCTGATGGAACTCTTGAGCATGGACCATGTTCTGCCTCAGTCTCTCTCCCTTGACATATATTAGCTCTGGTCTTACTGGATGATCTGTGGGCTACATGTGGTCTCCTGATATCCACTCCACATATCACATCTCCATGAGAGTATTTGATGGGCTTGGGTAATTAAGACAAATCGCTTCCCATTGAGAAGAGAACCGCCCAAGAAGTTCCTTTGAACATGTATCCAAGAACTTCCTAGAAAGACATCATAACTTATTAGCTTTTCTACTGGTGAACATTTCAGATATGCCTGCTATCAATTCTTCCAGACAAATCAATCTTGGAGTACAGCTTCAGTATTGTACAAGACACCGCTGCCTTCTCCTAATCCCTTGGGACACCAAAACTAAATAGGGGACATATCTTATAGGTTGGCATGCCATGTGGTACTCATGCATTTTTTTTTTAAAGTGACTTAAAGTCATCCACAAGGCCATTTCTTTGCTAGGCATTTATTCTTAATATGATAATTCAGATTTCTTGAGTAAAACACATATGTGTTGTGGAGGTTGGTCATTGGGGATTTTAGATTTTAATAGCATTTTAATTTCGTGTGTAGAAGAAAAGAGAAGAATTATAGCTTGGTCTACTGTTTCTTTAGATCCAAGGGGTAAAAATACTTCTAGTCTTTTAAAAAAAAATGATCAAGTTCCTGAGCATTCACCATGCTTGTACATGGGTGTGTTCACACAGAAATGGTGGTTTTATCACAGCAGGCCAACTAACGGACCCATCCGTCAGCACTAAGTCTAGGATGATTGTGGACAGTGGGGGAGTTTCTGGTTCTTTTTAAGATTGATTGTTATTTTCCAATCGTTAGCATTTGTGGGTGTTTCTGGGTCGGGCTCTGCGTGTGAATTCCACTCCATAGTATGGATGCCAGAAGAAGGGATTGGATTTTTTTGGAGCTAGAGGCAGTTGTGAACTGACTGGCCTGGGCGCTAGGGACTGAACCTGGGTCCTCAGCAGGAACAGTGTCCCTTTCTAAGCTCTGCGTCTGAGAGATAAGTTTGTTTATCTTATCAGGCTAAGCTTTAGCCTGAGAGATCAGTTTGTGATTTCTCACCCAGTGCGAGAAAAGTGTATCCTGGAGACTGTCTGGCTTTGCTTCTTGTGGTACATAGCCAGTCCCCAACCCCAACTCTGCCTCCATATCGAGGCTGACAGCCATCCTCAGGATGGCAGGGGTGTCACCCTGAAATCAAACCCAAGCATGATCACCATCATCAATGGCTTCAAGTTCATTGATCACTGGTGTGCTTTCAGCAGATACGGTGGCCTAAATTCTGTGACTGTCCTCTCCCTAAACCCCAGAGGGAACTTTACAAATATTCTCAACTGAAGTCCTGGATTGAATTGCAATCCAATATGGCGCCCCCATTCCCTTTTTCCTTCCCCTCCCCCTCCCTTCCTGTCTTCTCATTACCTCTCTCTCTTCCTTCCTTCGTGCCTATCTTTCATTTGAACTAACTCCAGCATTGCTTTCACCAATAGACTGCTCTGTCTTGAACATTTGAAGAAATTAAAACAATATTTCTGGCTAGTGTTCTGTCTAAACACAGTGCCCTTTGTAAAATGACACACATTTATTTTGCAAAAGACAAACATTCCATATTAAATGTTTATTAAATTATCTACAAGCTTTAAATCTTAATTAATGTGTATTAAGTTGAAACAGTACAAAAGAAAAACCAAAGGAATTTGGTTATGAAGAATGCTTTGAATTTGAGAGGAGACTGGAAGGCAGCCATTGTTTGTATTGAAAGCCACTGTGTTTACTACCGGATTCTGCGAGTAAGTTTAGCACATCAGTGAGCTAGATACCTGAATTCCTCAAAGATTGTGGATCTGAAGACTCCTCATTATAAATAAAAGCATCCCCTGGTGGTGTTCTTTGCTTAGGGACTCCAACCTGTGTTTTAAAGTTTTCTTGGCTCACCACAGGGAGTGGTAACAAGTAAGCAGAAAGAGATGTTTTAAAATGAAAAGGAAGAAAAATGCAATCTGCCATGGTTACAGCTCTCTCATACATCTGGGAAATAATGTTCATGATTAAGACTGGTAGGGGGGATATTGACTGTATGTGTGAATGCACGCATGCCTGCATGTGTGTGTGTATGTGTGTGTGTGTATTGTGATTATGTGTGTATTGTGTAGGTACGTATATGTACATAGGTATGTATGTATGTGTATTTTGTATGTGTGTATGAATATATGTATGTATACATGTATATGTGTATGTGTGTATGTATGTGTATGTTTGTGGGTATGTACATGTGATGTATGCATTTTTATGTGTAGGTATGTCTATTTATGTGTTTTTATGTATGTGCATGTGTGTGCATGTATATGGGTATGTGTATATGTATACATGTGTTTTTAGTATGTGGGAATATATGTATATGTATCAATATGGGTATGTATATGAGTGTGTGTGTATTTTTATGTGTGGGTATGTCTATGTATACGTTTTTATGTATGTGTGTGTATGTGGGTGGGTATGTATATGTGTATGTATGTGTTTTATGTGTGAATATGTGTGTATGTATGTATGTGTACGTATGTGTTTTTATGTATGTGTGTGTGTGTATGCACACACAGCCATATGGAAGCTTTCCATTTGCAAAGGCATTTAATAACTCTCACGAGTGACTTGCACAAATAAAAATCTTGAGAGCATTGGTGAATAGGGTGAGGCTTCTGCTCCCATTGCTTGGTCTGAAGCAGTCGGTGGATGCTGGCTGGCCTTCTGCCATGAATGAGCTCACCCCAGCAGAGTCTCTAGGTATCCATAGGAAGTCTGCAGAGCCCTCACGGTCTTGCTAGCTTTTCTTTGTGTTCTTCTTCTTCTTTTTTTTAACCAAAATGCTAGAAATGTTTTTCTTCAAAAACCTTATTCAGAATCCCAACACCAACCGAGAGAAAAGCCACCGAACTGTTATCAAATGGTCAGAGCATGGTGCTCTGGTTCCTAGGGTCTCTCTGGCGCAAGGCTCCCTCTATTGCCGTTCCTGGAGACTGTTCTGGTGCCCAAGGAGTATTCTGTCTATTTATTAGTTTGGAGAAAGACTGTGAATATCCTAGATACAATGCGAACATCTGGCAACAATTTTATACTCAGCCGTTACATTTTAGTCATCCCATCCCCACTCTTTCATTTAGAAGCAGATCTCCTGGTGGCGGGGGAACAGAGAGGTGAACTCTGAATTGAGGAAGGCTGGAGAGAAAATTGAAAGCTGCTTAGGGAGAGCAGAAATATCCCCACATGTTCAGAGGTTAGGTACTTCACTGCCCAGTTGGTGCCATTGTTTGGGACCTGTAGGAAATGGGACCTGACTAGAGGAAGTAGGTTCCTGGAGACAGTAATCCGAAATTTGTAGTTATGCCTTCAGGTCTGAATACTGGTGCATGACCTTCCATGATGTGAGAGGTGTCTTCTTCTGCTGCCGCCACGAACTACGGAGAGCCACATAGACCACCAGCCAAGATAAATGTCCCTTGTATAAATTGTTCCCATCAGGGGTTTTGTCTTAGTCACTGATACACGGACTGAAGTCAGCCCCTGCATCATTCTCAGGAAGCCCCGAGGCTCGCCAATCTGTTATTGAATCTGCTCTACTCGTTGAGAGCCTCCAAAACAAGCTGAGAAGCCCCTAAAAGCTCATTCAGAGTACTGGCTCAGTACCTCTGGAAAAAAAAATTCCTAAATTTTCCCAAACTTTGCAATGTAGACTTCAGTTTCTTAGGCGCCTTTGATAGGGAGATCTTTGAAATATTGTGGAGCCCTATAACAGGTTAATTCATAATTGAGTTCTTTTTTGGCCAAGCTGCCCATCCGTGGGGATGCCTCAGAAATAAGAAAAAGCAGAAGTTTATCTGTGTTACAACATTTTCTCTGTCCAATCACATTAGAGCAGTGACAGGCCTGTGATTGGACAGGAATAGAGAGGTGGAGCTAGAAGTTGAGGTGGGAAAAGGGCAGAGAGCACGAAGGAGCAGAGGATCATCATCGTGGAGACTGAGGAAGATGACAGTTCAGAGCCCCGCGTGGATATAACAACCAGGCTAAGGTTTTTACAAGGTTAAGGTAATTGGGTTAAAACATTGTCTTTATCATTGGGCTCTGAAATTATTGAATTGGCATCTTGTAAATTGTGATCTTATTATATAAACCTGATTAGATAATTAAGCCTTAAGAGTCAGGCTATACTGGGTACTAGGCGCTAGATGAATGATTGTGGGGAGGTGGAAAGCATTGCATGTGAGCGAGGTGTTGCTGCTAGCTGGGAGAAAGTAGCAAGAGCCCGCCTGGACATAGTGTTGTGGCTGGACGGTACTGGCACTAGAACATGGTCCGGCGGGAAAGAGAGTTTACGGGGTGGATTCATTTTTAATATTCCCCGCAACATATCTGTATGAGATTTATCCCAATCTCTGTCCGATTCTGATTTCACCCTTATTTACCATGTAAAGTGATAATAAACTTTATTCCATAGGTGATGGTGGAGACAGGAGGCACATATGTAAAGGACCATGTGATACCTTCTGGCTTACAGCAAGCTTCGTAGAATCTCCCTGTATCACTGTGAGTCCGGGGAATTTTAGGAAGGGATGTCCTTGATTAGAAATTCAATTTTAACACTTATCACTTCATGTCCTTTTTTACTCCACCATTTGGGTACTCAGAAATTTTTCAGTTATACCTAGCTTTTCAGTCATATGAAGTTTTAAAAATCATATGTAATTCTCTTTCTTACTTTGTAGTGTTTCATAATTGCATTTCCATCCTTTCTCACCTCCTCTCTGTCTCTGACAGGGTGCGGGGCAAGACAGTATTATTAGGAGGTTTTCCTTATTTTTGTGTGTAAAATCCATTCCTTTCCTCATTGATTAAAGGGATGCCTACTGTTCTTGTGGTGGTTTGAATGAGAAAGATGTTTCACATAGACTCCAGTATTGGAATACTTGGAGGAGGTTTCAGGTGTGGCCTTGCCGGAGAATGTGTGTCAACTGGGGGGCAGGCTTTGAGTTTTCAAAGCCTCCAGCCACTCGTGGTTCTCCCTCTTAACCACCTCTTCACTGTTGAAGATGAGAGTTCTCAGTTCCTGCTCCAGCCTTCACGCCTGCCTGTTACCATGCTTCCCTCCATGATGCCGAGGAACTCTATCCCCCAGAAATGTAAGCCTCAATAAACCATTGCTTCTATAAGTCGCTTAGGTCATGATGTTTTTATTAGAGCACTATACAAGGTAACTATTAAGACCTTGAACCATTTTTCTTTACTTTCAGACTTCTGTAGATGTCAGAAACATGTTTGTATTCCACGTGAGAAACACAGCTCTATCATCTCTACGTACATTGGTCTAAACACACCTGTGGATTTCCCCTGGGTCAGATTTATTCCACAAATTCACTTTACAATTCTGTAATATTCATAATCATCTGACAGGTTGGACTCAATGTGTTGCTTTCAAAAATTTGATTTTTTTTGGAAAAAGAGTATTGTCAGCATAATCAATAGTATGGACAATACTGATTTCTTTTCTGTTTTTGTTTTTGTTTTTCGAGACAGGGTTTCTCTGTATAGCCCTGGCTGTCCTGGAACTCACTCTGTAGACCAGGCTGGCCTCGGAACTCAGAAATCCACCTGCCTCTGCCTCCCAAGTGCTGGGACTAAAGGCATGTGTCACTACCGTAATACTGATTCTTAAAAAGACATTATATGTCGGCTTTCAGATTCCCTCCCAGAGACTAGAATTCTCTCTCAAGTGTCTAACAATAGATTCTTCTGAATAAGGAATCATTCAAGCAGTAGCCTGCCCTATTCTCTCAGAGAACTCGAGTATCAAGAGCTCTTCACCATTACTTACCTTCATCTGTTAAATTTCTGAAAGAGTCATGTCATAAAAACCCCTCCAGTTCCCTCAGGTTTTACTTCCTAAGGTCAAAGGCCCATGGGAAAAGGATTGTCCCAGGCTTTGCCTC
Organism: Mastomys coucha; assembly: GCF_008632895.1. Lineage (NCBI taxonomy): Eukaryota > Metazoa > Chordata > Mammalia > Rodentia > Muridae > Mastomys > Mastomys coucha. Next base: position 33,526,749 of record NW_022196909.1, read on the forward strand.
CAGTTTCACTCTGACGAGAGTTAAGGTGTTCTTATGACTTCAGGTTTGTATATCTTGTGTGTAGCTTTGTAGTTCTTTAGGTTTTAATTCCTTTTCAGCCTTCTTCTTTAAAGGCATCTGTTATAGGAATTAAATGATCATTTCCTCTTCAAATCTCAGTGACTTCAAATTGATGATTTTGATTAGATTGCTATAATTATTGTTATATTAAGATTTGTTTCAGCTTAATTATGAATAATTTCCATTTGTTCTCATTTTGTTATTATTTTCTACTCCCTTGATTAATTTGCAAGTTAGATTTTTATGGTCTTTTATGAAAACTTTCCATTTGCATACATTCATTATCCAAAACAGTGGCTTTCGCTATGGCGGTTCCATACACTGATCATGCCCTTTGCCACATTTCCATCCTTACACTTTGTTACCCCCACCCCCTCCTGCTGGGCATTTCATTTCTCTCATACTACATTACAGTTAATGGATTGGAATAAACTGTCTTACAGGCTTAACATTTAAAGTATGCTTTGTGCATGTTCAGTTATGTGTGTGTTTAACCTAAGGACTGTTTCTCTAGTGATGTTGGAACAGTATTTCCATCCCGTCCATTTTCTATCACATTAAAACATAGAAAAAAGATGTACTACATAATTATAGAAAACGATTTAATAAATCATGTAATAAAAACTCTTTCCACCTTAACTGTCAACAACACATTGCTATCACAGGTTAAGTTGTCCTAATCTGAAAACCTAGAATACCAAAATGTTCCCTAAATCATAAACATTTTTTAGCATCAACGTAACATCATTCCTCTACTTTCCTCTATAATAATCTCTTAGTTAGTGTCTTAGAGTTTCCATTGCTGTGAAGAGACCATCCCAGCAACTCTTATCTAGGAAGACATTCAAATGGGGGCTGGCAAACAGCTCAGAGGTTTAGTCTATGCATGTCAGGGTAGAAAGCACAGCAGCACACAGGCAGACATGATGCTATCGTGGTAGCCAAGAGTTTTCTATCTGGGTTTGGTCTACAAGCAACAGGAAGAGAGAGCAACGATGGGTGTGGCTTGAGCTTCAGAAGAATCAAAGCCTACTGCTTATGCATACTTCCTCCAATAAGGACGCATCTCCTACTATTGTCAACCCCTATGGACCTATGGGGGCCATTTTCATTCAGACCACTGCACTTATTTATATCCATTTTATGTCCCTCCTGTCCAAATCATCCCCAACTTATATAAGGAGCTGGTTCTTTCTGTACAACAGGCTTTTCTTTCTTTCCTTCATTCTTTCTTTCTTTCTTTTATTCTTTCTTTCTTTCTTTCTTTCTTTCTTTCTTTCTTTCTTTCTTTCTTTCTTTCTTTTTTTTGTTTTTTGTGTTTTGTTGTTTCGAGACAGGGTTTCTCTGTGTAGCCCTGGCTGTCCTGGAACTCACTCTGTAGACCAGGCTGGCCTCGAACTCAGAAATCCACCTGCCTCTGCTTCCCAAGGGCTGGGATTAAAGGCGTGCACCACCACCGCCCGGCTTGTACAACAGGTTTTTGAAGCCCCTAGTTTGAGTGCGGGAGAGATTCATGGATATGATTATTACCTAATCAGTGAGTTTCCAGGAAACACAGGAAAATGTCACACAGCTTAGGAGAACATGACACCTCCAAAGGCATTGCCAATTTGTATGGGAAAAGGAGAGAAAGAGAAAAAAAAATCAAAGAAAAGTTGAACTCTCAACCCCAAATGCACAAACATAATACAGACAGAAAGCAATGTATGAGAGCACAGGAGGAGATGGGGCTCCGAGGCTCACCCATGAGCCCTCGGGAATTATTCTTAGTGCCTGCACCCTCCTGATGGATGTCTAGTTGAATTTCAAAAACTGATTGGGGCAAGTGGCACCCTTGTATGTGTCCTTTAATTTCCTACATGTTTGAATGACAATATCTGGAACCGTTTCCCAAGTGTCTGTACCACAGTTATATTGAGGGAGAGGAGTGCTGGTGTCTTAACTGTCCCAGGTTCACAGACAGATAGGTGCTTTCCACGGGGTGGGTCGTGACTAGACTCGGGAGGCACGGGGGATGTATTTTCATTTTGAGCTGATGAGACATATAGTCTGGAGCAAGCATGAGGTGGGTGTGAACATGAGGTGGGCTGAATGTATCCATCCTGGTGTATCACTGTGGTTGCTTACAGTTTGGATGGAAATGGTGCCTCCAGATACACGAATAATATATATTCAAAACTCGGGTCCTAGATAGTGGAATTCTTGAGAGCTAGTTGCACCGTATGGATGCTAACTTCGTCAACGGTTCCACTCATGAAGGCTGGGGCGGCTGAATATGCCCATAGGCTGTGATGCTTGGTTGGTACCGGGCCAGTGGAAAATCACCCTGCTCCTGGCTTGTCCCCACGTTGGGACTTTAGAATCCCATCTCCCATAACTCAGGGTTCCAGGCCAATCTGTGCTTTACCACTAACTCACTGCACGTGTTCTCAAGACCCTAAAAGAGCCCGCCCCTCCCCTCCGCCCGCCGCTGTCTTCCCTGCGCCTGCGCAGAGGCGGCCACTGTTCTGTGATTCTCACACCTGTGTGGTGTGACTTCGTGATATTCCTTGGCTCCTGATTCCCCAAGATACTTTTGCGTCTGTAAGTCTTTTAGGGGGGTAACTGTCAGCCGCTCAGTGCCCACATCTTTATCCTTCCTGGTTACTGGGATGTGAGCAGCCGCAACCATATATGTTCCACACTCTCTCCAATTCACTCCTAAGCTGTGGCATCAGACAAGCATGGCTTGAAAACTTCTGAAACCATGATCCAAGATCAACCTCTCTTTTTAAAATATTCTTTACTTCAGTTTTTTGTTGGTTTGTTTGCTTTCCCCCCCGCCCCCCACTGGGAACATTGAATGCCACCAGGTCTAAAGGGAAGGCTCAAATTGTTGAATGCTTTTTCCTTAGACATATTTGTGTGCCACTGTGGTACAAGAGAGAACTGGCGTACGTGGCTGAGGAAAGAGAAAGAGAGCTGAGAGAGTCAAATTGATGTGGACTACGCAGCCGGGGCTACGGTTAAGAGGACTTTTAGAAGACGTGAATCGCGAATGTGTCATGCATGGAGCTGAAAGACTGGAGTACAATCCCATTTCTGTCGGTCCCTGAGACAGAATGACCAGGGAGGTCTTCTCTTCCTACCGAACACCGAACACCGTGGGCCTAGCCCAGGTAAGCTGATTTTGAATTTCTGAGCTTCAGATGTACAGATCAGATCTGTACCATTTAAAACCCAGCCTTTCAAAGGAGAGCAACAGGAAGCACATGCGTGCTTGAGTATGATCATTTTCTTGGTTAGAATACAAGTATAAATGCTATGTATGTGCATATGTGTATGGGTATATGTATGAAGTATATGCGTATACTGCATGTTTAAAGCCACGGTATGTATTTGTGTCATTATTTCTAGGTCAAGTTCAGAATTACAATTATTTACTTTCATTATGTCTACGTTTGTATCTTCTTTTGTTTTCCTATCCTGAAAATCACAGTCCTTGGTGACAAGACATTTTTTCCTTACTTACTCTATCGTCAACCAGCACTAGAATGATAATACTCTAATAATCACCAAATATCTGATCGTAAGAAACACTGATGTTTTATATTCTATACCCCTGAGAATATTAAATCAAATCACTATGTCTTAAAACCATCTGGAATACATATCCTCACTTATTATGCATCAAATGAAAGCAGAATTAGCTTTGTGGGTTTCACTTGCAGAGTTTTTAATGATTGCTTTTCAATTGAACATTACTTAATAACCATGTAAAATATTTTTTATGGTTCTAACATTAAGCCTATAAACCTAAAATGTTTGGCTTCTATTCTTGTCTTTTCTAATCTTCTCATCATCCTCTGTGAGGGCAAATATTTTAAAAAAAAACATTGAGAAATGTTATGGATTTACTTTAATAAATCACTCGGAGACTTCATTATGTATTAATAATGTGAATACAAATCCAAGACCACGCAAACTTTGAAAGATCTTCAAAGCACACAGAAAAAAAATGTAGGAAGCACCCTGTTTATAATTCTTACCGTTAACCCCATGACTGTCAGTTTACCGCACACTTAAAACATCTTATTTTTAACGCATATTCTCTATTTCATAGCTATGTGTTTTTATCTGGACCTGCTCAGTGAGCCACTTGGCAATCCCCGGATGTTTACATGGCTTGCATTTTATAGACTCTCTGCCTTGGCTGTTACTAAAGGCAATTCCCAGTATATCCCTTCTAAGGTGTTATTTGGGGAAAGCTTTACTCAAAAGTGATTTTTCCTCTACCATGAGATGTACTGTATGTTTCTGCCCTCATCCCTTTCAAGGATGGGTTCCTAGGTCCGGTAACTCAACAGAGACTTTCAGCATGATGCCATTTTGATTTGACTGAAGCTTGTTTTCGTTCTAACTGGAATTCTCTCATAAAGGCAAGCCTGTCATCTGCTGCTTGTTTTTATGAAAGAGATAGGATCAGTGCTTGATTAATACAAAGATACTCAGAATTTCTCAAACTAACAGGTGGTTCCTTGGCATCTTCAAACAACAGGCTATCTTTTCTTGTTTCTGTTCTCCTTTCTCTTTCTAAAAAAAATCCACCAGAACATCTGCATTTGCATGCCCCGATGGGGCTCCCGCCACTGGAATTAGTTTCATTGTTACTGCTCAGATTTTTTCCATCTTTAAGACATGCCAATTTGGCTCCTAAATCATTTTGACACAATTATAGTAAATTTTGATAACTTCTTTCCTTTTGATGTAATATTTCATGCTCATCTTGTACATTTCTTGTCCTAAATTTGAATCAGTCATTTCTCCAAGGATCCCTGATTCTTTTTAGAGCAAAACGCAATTATATCTGGGCCATAATTTGGGTACCAGGGGTGCACATTATTAGCTTCTAGGTTGATGGTAATTTCTAGATCTTCTTAGGAAATAAAGTTTAAAATGTGAAATCAATTCTTATTACTTGAAATCAGGATGGATGGTGAGGTTATTTTTAAACTAAACTTCTTTATAAAAACAAAAATGTGCACATTATGTTCTTTCTCCCTTTCTGGGAATCCCAGTTAGCAAAGTCCAGATAGAATTATCCTTCCTGTTTTGGATTCCCCATTATCAAAGTGATACCTGTGGCCACCAGCAGGATGATCAAATCGCTCATGGTTCTCTACTCCTTCTCCATCATCATCCATTCAGTTGTAATATGCACTCAGATGATATTTTGAAGTCTCGCCCTCTTACCTTTTACATTTGGCAATGCCACCAGTTGTCTTTGGGTGTTCCTCTGCTTATTTAATTTAGCCGACAATCAACCACCAGATGTATTTTGAAGCACAGCCTCAGATTTACAGAAAATCTTAGCAGACAGTGGTGTTCCATATACCCAACTTTCCACACCTCCCCCAGCCTGCTCTACCATTGGTATCTTGCACTAGGGAGTTGTGTTAAAACATGTCATTCAAAGTAATGAACTAGGGGCTAGGGAGAAGGCTCAGTTGATAAAGTACCTGCAATCCAAGCTTGAGGACCTGAGTTCAGATTCCCAGAGACCAGGTGAAAAATCTCGGCACTAGGGCAAGTGCCTAAAACTCTTAGCACCAGAGGGGAGAGACAGAAGGATCCCTTAAGTCCTTTGGCCACACACATTCTAACCAGATCAACACATTTTGGGTTCATTGAGAAAGCCTGTCTCAAAAAATGAACATAGAGAGCCAGTGAAAGTGGATCGGTGGGTAAAGATCCCAGACTTGCCTAACACGTCTGGAAATCCAAGTTCAATCCCCAGAACCCGCATAAAAGTGCAAAATGAGAATCAACTCCATAGAGTTGTTCTCTGACCTCTACATGGATTGTGTCATGCACATGCCAGTACACACGCACACACACACACTCACACACACACACACACACACACACAGTAAATACAATTTGAAAAAAAATTGATGGAAAATGATAAACCCCAGAAATCTATGTCTGTTTTTCACATACAAATTCACAGGTATGCATGTGTATTTGTATTACACAAACCAGGACATATCTCCTACATATAACACAACACAAACTAATGACCCAATATTGATATTGCTTTTAACTATATTGTGGGCATCCATTGCTACTCATTCTGTGTGCTGTGTATTTTGTGGGTTTTTGATACATGTAAAATAACATTTTGTCTTAGTTACTTTCACAGTTCTATGAAGAAGCGCCATGACCAAGGCACCCAATCAAACAAGAGCATTTAATTGAGGGTGTGCTTATAATTGTAATGGGTTAATGCACGACGTCATGGCAGGATGCGCAGCAGCAGACAGACACTGGAGCAGTACCTGAGAACTTACATCTATGTCATAAGCTGGCAGCAGTGACAGAGACTTGGCCTGTCGTGTACTTTTGAAATCTCAAAGCCCAGCCCCAGTGACACACTTCCTCCAACAAGGCCACACCTCCTAATCCTTCCCAAACAGTTCTACCAGCTGGGAAACAAGCGTTCAAATATATGTGCTTGTGGGGAAATCACCACACACGTGCTCAGCATTGTAACTATAAAATATTATAGCCACATCCCTACAGTTTTAGACTCACCACCTAAAGATTCATGGATTTCCTGCACACATCATTTCTTACTCTCTCCATGAAAACCTAGAAACTGCTAATTTTTTTTTTTTTTAAAAAAAAAACTCAGTTCATAATTTTGGCTTTTACAGAATGTCATATTTGGGATTGTGGGAATTTGAGTTCTTCTTGAGATCTTTCATTCAGCAAGATATGTTGTTGGTTTTTTTTTCATGGCTTTAGAGTTTATTATTTTTCTCTTTTTCTTTTTTAAAATATTTTTTTCATTAATTTACTTATTCACTTTACATCTCAATCACAGACCTCTAACTCCTCCCGATGCCCTAACCTGATCCTTTTCCACTGAGGCCAGACAAGGTGGCCCAGTTAAGAGGAATAAATTGTTTTTTAACCTACAAAGAAACAATATTTTCAAAATGTTAATGAAAATCTTGAAATAAAAAAACCAAATAAATAAATGCACTATAATCAGCGTTGGAAATGTTTGATTGCATAAAGAATACATACATTGAATGCAACTTAATATATAAATTCAGCGCAATTACAATTCAATGTTGGGTGACATTTTTCTTTTTTTTCTCTTCTCTTCTTTATTAACTTATTTTTTATTGGATATTTTCTGTATTTACATTTCAAATGTTTTCCCCTTTCCAGATCTCCCCTTCAGAAACCCCCTATCCCATTCCCCTCCCCCTGCCTCTATGAGGGTACCTCCCAGCACACCCACCCACTCCTGCCTTCCCATCCTGGCATTCCCCTACACTGGAGCATCAAACAGGTCCAAGGGCTGCTCCTCGCACTGATGTTCAACAAGGCCATCCTTTGTCACATATACAGGGCCAGAGCCATGGGTCCCTCCATCTGTACTCTTTGGTTGGTGATCCAGTCACTGGGAGTTCTGTGGGGGGGGGGGGGTCTGACCAGTTGACACTGTTACTCCTCCCATGGAGCTGCAAACTCCCTCAGCTCCTTCAGTTCCTTCTCCATCTCCTCCATTGGGGCCCCCCATGCTCAGTCTAATGGTTGACCGCCAGCATCTGCCTCTGTATTTGTCAGGCTCTGGCAGAGCCTCTCAGGACACACCCATATCAGGCTCCTGTCAGCAAGCACTTCCCAGCGTCTACAATAGTATCCAAGTTTGGTGACTGTATATAGGATGGATCCTCAGGTGGGGCAGTCTCTGGATGGCCTTTCTTTCAGCCTTTGATCTACACTTTGTCTCCATATTTCCTCCTGTGAGTATTTTGTTTTCCCTTCTAAGGAGCACGGAAGCATCCACACTTTGGTCTTCCTTCTCCTTGGGCTTCATATGGTCTGTGAATTTTATCATGGGCATTCAGAACTTTTGGGCTAACATGCACTTATCAGTGAGTATATGTCACGTGTGTTCTTTTGTGACTGAGTCACCTCACTCAGGATGATATTTTCAAGTTCCATCCTTTTGCCTGCAAATTTCATGAAGTCATTGTTTTTTTTAATAGCTGAGTAGTACTCCATTGTGTAAATGTACCACTTTTTCTGTATCCATTCCTCTGTTGAGGGACATCTGGGTTATTTCCAGCTTCTGGCTATTATAAATATGGCTGCTATGAACATAGTGGCACATGTGTCCTTATTACATGTTGGAGCATTTGCTGGGTCCAGGAGTGGTATTGCTGGGTCTTCAGATAGCACTATGTCCAATTTTCTGAGGAACTGCCAGATTTCCAGAGTGGTTGTACCAGCTTGCAACCCCACCAGCAATGGAGTTAATCTATTCTTTCTTTTAATCACTGAATAATGCATCATTGTATGGATGCATGCAATTTATTTGCTCGTAAACCTAGTGAAGTACTACTGCAGTTGCTTCCATTTGGAACAATGAATAAAATTGTTATAAACATTGATGTGTTGGATTTTTGTATAGAAACAAGTTTTTGACTCACTTAAATAGATACCAAAATGTGATTTCTGAGTTGTACGGTAAGACTGTGTTTAGTTTACGTGACAGGTACGCATTGTCCCCAGATTATTATTTTTTTTTTATGGGCATCTGCTGACTTCTATAGCACTAGCTGGAAAGATCTATCGGTCCACCGACTGCCTCTGCTCCTTGGTTACGTAGATAAATCCATATGTGTAGCTTTTAGTCTTTCTCATATCTCCTAATCCTTCCACTGCCCCACACTTAACTGCTCATGAAAATTGCATATCACTGTTTTTAAAGAAGGCGTTGGCATTTCCTAACCTGTGGTGGGATGCATCTTCGTGCATTGCTAACTCTGTACGGTGTTTATCAGTAGAGAGACTGGATGGTGACTTCCTTTCAGGATTCATAGAACAGCGTCCAGTGACTCTGTCAGACGAGACCAGGGATGAGGAAAGAGAAGAGCCACGAAGGAGAGGCCCTGCAATCTTTTTCTGGGATCTTTTCGTCAAGTTTTTCTAAGACCGAGGACGTCATTTAGCATCCAATTTTATACAAAACACTAAAAATTAAAGTATGTTTAATGTGATTCAGTCTTATTTATTTAGTAGTTAGATAGTATCAAAGTTCTACTGTCCTGCTGACAATTAGGACTAATACCTTGTTGCCCCACGGTTTCTTTCTGGACAGCCTGGTTCCTGTTTCTTTTTTTTTTTAATATGTGTGATCTTGTTTTGGAAGCTTTGGGACTTTTCTCTATTTTTGACCTTATTAAATTTCATCACAAGGTGTCTAGACATAAAGTCTTTTCTATTGGTTTTTGCGTGACATGCCCTCACCCCCCTCCCCTCCAGCTCTCCCAACGCAGGGTGATCTCACTTCCTGGGCTTTACTGACTGTGTCATTGCGTCTTTACAGATCTCCGTTGGATCCTTCCACCATCCATATGATTTCGCCTGTGTTTTTAATCTGCAGAAGTTTTATTTCCCCCTATGCCTCCTGCCTTTTTTCTTTCTCTGGTGCTTTTGGACAGAGTTCTTCAGTCCAATATTGCAGGCCCCTTTTTGTTTAGAACCTGGTGCTCTTGACTCATTCAGAGCCCAGTTCACCATGTTTTTTTTCTCTTTCTTTTTTTTCCCCCAAGACAGGGTTTCTCTGTGTAGCCCTGGCCGTCCTGGAACTCACTCTGTAGACCAGGCTGGCCTCAAACTTAGAAATACACACCTGCCTCTGCTTCCCAGTTGCTGAGATTAAAGGCGTGCGCCACCACCGCTCAGCTTTTCTCTTCCTTTTTATACTTACCATTACTAATGGTCTTAACTGTCCAGTGTCTCATATACATGCACGATTGTATGCATCTATATAAAATCTAAGACTTGCAAATGAAAGAAAAATATAGTCATCTTTCTGATGCTAGTCTGTTTTTTTTCAATACAATTATCTCCAGTTGTGTCCTCTTTCTTGCACTTCTGTGCCTGAGAAAATCTCACTGTGTGTACATGCATGTGCACATACATATACATGTGTGTGTTTGTGTCTGTGTGTGTTTAGGTGTGTATGAGTATGTGTGTGTATGTATGTGTGTATGTGTGTGTATCTCCATGTGCGTATGTCTGTGCGTATGCACTCTCTACACATGACTTCAAGTGTCTTGACCACATCAATATTGTGCTGAAACTCTGCCCCCCAGTTGCCCTTGAAATGGCTTGCAAATGTTTCTCCCTGTTACTCAAGAAGCATAATGCATATCCATTAATAATAACAAGGGAGACAGTTGATTTTATGACCTCATCCTTTGTCTGAGGAGAAAGTGGGAGATGTCTGCCTTTCCTGAATCAGGACAACATTCCTGGAACATCATAGACATCAGTCAACATTTGAGGGGCCAATGAATGACGCTTATGCTTGACACATTGTTTTCCTTCGACTTCAAGATACTAACATATGTTCATTGTGTACATACATGGTCCTGAGTTTCATAAAGATACATGCATAGAACTTATAAAATATACATTGAATCTCTCTCCCTGTATTAGTCTTTCTCATTTATCTGGAGATTTTTCACTTTTTCTTTCAGATCATATGTAGGTGATTTATGCATGATTTTATTTAAAATCTGCAATTCACAAATGAGAGAAAATGGAATATTTGTGCTATCTTAACCTTACTATCAAGATGACTGTCAGCTGTAGTCATCTGTCTGCAAAGGACATAACTTGATTCTTCTTTAAGACTGAATGAGATTCTGTTGGTGAACACATGGTGTAATAAAGGTAAGCTTGGTAGCACAACATAGTTAAAGACAGGATCAGAGCATCAACATCTACGAAAGGAGATAAAGGAGGACTATTGGGAATCTAGAAAACCTAACTTTTGTGTGTATGTGTGCACGTTTTCACACACATGCCTAGAAGAGATAACCATGTATTCTTCATATGGTAGGCTTTTTACCAAAATTGGTAACTAGGAAAGAGCTTTTAAATATCCAACCGCCACTTAATTTTGCCTTGGTCAATCTAGCATCGTGCCTGGATTTTAAGATCTCTTTTAATAAAAGAGAAAGCAACTCGACTCAATGCAAATTTAAAACTTGATCTAACACAATTATTTCCCACTGTATCTGTGAGATGTTTAAAAATAATGAAAAGACTTCCAGGGTGTATTAAGTTTCCATAGCAACAAATCACAAATGTACTGGCTTAAACAACACACCTTTATTGGTGTACAGCTCTGAATGTGGCTCTTGCTGGGCTGCCAGCAGTTCAATCATGTTTCCCAAGGCTGTAAAGAATTTCCTTGCTTTTCTCAGTTCTTAGGAAATTTCCACATTCTCTGAATTTGGGCTCCTTTCTGCCTTCAAAACCACACTAGCAGGGACTCTCCTGTCTCCATCTTTTACTGCTGAGCATTGTGTTGACATGAGGCCCCATGGATAATATAAGATTATTTCCCCCATCTGAAATCAGCCAATTAACAATTATAATAGCCACAGTTATAGCTGGAACTGTAATTACTCTTTGAGATGCATCACGATCTATTCACACATTTCGGGGATTAGAGGAGAGCTTGGAGAAGGGAGTGCATTATTTTTGTGTAAGGTACATAATCACGCCCTCCTTTCAACAATCTTAGAAATTACAAACACAGAACAACATAATAAATCTCTGTTCCTATAAGTTCTGTTGAATTAAAACAATTATTCCTATGAGTGTCTTACCTGCCTGTGTTTGCACACGACATGTTTTCACTCTTTGTAGGGGCCATAAAAGATCATTGGGTGCACCAGAACTGGTGTTACAGATAATCATGGATGCTGGAAATCAAGCCTTGGTCCATGACAGGAGCAGCCAGAGCTCTTAATCACTGAGCTATGCTTCCAGCCTTATGCCCTCAATGAGTTGTAAACTTTTCTGCTCTGAAGGACAACCCTGATTTGGCTAAGTCTGGATGTACATCTACTGAGGTGCAATTGAGGACAAAAAAGTCTTGTGCACTTGATTGGCCTCTTTCAGAGAGTAAAACATATGTAAGTTGCTGTTATGAAAGTAGCATGATGCCCACTTGATAAAGACAATATTGTTGACATTCTTAGTGTGTGTGTGTTCTGAGAATGTGTGTGTGTGTGTGTTGAATGTTTTTCTGGTTTCAGTGATGTCACTTCTTAGCTTGCACACAGACGGTCCTACCATGCTTACATGGTCACATCCCTAAGATTCTCCATCTAAATCAATTTCTGGCTTTGATGCGCATGCCTTTTCACTGCCTTGCTGGATCGAGGCCATCCTACCTGCCTCCCATCTGAAAGCACAGTGTTGGTGATGTTCCCATCAGGTTTGCTCCAGGACAATTTTGGTTGGGATTTGGTTTTAAGTTTGTCATTGTGCTATTATACAATGCCAGGCAAAAGCAAAACCCAGAGAGTGCCAATATTTGGTGCAGAGCGTGGGACTCCATTTAAACACAATGAGACATTCTTCCCTCTGTAGAGTGTCTGGTTTTTCCATTCCCTGTAGCTTTGTAGCTACAGAAGTTCATCGATTCCTGGTTTAGTCTCTAAGTTCATAGTAAAATTAAAGAGGGTGCAAACTCATACTATCATTATTATTGAAAAAAGGAATTTTCATCTTCCCTCTAGGAAAATATAATGCATAAGTGGATAAAGTAAAGAGATCTTTAAGATTCTGGATCTGGACATGGATACTGGAGAGATGGTTTAAGAGCATACACTGTTCTTGCAGAGGATCCATGTTCAGTTCCCAGTACCCTTATCTGGCAGTACCCAACTGCCTGTCATACCAACTCCAAGAGGTCCAACTTGCACCCCTGGACACCTTACACACACACACACACACACACACACACACACACACACACACACCCATACATACACACACATACACACACATACACCACACACACACATACATACACATACATACACACACATAACACACACATATACACACATATATACACACATGCACACACACATGCACACACACAAGAAATCTTAAAAAATTAAAATTTTAAATTGGGTATTAAAATCTTCCAGTACCCTTATCATATAGTAGAGTGGTCTTCTTACAGATTAGAAATGTACATTAATAAAAATGGAGGAAAAGAGAGTTATAGTTTAGAAACATGGTTACTATTAGAAGAAAACATAGATGAATCTCTGATGTTAAATGCAAAAATAATAACCCCTAAATTTATCTAACTATCTAGATGATCAATTACAATAATATATTTAATTCTATAAATCGAAGAAGTTCTATTAGCCAGTTAAACTCATTAAAGCATTAACTTGAAACTTGGAAAATATATTTGCATTTTATAACACATGGGGTGTAATACTGCCCAAAATATTAAGAAGCTTCTACAAACA
>NW_022196909.1:33540173-33542962 GCF_008632895.1 Mastomys coucha
AAACGACCTGTGAAAAATATGCTAGCAATATGAACAGTCCACAAAAATAGAAATTAAAATGGCTCCTAACCATCTGAAATGATGCCTAACCTCATTTATAACAGGATAAATGCAAATAGAATGTTCTGCTAGAATTGCTTTCTCCATCGGATGGGCAAAAATCCAGTCTGACAGCATACTTGGCTTAAAAGGCTATGGGTAAATAGACACATTTATGTAGTGATGTTAAGAATCAAATAGCGTGAATCTAGGGAGGGAGAATCTCCAATATTTAGCAAAGTTGCAAATACATTTATCCCTTTGATCCAGGAGTTGCCATCCGTGGGAACCTGTTATGGATAAGACTGAATTTTATCATTAAAAGAAGGACTAACGACTATAGGCGATTGAAGTAGCCACAAGTAAGGAGTGAGTTACACAGAGGGCGTGTGCTCTAGGATAGAATGAGAGACTTCTATACAATGGTCTCCTGGGTAAGCTTCCAAGGAAAAGAGAAAGCTGTGGGTGGACGCTAACGCTAATCTAGTCCTGGGGGGCTGGACACTTCGTAGCCAAATGATGATGTGAATCTGAGATGTCCGGGAGTTTGGGGGAGGGCACACCCTACTTTTGAAATCTTTTGAAATGTATTTTCTTTTGAAGATTGTATTTTATGACCTTAGAGGTTTGTTTTTGCATTATGATAGAATAAAATTTAAAAAAGCAATACCTCAAAATGGAGCCCATGAAACTCACTCCACAGCCTCTGGAGTCTATCCTGTAGATCAAAGGTGATACCAGGTTGCTGTAATCAAACTCAGCAGTTTGATTCCATGTTGCTAGTAGGGTATACACTCATAAAAGATCCACAAAGGTTTCTAAAACTCTCTCTCTCTCTCTCTCTCTCTCTCTTTCTCTCTCTCTCTCTCTCTCTCTCTGTCTCTCTCTCTAACATATATTCTTTGATTATGACGTAACTAGACAGTGCTCTGTGTGTTATAAGAACAAAGGAATAAATACAAAGTATGACTGAAACAGAAGGCTCTCAACTTAGGAGAAAACAGGTGCAAAGTGGAAACTTAACAATCCTTGCTTTGAAATGGAGCCTCAGTGAAAGCTAGCAAAGTATTTTTTAATAAGATAGATATTCTTATTTTTTTTTATTTAAATATTTTTTCCTTACTCACTTTACTCCCGCTCACTGCCTCCTTCCTGGTCACCTCTACCACATTCCTTCTCTTATCCTCCCTCCCCTTCTCCTCTAAGTGGGTGGGGGGCCCCCTGGGTATCCCTCCCACCCTGGAATTTCAAGACTCTACAAGGCTAGGCACTTCCTCTCTCACTTAGGTCAGCCAAGCAGCCAAGTTAGAAGAACATATCCCATGTACAGGCAACAGATTTTGGGATAGCCAAAAGAACATGGATGGACATGTATTCTGTTGGGAATGTGCCCAGAAATAGTACAGCTTGGTCATGAGGAACCACCACATTGATCTTCATAGGCTTTGTACATGTTAGCTCCACCACCAGCAGTAAATAACCGTTATTTACTTGCATCTGCATCAGAATTGGTTGTCATTGACAATTTGGGTCTCATCCATTCTAATAGGGGCAAGGTAAAAGACAAATCTCAAAGTAGTTTTAATTTATATTTTCCTGACAGCTTAAGGACTTTGAATATTAAAAAAAATTATTTCTCAACTATTTGCAATTCTTCTTTTGAGACTACTCTCTTAAGGTTCATCTCCCAAATTCTTATTAGATTATTTCTTATTGGTTTAGTTCTCCTTATTAATGTTCTTTGTACGTTCTAGACCAGTGGTTATCAACTGTCCTAATGATGAGACCCTTTATTACAGTTCCTCATGTTGTGGTGACCCCTGGCCATAAAATTATTTTCATTGCTATTTCATAACTGTAATTTGTTACTGTTATGAACCATAATGCAAGTACTTGATATGCAATCCCCAAAAGGGTTAGGGTGAGAACCACTTCTCTGGATAGTAACCTTCTGTTAAATATCTAACTGGTAAGCATCTTTCCCCAACTTTGTAGGGGGTCTATTCATAATGATCATACACTCTTGCACATATAGGCAGCACTAAGTGGATACACACACAAAGGGGAGAGACAGAGAGACAGTGACAGAGACAGAGACAGAGAGAATGACAGAGAGACAGAGAACATGAATTTGGGAGGAAATAATGGTGGGGGTAGAAAAGGAAATGGGGGTGGATCTTATCAAGAGCCTACTGTAATTCTCAATAAATTCTTAATAGCGGTCTGTCTGGGCTGGCCAGTGCCCTGAGCAGACAGACCTTGAGCACAAGTTCCACAGCCAGTCCCACAACACGTAGAGGAAGCACCACTCCCAGGCGCTCTAACATGCCCAGGATCAGAGGTGAGGAGGACACAACATCTGTCCCAACACCGGGAGTAGGTAGGACCAGCAGGACCCAGAAACACAGGAACTCCGCCAGTGCAGTGGCTTGGGTTGCTTCCTGTCTTTCTGGGCTGGCCAGTGCCCTGAGCAGACCTTGGGCGAAAGCTCCACAGCCAGTCCCACAACACCCAGAGGAAACTCCACTCCCAGGCGCTCTAACAAGCACAGGATCACAGGATCACAGAGACAGCTTGACTCTGAGGAGTTCTGACACAACCAGCATCACAGGAAGGATAGGCTCCAGGCAGATTTAGCAAGTGCAGGTAGCACTAGAGATAACCAAAAGGCCAGGGGGAAGGGGGAGGCAAGTGTAAGAAAATAAACAACACAAACCAAGGTTACTTGGCATCATCAGAACCCAATTCTC
>NW_022196909.1:33543769-33592832 GCF_008632895.1 Mastomys coucha
CAAATCCAGCCCTACAAAGGATAATAGATGAAAAACACCAACATAAGGAGCAAAACTACACCCTAGAAAGAAAGTAATCTTTCAACCTAATTCTACCTCTTACAACAAAAACAACAGGAAGTAACAATTACTTTTTCTTAATATCTTAGTATGAAAATTAATATTACCAACATATCCTAATCGATTGAAATCCCAAAATATGAGGAATTAGAAATTTGTTGGCTGTCATCCAGTGGCCTCTCTAATATGTTAATTGAAGAAATAGGTCCAATATTGTACAATCCATATACACTTTCTGCTTATTTGTATGTGACAGTGTCTTGCTATGTACAACATAATGGTCTTGAAATCTTGTTTCTCTTATCTCAGCCTCTCTATTAGTAGTATTGTTTATTTCATGTTTTTGCACTATACCATGGTTTTCAGAACAGCTTAAATATTTCAAAAGTATTTATACAGCCAAAAGAAATGTAGACAATTAAATTGGGAGGTGGCTTGTAAGAGAACAACAAAGAGTGAGACTGAATGTTTTGCTTGATGTTTGTAACTATTGTATCAAGTTTGAAGAAGATAACTTTATAAGTTACTCTTTCTCTGAGATGAATGCTTTTCCAAATTATCACAGCAATGAACCAGACTCTTACCCTAACCTAATGTCTGTGCCACCCTCCAAGCAGAACCATTGTTCATTGAAACAGTGGGTGAATGACTTCATGAATAGACCATCTTAATACACTCACCATTTCTTAAATTAATGTAACCTGTTCTCTCTGGGCTGAGAATAAAGTCACTCAAGTCAAGTAGCTTTGACCATAGCAGGAAGTCTGTATCCAAAAATCATGTCTACAATTCATTCCTTGGCACAGCAGACCTCTCAGCTTAGCTACGATGGAGGTAAATCCTTTGGTGATGTGAGGGTCATGGAGTACAGTCTTATTACCATGAAATCCAATGTTGAAAAATTGTTCTTATTTTGGGCTTGTACCACAGTAAGAGCCAGATTTTAAGCTCTACTAAATACAAAACAAACAAACAAACAGACAAACAAAAAGACTTTACATATTTATGTTCATTTAAGAAAATACTGGTAGTGATGTATTATTTTAAAATATACAGTTAATATGTTTGGAGTTATTTAAAGTTTATATTGAGAAAACTGTATGTATTTTCAGTATTGCTGTAGACAAACATCTACATAAGACTTAAATTGATTGTTGTTTTGTATCAAACAACTTTTATAATACTCATTTTTATTGTTACAATATTTTATAAAATTTAAAGAATATGACAAAAAATGTATTCCAGATATTGAAGGGGGTCTCTGGGAGGAGTTGGAGTACAAAAGGGAAACAAGAATGTGATTTAATTCTATTTACTTAAAATATGTTTTTATTTTTATTTATTTATTTATTTTATTTTTTGTTTTTTTTGAGATAGGGTTTCTCTGTGTAGCCCTGGCTGTCCTTGAACTCAGAAATCCACCTGCCTCTGCCTCCCAAGTGCTGGAATTAAAGGTATGTGCACCACTGCCCGGCAAAATATGTTTTTACATGTTAACAAATTCAGATAAATTGAAATTGTATCTTTTCTCATCATAATGCAATAAAACTTAAATCAATAAATAAAAAAATAAAAAAAAACAAATTCTTAATAAAAACACCATTAAAATACTTTAAAGTGTAATTTAGTTTTTATTAATATGTGTGCACAGACAGGCACATACAAATACACACAGGCATAGCAGGGCCTGTGTGGGAGTTAATGGACAATTCTATGAGGCTTAGTTCTCCTCTTCTGCCTCTGTGTGACTTCTGGGGGTTGGACTCAGCTCTTTGGGCTTATGTTGTCAGGCAGCAAGCATCTTTGCCCACTGAGTCATTTCACTGCGCCCTTTTCAACAAAGAAAAACAGAATGTTAGAGAAACATGCGAATCCTGGATTTTGCTGAAAGAAATGTGCAAGAGGGAGCTTGTCTATCTTTTACCAGGTAGAAAGGCTCTGTCCCAAGGGCACCATGGGTGCCTTGCTATCCCACTGCAGAGGACAAAAATGTTGGAATTATTACACTTAAAGTACCAAGTATCCATAACTCAGAATTCATGGTAATTTTTGAACACAAGGAAGTATCTTTTTATCAGAAGAATGAAGAACGTGAAAGATCTTAGATTTCTCCTGGTTTCTTACATTACAAATCAAAGTAATTGATAAGGCTACACTCTTCCTTATATGTCTCAGCTCATGGATAAAAAATAAATGATGTAATTAAAAATTGTCAGCATTGAATTAGTGCATTGTGGTATTGATCACTATCTAACATAGATGGTAGAAGTATTCTCATTTTGGAAACACAAAGGCCACCTAGGGTCAGTTTATACACACATACACACACAGAAACACACATACATACGCACACATAGACACACACAAATATGCAGACACACACACATAACACATATACACATACAGACATACACACAGAGACACACATAGACACACACAGAAGCACATATACACAGACATATACACACATTCTCACACATACACACAGACACACACAGACACACAGAGCCACACACACACACACAGTAACCTCAATCTCATCAATCTACTTTATGTCACAAAGTGACAATTGACAAAGTTTTTGAGCGAATTCAACACAGCAAAGTGATCATAAACAAAGATACATTTTTAGAAAATTGAAAAACAAAATATTTATCAGTGAACCTAAAGCATGCACTCTATTTGAATCACAAGCCGTGTAAGCAATTTAAAACTGACTCTGTGGGTATGACCATAAACATTTAGGAGGCAATTTAAAAACATGTCAACTTAGCAGGACATCTGTAATATATTCCTCCAACCCCAGGGCCTTGGACCTCCTAAGGCATGAGTTTTCTTACTAAGTCTATTGGACCAGGAATGAATTTCATCCTATGGAGCAAGTCTTATATCCAATCATGAAGTACTTGGTTGTCCCTATAACCTTCATGCCACTATTGCAACAATGCGGACACTCAACGTTCACCACTGGGTAACATCATTGATGGATTTTATCCCCCAGCGGCATAAAATACAACGTCTGATACTTTGACCGCTAGCCAGTAGGAAGGAGGTCTTTCAGGTCACCTCCAGCTTGAATTCTCTATGTCCTTCACAGAAAGTTGGTGGAGATGTGAGCAGTAGGGTCTTACAATCTAGGAATGGCAGATAATGACAATAGTCCGTATTATTGTGGGGGACCTATGGAACCTCCCTGATCAGCATTTTAGAGAGAAAATAAAACGGCTTGAAGATTTATGAACCTTGATAAAGAAAAGGTTGAAGACTATAGGACATTATTTTTTTATAATGATGTTTTATGCTTGATGGCTAACCTGGATTGTGGAAGCTGAATAGTAGGTATATCATGTTATTTTTTATACTTGTGATTAGGGTGAACATTTTCTGTAATAAAAAGTTAAAATGCTTCCATTAATTCAAATTTGTGTAGTTACTAATGGCAACAATGGGAATTCCTTTATCCCAGAAGATGACTTTTTTTTTGATGCCCAACTTTTCTTGATTAATATTTCAAGGAAGTTAATAAGATATGATTTAAGTCAGAAACTCAATTACCTGCACAAGCTGAACGCTGACAAATTTTCTTCCCAATCAATTTTCTCTGCTCCATGAAAGTCATTTCAAGTAAACTGAGAACCAGAAACTAGAGCAGGAGATAAGAAACAAGCCTGTAAATTTATTTTATGGTTTAATTTCATTTTTTTAAAATCTAAACCTTTAGTAATTATATCGGCACTGCTAACACTCAGAGTGTTAGAAACATTGCCTATGCCGACCATACTGAGAGATCCTCCTGTTCTCCTCAGCTCCTTGTTGAGGGATCTTTGTCTCTTGGACTCAGTCTTGAGTACAACTCTATCTTTCCATATAACAAGAATTGAAGAATCATAACAATGATTCGAGGATTGGTGGCCTTTGGTATGTTCTAACTGAATAACCATCTGGGAAAAGAACCAAGTTGCATCCTTATTTCATATTTATCAAAATTAACCCCATATTGACTTTTCACTGAAATACTAATAATAAAATCACATAAGCATTGTGGATTGCTGATAAATGTTTACATAACTGTCTTAGACCATTTTTATTGCTATATTTGAATGCCACAGACAACAATGGAGAAGAGGTTTTATTGGGTTCATAATTAAGAAGCCTTGAGAGTTCAAGTTCAGAGAAAGCAAATGTTCAAGGAGAGTTTTCTTACTGATTGGAGTATGTAATATCCTAAGACAGTGGTGCATGAAAATAGATTGAGAGAGAACTTAAATCTCCAAGCCCAGTTCTGTCTTAGATGGTTTTATAGCGCCTCAGCACCCATTGGATTAGGTTCCCCCACCCTTTAATGGTCTCTTTCCGCATATAAATAGATGACTTTCCTGAGGTCCCATCTCCAATTACTACAGTCAGTTTCTCTCCGATCTTAATGTACATCTTTGGGGACTGTACATCCTGTCAAGCATTTTAATGAGGAAAATCAAACCAAAGCCATAACATATGCTGAGAATGGACCTTGTGCCATCAGGGCAGTATTTGGGTATACACAAGAGTTAACCAAACTATTGCAAAGTCCCCATTGTTTTCAAGTTAATGAACTGGTAAATATGTAAACTATATGTACCTAAGAGTTTGCCATGCCCACTCATCACTCCAGTGGATTCTGTGTGTCAGGCCTGAAAGCTTGTTCGTGGATTTGAGGTGTGCAGCTTCAACGGGAGCTACCCTAGCCTCCTGGAGTTCATTTCTTGGCATCTCCTAACTCAGATGTGTTCCAGATTGGTCTCTGCAAAAGTCTGTGGAGAGTTTTGCGTGCTTTCTTTGTTCAGTCATATAGGCGCCCTAAGAAATGATTCGTAAATAGCTGAAACTGAGATTGAACATTGTTTCTTGGCCTCCACAGTGTTTCAATGATCCTAATTGATTTCCTAGCTGTTATTAGCTTGGAATTTTTACAAGGAAGTTGCCTTATCAGACAGGATGTCCCCAGAGTTAGCAATAGAGGTCAGGCATTATTGCCTACTGATTCTCACAAGGAAGCTGCCTTATCAGACAGGATGTCTCCAGAGTTAGAGATAGAAATCAGGCACTATTGCTATCTGTAAACATAGTTAGAACTCTAAGAGCAGTACCACACAAGGCAGAATTGCTTTACAAACTAGAGAGTAGTTGAAAAGCTTCCTGAACTAATATTTGCCTTACAAGTCAAACCATTCCCAGGAGCCGCTAGAATGGGACCTCCTGGTGCAGACCCAGAGAATTTATTTTGGGGCTGCCAAGATAGCCCAGCAGGAAGGACGCCACTGCTACTCTGCTTTGCTCCTAGCTGTTTGATCTTACTGACTCTAATGTGACCACTACCTGCCTACGTGATCCCTGACACTCTGCCGTTTCTGTATACTATATAAGCCTGATTTTTGCTTTGTGCAAATATACTCAGATTCTGCACTCCCTTGTGTTGTTTCTGTTTGTCATTTCTTCGCCAATGCCTCGTCAACCTGACTAGGATCCTGTTTCCCCGTGGATTGAGGGAGGCTCAGATTGGCCAGCCCATGGCAAGAGTTAATGCCAGTGCATTGATGAAACTTATAAATGGATGAGAAAAGGACTTTTAGAAGAGAAAAAAAAAACTACCCAGGAAATGGATACCAAATGCAGAAATAATCAGCCAACATGTAAAAAAAAAAAAGTTCCTATGTGTTTGTTAGCAAAGAAATAAATACAAATTATTTTGAGGATGGCAAATGACCACACACTCACACACACACACACACACACACACACACACACACACACACACACACACACACACAGAGTCCCAGAGAGGTCAGAGAGTACACAACGAGGTCTATATAACATTCATATTTAGTAAGCAACTGATTAAAGGAATAAGTCATTTCTAGATAGTCAAGACTTCAGAAGACTGCACAGAACATGATATATACCTTTAAGTCTAAGGCACACACATCTATGGAACTCACATAAACAGAGACATCAACATGCAAGCTTTGGGAGGTGATGAGGGCAGACCAGTATTTTCATCTTGACAAATCCCAAAGGTCATTGCTCTTGACCTTGCTCATTGTTTTGTCAGTTCAAGACTTGTGCTCACTTCTTATCACTGATGCCTGAAAACTAATATCTGAGGTTGATGTAGGAGAATATCCCTGGCCCGATCAATGGATTCATTTGTTCATTCACTCATTCATTCATTCATTCATTCATTCAGCACACACAGGGGCATCATTTTAACTGGAGTGATACAGAAATCAAGGTTTCTACATTCATGTTGCTGTTGGCTGAGGTCACAAAGCCACTCTTGGAGAACTTCAGTTTTGTAGGAATAATGGCGGGTGAGCCTTGTAGAGGGCCATTGGTCCATAGGAATCACACACAGTAAATGTCATTTCCTAAAAGTCTGTGGTTTTGACCGTGTTATGATTGACTCATGTCTGAGGACAGTGTTTGGAGGAGACAGTGTGGAGGATGTCTTCCACTGACCCTTCTCATTTCACAAAGGCAAAATAGATGATCATGCCATATTCACGCACATATACCAAACTCATCACTAGGACCTTCTGGCTTTGCTTCTGGAAATCTCATTAGCTTATACCCACTTCCTTCCATGGCATCCCTTCTCCCTGTGAGACCATCTGAGCCATCTAGATGTGATTGGTCCCATTCCCAAATGATGACCAAGGCCATGCCATCAGGAGGGAGGCGTCTGCTAATGGTCTCTCCCAAGCATGGCTCTTATCACATCTCTCAGAGAGAGATCAAGTCATTGCTTAAACAAAATGAAAATTTAAAGTGGTGAAAGTTTTGATGAGAATTAACAGGAAACCTTTAAGAAAATGAATTAATTTAGGCATGATGGCAAATCCAAGCCCTGGGAACCCAGCATTTAGACGGCAGAAGCAGGAAAAACCTAAACTCTAGACCAGCCCGATCTGCCTGACAAGGTCCTATCTCAAAATACATTACAAAGGAGCTTGGTTACCAGGAAGTTATGTAAAAATTACACCAAAGGATATAGGGTCATTGAAGTACAGCCTTATTGCAATGAAATCCAATGTCGAAAAATTGTTCTTATTTTGGGCTTGTACCACAGTAAGAGCCAATATTTTAAACTCTACTAAATACAAAACAAACAAACAAACAAACAAACAAAAAGACTTTATATATTTATGTTCATTTAAGAAAATACTAGTGGTGATTTATTATTTTGAAATATACAGTTAATATGTTTGGAGTTATTTAAAATTTATATTGAGGAAAACATGTATTTTCAGTATTACTGTAGACAGCATCTACATAAGACTGTTAAATTGATTGTGGTTTTATATCAAACAACTCTTATAATACTCATTTTATTATTATAATATTTTATAAATTTTAAGGAATATGACAAAAAAGACATTGTAGGTATTGAAGGGGGGCCTCTGGGAGGAGTTGGGGTACAAAAGAGAAACAAGAATGTGATTTAATTCTATCTACTTAAAATATGTTTTTAAATGTTAACAAATTCAGATAAGTTGAAATCATGTAACTTTTCTCATCATAATGCAATAAAAGTTTTAAAAAAATTACATTAAACGGCAGCGTTTTGAATCTTTAGACAGCACAGAGATTTTCTTAAGAGACACAGATAAGCTCCAGTAAAGACACAAAATGCCAGCTGCAAAAGGCAAACGGGGCTGTCACTCCGTGGTCACTTTCTCTCTTTTACTTCTGAGTTCAACACACCCGCTGGCTTTAAAGGGTGCGTGATGCGCACAAGACGGAGTAAGAGACTTGACTGTCTTAACGTGGCTCGCTCTTCTCTCCAACGCTGATCAAGATAACAAGAGGCCACTGTCTGCATAATCCTCAAGAGCAGCGGCTTCTGACAATTGAACGGATGTTGTCATCAGCTATGACCACGGCTCTACCTTCTGTATGTTTCAGAGTGATGAAGGCAACCCGTGAAAGCTGTGCATTCCTGTTAATGGATCAGCTGGTCACAAATGGGAAAAAAAATTGCCCAGGCAAGGCTGACACACTGTCCTTTTGGCTGTCTTTGCTGATTTGATCAATTCCAAGTCAAAGCATGTTTTTTTGAGGATCAAATTATTATTATTTTTAACATTTTTTATTGGATATTTTCTTTATTTCAAATGTCTCCCCCTTTCCTGGGATGTTTCCCTCACAGGAAACATCATATCATATCCCCCCACCCCCTGCCTCTATGAGGGTGCTCCCCCACCCACCCATCCATTCCCTCCCATCTTCCCTCCCTGGCATTCCCCTACACTGGGGCATAGAACCTTCACAGGACCAAAGGCCTCTCCTCCCATTGATGACCAACTAGGCCATCCTCTGCTACATATGCAGCTGGAGCCATGGGTCCCTCCATGTTTATTCTTTGGTTGGTGGTTTAGTCCCTGGGAGTTCTAGGGGTCTGGTTGGTTGATACTGTTGTTCTTACTGTGGGATTGCCAACCCCTTCACCTCCTTCAGTCCATCCTCTAACTCCTCCATTGGGGACCCCATGATTATTTTTTTTTAAGAAAGTGTCTAATAAATAGACTTCAAGATGGGTCAGTCGGTTAATGGCGCTTCCTGCCAAGCCTGTCAACCTGCATTAGAACCGTGGTACCTACTTGTTCTTCACTCCACATGTGCTCTAGGGCAGAGTGTGGTCTGCATTTTACCCACAACCCCATACTTCAAAAATAAAAATAATAAAAGTGTCTAATTAGAATCATTTTAATATGAAAATTTTCAAACATTCACAGTAAAACAAGCAGAAATGAGTCCCCGAGGTCCAGATTCACCAACAGGTAATGGCATACTCAAGATCATTTTTCTCGTCTCTGGTATTGAACCTGAAATAAGGATCCATAATGGTTTACCAAAAGATTTATTTTATTATATTTATTATTATTATTATTATTATTATTTTTGTTTTTTTTGTTTTTTGGGACAGGGTTTCTCTGTGTAGCCCTGGCTGTCCTGGAACTTACTCTGTAGACCAGGCTGGCCTCGAACTCAGAAATCCGCCTGCCTCTACCCCCCAAGTGCTGGGATTGAAGGTGTGCCCCACCACACCCGGCTAGGTTTATTTTACTTTTAATTACATGTATGTGTCTGGGTATGTTTATGTGAGTGCAACTGACCACAGAAACCAGTTTGATTCTTCTGGAGCTGGAGTTAGAGGTGGTTGTGAGCCACCCTGTCTGGATGCTGGGACTCTGCAAGAACAGTGCAAGCTCTCAGCCACTGAACTCTCTCTTCAACCCCACCAGAGCCTTCTGCTTATGTATGGGATTCTATCCCACTAACATTTTAAATTAAACACTTCATTCTGTGAAAATTCTACATCTGCATGATTTGTTAAGACATGTCATACAGAGAGATCCGTGTGCACTTGAGCAAGCTTCCCCTCATAGTACAGTATAATAATTAGGAAACTGGCTTTGATCTAATCAAACACAGACCAGCTCTTCCCATCAGGACCTTCCTTGCAATGCTCTTTTATATCTTTTATAAGAAAACATATACTGGGAACAAGAAAAGATATATACACTGGGAACTACATACCTGTATTCCCGCCTTGCATGAGTTTCGAAAATTTCTCGCTCTGTTTTCTCATTGATTGTCCTGAATCCCAAATACATCTGGCTATTGAGTATTGAGATTCACGTTTTCTTTATTCTCCATCATTAGAAACCAGAGTGTTGGCATCAAGACTTATCATCTACCCAGTCAACATTAAGAAGGACAGTATTTCATAGCATTTGGTACTCATTCCCCCCCACACACACATCAAAATAGAGCCCAAGAGGCAACCCCAGAATGTCTGATGCTGCTTAATGACTTTTGGTTGGATGGGTAGTAGAGCCTTGATATGAAAGGTGTGTTTTCTTGGGTAAGGGTGTGGATTCTTGTACTCCAGTGATGACGTCTGGCCTCATTCTTTTAACCTCTACAAACGAGGTCCAAAGTCTACATCTTTGTCCAAACTGCTTATTTCACAGGAAGGGAGGGAGATAAGACATCCTCGAATTTGCAATGGTATTTATTACTGCTTGTACATCTTCCTCCAAGTTTATCAACTCATGTATTTTTGTGGGAAGATTGGGTTTCCTTTGCAATTTTGCTAGAGTCCTTCTCTGTAATTACCAGCTGTCAGGGTAACGGGATGGAGTCCTACCAGGATGGATGGTTGGCCCAGCAGTCCCAGTTCTGACTTTTCCCAGCATTAGTGGTTTTTGGTCTCTCCATTCAGTCACACGAATGATCAGATTGGCAGCATATTACGGAATCATTCGTACACATTAGCCATCTTGTCTCTCTCCCCTCTACTTCATTTTGAGAAGCACTACAGACCCCTAAGCATACCCACGGAGTCTTTCATAAAAACTTTATGGCTGCTGAGAGTCAAATTCTTATATTCAAATCATGAAGGTAATTATCTCTTGGAATATTCAAATATCAGTTCCCGGGTCTTAAACTTGGGTATTGTAAGTCTCTAACACTTCCTTTGTGTATGGAACTGGAGAGTTTGCTCCACAGTTAAGAACACTTGCTGTTCTTTCAGGGGACACGGTTGTGGCCCAGCATGCACAACATGACCCACAGCACCTTCAGTAACTTCAATTCCAGAAGATTCAGTGTCCTCTTCCTGCCTAGGTGGACATGAGGCAGACACGTGTTGTACGCACATCTATGCGGACACTCGCATAAACACAGAAACTGCAATAAGTTATTTTGTTTAACGCCTTGGTGTACTTCTGAAATAACGGAGGTGGCCTTTGACTAAGTCTTTGCTTTAGGATTAGTGAGGTGTTATTGCTTTGTGTGAAACGTTCTGTGCTGTAGATTTAAGACTATTTCGTCAACTTTTTTTTCTGATTTATTTCCTCAGGTGGTTTAACAAACAAAATCTAAATGTCACTCAGCTTTATTGTGTATTGTAGTTTCTAGACATTTGAGTAGACTGGAGTAGAATACAGTTAAGCATAAATACAATTATACTTTTTATTACATTTAATATTAATGTCATATATACACATATGTACCGTATGAACATCATTTCCTTTATCCCTTTCCATCTTCCATTTCCTTCCATGACTCATCCTTCGCAGGTGCATGGCCTCCATTTGGTTATTATTGGTACATATGTGCATAAATATATAAATATAATTTTCTGAGTCCATTGGGTTTTGCTTCTGTGTATGTGTTTAAAGAGCTGACAACTTGATTTTGGATGACCATTCAGGTGGTTCATCCCTGGGCTAAGTCTGATTCCCCCTCTCTCGGTAGTCATTGGTGGCCTGTATCACTTCAGCTAGGAGTGGGTCCCTGTCAGATTACCTCTGTCAACTTCGGGATGTTCCCTTTTATTGTCGCTGTTTAGGTCTTGTTTAGACAGCCATGATTTGGAGATTTCCCTGTCACCAAGAGAAGACACAAGCTCGCAGCAGAATCTCAGGTCATTTGGCCTTTGTAGTCTTTCTGTTTTCTTTTCTCACAATTTGCCCCGAGCCTTAGGTGTAGGCGTTGTTTTGTAGATGTACCAACTGACCCTGAACACCCCACACGAGCTGAGTTGGTACTGACATTTTTATGTTATGATAATGTATTTATGTTGGTCTTTCCACTTCAGATTTAACATCACAGTATTCTCCCCTTTCTTTGACTCTGCGTTTATACTGTGTGCCTTAGATCACGAAAGTTTTCAGTCAATTGGCATTTTTGCTTTGTGTTAAGATGTGTACAAAATGTTTCCAAAATTAAAATGACCCCAAATGATTCTCAGCTTCCACTAAGACTTTAAAACTTTGGTTCTATTCTTTTTTTTTTTTTCTGTCCATTCCAGAATGAATTTTACTGGAGAGATACAATGATTATTTTGAGCTAAAAGTCATTTAAAATATTTTCCTGGCCAGGAAGTCACAGCAACCAAACCATCAGGAGCAAAAGAAAAGGCCAGTGTTAATTTGGAGGGTGATTTTAGTTCCTAATCCAAAGCAGAGGGTTAGCACTTAAGATCTAAAATACACAAGTAAAACTTAGGCTATAAAAATTGACAGACACTCATGGAGATAAGTTGCTCGTAGGAAAGTGCAAATGGCTTCAAACATATTAAGATAAGCTAATTTTACCGTACATTGCAGCTCAAAGGTGCATTGAAATTTAGTGATTGGACATACTTTGGCTTACCGCAGTAGCAGAGGCCCAAGTTTGGCAGCATACTCCCTTGGCAAGCCTTGGCGAGGGGGCGTAGAGGCACTGCCTGGAGACTGCAAATCAGCTTAATTTTTTTTATGAACAAGATAATCAGTAATTAACAAGATGAGTACATGAGCTAAAATTTACAAATAACTCCAGATCACCTCATTTCAAGATCAATAGTTAATCACATCGGCAAGGTCCCTTTGGCTGTAAGGACTGGGGTACAGCCTTCCTGAAGGTGGCGTCTGCTTCCGGGCTACCATTCAGGACCACAGAAGAACCTGACACTCAGCAATTAACTTGAGTGGACTGAAATCACAAACGTATTTTCTCTGATCCTGTGAGCCCTCAGCAAAGAGGAAAAATCAGAGAAAAAAATCTCAAGTACTTAGCAAATTCAATATACTTCTAAATTACATCCCAAAAAAATCACACAGAAAAATTTTAAAAAGAGGAGGTACTCCATGTAAGGGAAACAACATTTCAGTGTGTGTGTGTGTGTGTGTGTGTGTGTGTGTGTGTGTGTATGGGGCAACTTATGTACTGTGTGTACACAAATTTATCTTTTAATTCTCATAACAGTAAAACATAAAAATAAATGATTAATAAACTAAGCTTTCATCCAAGAAGCAGGACAAGGCAGCTCATAAAAACCAGGTGA
This sequence comes from Mastomys coucha, assembly GCF_008632895.1. NCBI lineage: Eukaryota > Metazoa > Chordata > Mammalia > Rodentia > Muridae > Mastomys > Mastomys coucha. The sequence continues at coordinate 33,556,704 of NW_022196909.1, forward strand.
GTGAGTTCAAGTTGGTCAACAGGGCAGAAAGGAACAAGTTTTAGGGAAATAGAGAATGGATTTTTAAGAAGTTGAGTTTTGGAAAAGACCCAAACAGTTGAAAACTTCTAGGAGATGGGTCAAGAACTAAGGGAGAAGACACATCACCAAACCACCACGATGAAAAAAATGTAGTAAGGGATGCGCTTGTGATCTACAAGCCACTCACAAGAGAATACAAGAACACCGTAAGCAAAGGCCTTCCGACAACTTCGAGAACATGAACAGACTGGGAAACCGGAAATTCCCCGTTCTGAAGTTGTCCCATAGAGAGAAGGGTGCTTGAACAACTCTGTATCCGTTAAGAAATGCATAACTAGCCGGGCGGTGGTGGTGCACGCCTTTAATCCCAGCACTTGGGAGGCAGAGGCAGGCGGATTTCTGAGTTCGAGGCCGGCCTGGTCTACAGAGTGAGCTCCAGGACAGCCAGAGCTACATAGAGAAACCCTGTCTCAAAAAACCAAAACAAAAACAAAAACCAAAACCAAAAACAAAACCCCCCCAAAAACAAACTAAACAAAACGAAACAACTTATTGATAAAGAAGAGCAAACACCAACATTGCATAAGCTACTTCAGATGATGGAAATGGAAGTGAGATTTCCAGAAGCATTTTGAGCACAGCATTAACCTGACTGTACATACAGAAACAGACATCATAAGGAAGCAAAGATGAAGGGTATTAGCTCATGAAACTGGGTGCAAAAGCTCCTAAGTAGATACTGAGAAGTTAGATCAACATATATATATATATATATATATATATATATATATATATATATATATATATATATATATATATATATATATATATATATATATATATATATATATAAACAGAGAGTATAGGAGAATGGAGGAGTGTTATTCCGGATTACGGATTGCTTTACAATCCCAATCTTAGTGTACATAGCTATTTTTAGTAGACAATAACATAATGACCTCAATGGATACAGTATGAACAGTTTGTAAAATGTGTCCATCACTTACTTTAAAAGTGTTCAATCATAATGTAAATACTAAAGCAGGAAAAGAAAACTTGTGGATAATGATACACTGGGAAATTCCATACAGATACTGAGGAAAAAGCTAGAACATTTTCTCCCAGAGGATATTTTCCATGTTGCCATGGAACCCATAGCTTGTGCGATAAAACATGGAAAAAGCAACACACACACACATACACACACACACACCTATATGCCAAAGAAAGCATAAAACAATTTTTTAGTTATCTACAATCTAATTTTACACTAGATGTCATTATCCCCCACACAGAAACTCCTAAATAGTCTACCACAAGGCACCATTAATCAGTAACAGAGGCTATGTCGCACACTTCCACTATGACAAAACACCGCTTGTAGATCCATGCAATGAGAAATTATAGTGTCATTAAGAACCACGATGCATTTAGACATAATTTCATTAGTTCTAGAAATACATACACATTGCAAATCAGAACAAAATGCAGAATGAACGTTAAGAAGACAAATGATTTGGGCAAAAGTGCATCTATGAGTCAGAAAACTGGATAGCGTTTGGATGTCGATCCTCTCCGAATTTATTTGTGTACTTGGCGTAATCTAATCAAAGCTCGTTGGCTCTTCTTGGAGAAATTATCAATGCAAGTGAGAATTGTTTATGGAATGGGAATGTGAGGGATGTACAAACGGAAAAGTGTGTTTGGAAGATTTATTATGTGTCTTGATTTCCAGCTTTCGTTCTATAATAACAAGATAAGCAGGATAGAAGATGCCTTCATAATCTTGACATGAAGGGAGGTAACAAATCCATTTCACAATATTTCTTTAGACTAACTTTAGGTCTAGATGCACTTATGCTACCTTCTCTGTCTTCAGTCTGCTTTACCTGCTCACAAACACACTTTCACGTCTGTGAAAATGTATGCATGCACAGAATAGTAATAACCTGCCTTCTGTTTTTATGTTTTCCTTTTACTGTCTCTAATTATATTTTCATTGATATTTTTTTTCTAGTATGTTACCACAATTAATACCTACAGATACATTTCCCAGTGATTAGATTTCTGATTTTAAAGGCTGCATTCCTATCCTGCTTTTTTTTCACAGGAAAGGATACTATTGAGTTGAATATGAATATCCAAAGTACACAGACATACATGCACACATATGCACACCCATATATGCACCCACTCATGACCATCTATATGTACACACATACATACAAATGCTCCCAAATGTACACACACATACTCTAACACATGTACAGACATGAACATACATACATACATACATACATGCATACATTTGTATACATGTATGAATGAATGTACATGCACACACATTTTCTCTTTAATGACTAGGTCATTAAATTTTATTTTATTTTTTCATTAAATTTTATTTCACATGGCTTTCTTTTTTTAAATAAGTATTTGCTGTCAAGTTTTCCAATGCCTTTAAAAGTTCTCAAAAAGATGTATGATCTTTTGTTTCCATAAATCTATTATAGCCTGAATTATATTAATAGTTTTTGAGAAAATATTGAACTAGTCTTTCATGGTTCCAATAAATATTTGACTATAAATATTTGACTATGATACACCTTTAGTTTTGCTTACTAATATTTTATCTGACTTTTAAAAATATTTATGCTCATAACTTAAATTGTCTTCAATATTAATTATTTGAGATGCTAACTTTTTAGTTCCAATGTCATACTCTCTTCATAATAATAGTACAAATGATTTCCTTCTGTCTTCAGTGATGGTATTTGCTCATCTGAGCCTGGGTAGGTATGTGTGCAGAAATTAGAATTTGACAGTGGCATTATATGACAGAAACATGGAATTTTGCCTGATTACAAGCATGTCAATGCTTATAAGGAACGGATGAATGCAAAGGACAAACAAAATTCAGTAATGTAGGGCATAAAAATGCCCAGACTTTCACTATTTTATATATTTACCAAATTATTTATTTATTTATTTTTAAACTTAATTAAAAAATGCTGCCAATAAAAAAAGCCACACACCAGAGGATCCTCAAAATATAATGTAGATAAATACCATAGAAATAACACAGTAGAGATAAGGTCAAGATTGGGCCTGACCACAAATGGCCATGGAATGGGAGGGGTTCATGACCCCCTTCCCTGAGGATTTATATCCTGAAAAAAATTGATGGGAACAGAGGAACAATTTCTCCTTAGTGTAGCACGTGAGGATCCCATGCTTCTGAAAATAAAAGCTCACAAAGCTCATTCTGTCATAAACACATATACACAGCTGGGCAGTGGTGGCACACGCCTTTAATCCCAGCACTTGGGAGGCAGAGGCAGGCAAATTTCTGAGTTCTAGGCCAGCCTTGTCTACAGAGTGAGTTCCAGGACAGCCAGGGCTACACAGAGAAACCCTGTCTTGAAAAACCAAAAAACCCCCAAACCAAAAAACATACACACACATGCACATCTGCATGCACATGTATGTGTCATGCGTGTGCATACATACACACATGCACATGCACACATGCAGACACATGCACATGTCACTTGCATGCACATGCACATACACACACATGTACAGGTACACATGCATATGAACGCATACACGTGTGTGTCACACGCTCACACAAAGCATGCATGAACAAAAACATGCGTGTACATTGCATGCACATACAGGCACGCACACACTTGCACATGCACATGTTACTTACACATGTGTGCCTACACACATACACACTCATGCACTCATGCACGTACCAGGACATGTCCACGAACATACGCATGCCACTTGTACAGGGCTGTGCACGCGCACACACAAATAAGAAGACATGAAGTAGAAGGAAGGTCAGTTGGGAACTAGAATGGATCAGGAGGCTGAGAAGAGGACAAGAGAGGATAATGGGTGGAATGAGTATGCTTAAAATACATTATATACATTATGAAAATGTCTAAATGAAACTCATTATGCATAATTAACATACAATAAAAAATTAAAAAGTAGCAAGCCTTAAACATCTGTTTCAGGAGACTCGGCCTGAGAAAGCTGGCTTCTGAGTTAATACATTTAGGTTTTCCTTTGTGTTAAGAATATTATGAAGTACTTTCATATAAAAGGCTCTAATAGCTACTAATTATATAATGTTGAAAGAGCAAAGGGCGGCTCTTTAAAACTGGCAACTATCTCATTTTTGTTGAACAGCACAGATGATCACAGTGTACTATCAATTATAGGAACAATTGAAAGTAGACTAAAATAAATATCTTCATGCTGCAGCCAGAAAGCAACCTGTGGAGAGCTTGATTTAACTTCAGCTTCAAAACAGTAATTTACTTACTCACTGTGTGTGAATCAACACCCTAAATCTGAGGTTCTTCTCTATAATTAGGGCTTTGTGTTGAATTTAGGTATATGCATGGATACCTGATGAAGGGAGGTAACATGAATATATATATATATATATATATATGTGTGTGTATATATATATATATAAATATATACATATATATGTATATATATGTGTGTATCATATTATCATATATATGAAAGAAAATATTTCTTTCCAGTTTATTTCATGTCCCTGTTTTTCATTTTCTACATGTCTTTAGATTGTGTGAACATTCTTTGGGATCTGGCACAATCAAATGGATAAAAATAAGACACTGCATTTATTTATACTAACTTTAATTCTGGCTACTTTAAATGAAGTTTTAAATGTTTGCCTACATTTAGGTCTTCCATTTGTTAAACGAAAGTTTCTATTCATTTGTGTTGTGTGAGGATATGTGCATGTGGGTGTACGTTCTGATAAGGCCAGAAGAGGGCAGTAGATTCCCTGGAGCTGAAGATGCAGGTAGTTATCAACTGCCTAGTGGATGCTGGGACCTGAACTCTGGTCTTCTACAAGAGCGGTGAGTGCTCTCAGATGCTGACCCATCTTTCCAGCCCCCAGGTCCCTCATTTTAATGCAGTTATATTAAATAGTTTATTCATTCACTTATGTTTTCCACATTAGATGATGTTATAGTTTCTGCATATATATCACCCGCTGCAAGCAACTCCTGAGAATTGGAAGTGTCTACTTCGTACCTTTTCCAATTGTTATTTTCTCTTTCTGTTTTGTTTGGATTCCCTTAACCATTTTCCAGAGGTGCATTTGTAACAATCAATTCTTTGCTTCCCCTCTGAGAATATTCCCATTCCCCCTTATTCTTAAAGACAATTTTTCACCACATATAGAATTTGCAGTTTAAGTTTTCTTTTTCTTCCAGCATTTGATAAATGTGTTACTTCTTTTCTAGACTCTGGTTTTAGATGTGAAGTTGGTATTTTCTTTATCAGTAATGTGTTATATTTTTTTCTGGTGGCTTTGAAAGATTTTTTTTTGTTGTTCTTAATTTTCAGAAGTTTACTTTTTATGTAGTTTGGCATGGATTTCTTCGGGTCTGTTCAGTTTAAAGTTCACTTAGCTTCTTGAATTTGTAACATTGTTGGGTTTTTTTTGCTAATGTTGGAAACTGTCATTTTACAAATATTTATTTCAGTTTTAATTATGTGTATACATGTGTGTATGTGCACATGCGTGTGCATGTGTGTGTGCATGTGCGATTGCATGTGTGTGCACATGCATGCCTCATCTCTTACAGCTTCATTTTACCTCCCTGTGCTCTGTGGATGTGGAAGTTTGGAGTTCAGCTGCATCCTGAAGTTAGGTAGAGAGAAAGGCAAGCTAGTGTGGACCACACTCATTCTCACCTCCTGGATTTCTCATGTGTGCCGTGTGGCAATAGAGGCTCAGCTTCTCATGGTGATCCAGTGAGTTTACTCTGACTTGGAATCTGGAGCACTCTCCACATTTACCAGGCAGTGTGTGGGCTATCATCTCTCCTTCCACTCCCATAGGCATCATGCAGATGTAGTGGAATCAATCGAAGGGCTGCTGGTTTGCTTCATCTGGATAGGAGACAGGGATGAAAATCAATTTCTCTTTGATAGTCTCTTTTCTTTCACTATCTGCCTACAGTGGAGCCAACATTGTTAAGACTGGTTTCTAACCTTAGCCTCAGATTCCCTGGTTTCTTGGTTTGGGATGAGCAGGCTTCTCCTGGACCATATTTGGTCTGTGCTTGTTGGCATTTGGGGATGGAAGGCCTCTTAATTGCCCTGCCTTGGATATTTGTGGGTGGCAAGAAGGAAATCCGTGGATTGTAGCCCTGTGTTGATGTCCTGTTGTGGCCAGATTTCTTTACTCATATTTTTTTTTCTGACTCTGGTGTTCAATATATTTCACTGGGAAAAAAGAAAACGGAGGAGGAAGAAGAAGAAGAGGAGGAGGAAGAAGAGGAGGAGGAAGAGAAAGAAGGAGAAGGAGGAGAAGGAGGAGAAGGAGGAGAAGGAGAAGAAGGAGAAGAAGATAGCTTGAAGGGATGTGCCTACTCCAGCTTGGCAGAATCAGAATTCTGTGTTGTAGAAAGATGTGAAATTCTGGAGCTCCTGTTCAGTCTTTATTTCTTATTTTATATCTTTCATATTAACCTAGTCAGGGATCCAGTCAGGTGACCCTCCTATCCTGTGGCATCAAAACTTACAAGTCAGGAGTAGACAAGGTCTAAGTCATTGCTCCCCTGTTACAAAAAGGCAAGAAGGGTGCAGTCACTTAGGCAACCTTCTAAAACTTGTCTCCAGATGATAAATGGTGAGTGAGAATATTTGATCTTAGGACAAGCATATTTCCTCTGGATTTATATCCACCATTTGGCAGCACCAGGTTCACTTTGAATATACTCAATGATAAATGTCCCTTTTACATTAATTTTTCTATACTAAAATAGAGGCCTGGTGGGAAGCGATGGCCAATCCATTCCCAGATAGCTCTGGGTAGGGAAATACTGAGTTCCTCATCAATATTACCTTTCAACCCTCCAGGGGAGATTATCTCTGGAGAGGGTTATAGAGATAAATAAATTCAAAAGATCATCAGGGCAGTGATAAATCTCAGCATACATTCATGATTCTGGGATCCTATTCGAATCATCTAGGATAAGGGAAAAATTGCAATAATAATGGATTTATATTGTTCCTGTTCATTTACATAAGAATATCTTCAGTTGAGTCTAATCACTGGTGTCAGTGCACTTTAAAGAATGGCTAAGGCTGGAAAGATTCACACGAGTGGATGAGTCTCCTATGAAAAACGGACAAGCTTCACCTACTACAGCTGATAAATCTGCAGACTAAGATGCTCTGTTTGCAAGGGATGTAGCTAAGATGTGGTCCTTAACTCTCAGACTGCTGTCCCCAATTTTTTCCATGACTCCTTCTTGCCACTGCTAAACTCTCTCATATGAGAAGAAGGAATGTAGAACATTCTAGAAGTATTTCCTCCCCCCCCACCACCACAAACAAACATCGAATCGAATATCCCAAATCTGGAGAAAATGGGTGCCCTTAAAAGACACATCTGTGGTATAAAACATGTTGACGATCACAAAGTTCAATTGATGAAGTTCCTTAGTCATGAGACAGGATACACACCCTTATCGTTCCAGGAACATCCATCAGTGAGGTCGATGGATGTGAAGCAGTACGTTGTTAGGAGCTCATGTAGAGAGCAGAGAACCTAGAACCTTCCAGCAGTTGTGGCGAGAGCCTTTTCAATACTACCTTTCAACCCTCCGGGGGAGATTATCTCTGGAGAGGGTTATAAATCTAAAGAAATGCAAAAGATCATCAGGGCAGTCCAATCCGGTCTCATTTTGTGTAGGGGGAGTATTTCTACGTGGTCACTTTCATGCTTAGTATTTGTGATGCTTCACAGCATGGAGGGCATTTCTGCGCACAATTGTGAGTTACCTCTATGCATGTCTGAGGGAGATAACATCAGGAATGTTGTCAACTAACCTGGAAGGGTTAGGCTTCTATGGGTGACGCTTGACAGGACATGGGATGAATGTTTCTAAACTGAGGACCATAGTTGTAGCAGAGTCATCAAATATTAGGTCATCTTTTGAGGATGCAATTTATGTTGGTCATTGACTTCTTCTCTCCTAGGGATGTGGGCAGCTGTTTGAAGATTTCTCACCATGATCATGGTCCTTTCCTTGTATTGAACGAAGTGAACCTCTTGACTCTGGGGCTCCCTTCTCTCCATTCTGTTTTCCTTATATAACGATGGTGACCTTTTGGAGGCACTGACAGATCAAGAAGTCCTCCATGGGTTATCTCACGTACAAGGAAGTGAGGTGGGTACCTAGCTTAGGAGCTATTGGCAACTTCTAACTGCTGGGAGACAGGAAATCAGTTTTCTTTAAGAGTATGACTTCTGGCAGGTCAACTACACTCCCATGGGAGGCAACATATCCAAATGGATCTGGGCAGCACAAATTGAATTCGGTGAGTTAAAAAAGAGGAAGAGGAAGAGAAGGCATAATCTCAGTGAGTAGAAAAAGAGGGATGGAGCTGGGAGCTGTTAGGCGGGTGAATATATTAAAAAAAAAAAGACAGTGAACAACATCTCAAAGAACTAATACAATTGCAAAAATAAGAAAGAAAATATTCTACTTTTTCCCTACTTGTCCAACTTCTCCTTAACTCTTATCGAGATTGCCCAGGTAGCACAGTATCCAGGACATGCTAAGTCCAGGCTTTCTCTGCATTTGAAACTAACTACTTAGAGTAAGCACTGTTTTAGGGTGTGGAATTTACTCTTTTAAATATAAGGCTGTGTTTTCCTTGGCTTAATGGTAGGGGGGTTCTGACTCAATGCAACAATTAGCAAACATGACATCAAGAAGTGCTGGAAGCAAATTCAACAGCCAGTTGGCACCCATGGCTATATATAACCTAAGTGGTTTAACCAAGTTACTCCTGTTGGGCCAGCAGAAGTTTCCTTGGAAGCCAGTCCTTCCTAGATATTAATGAACCCTGAGTTGATATTTTTTTTTAAAAGACTGTTGGCTCAGCTTAACAAAGCGTTTGTGGATTCCCTACTGCATGCTAATATGAGCAGTAAATGGATAAAGCATGTCCTTTGTCCTTAGGTAGCTGATACACCTGACCACGTTCTGTTTCTATCAAAACTTGATCCTGAGAAGCACCTCAAGTTTGAGAAAGTGTTCTTGGGATGTCTGACTTTGGCTCATAGCTCACTCATAGTTACATCATCGACTTAGATCCTTCGTCTTTCTGGACCACCATCGCCGTTGGTTGACCTGTGCATCTTTCATTTTATGTAGTAATAACTAAAAGGTTCTCTTTCAGGAGGACTTTGTAAGTACTCAGGTCGGACGAGTATGGATCGTAAGATCCAGTGCGTAAGGAGAGTTGGTGGCTTTTGAAATTCCCAGCAGGAAGCCACCAACATTCTCAATATTTGTCAGCCACTTCTTCAGTGTCTATAGGCAAACAGAATATCGGTCACATTGTGCATGTCTGCGAAGCGGTCTATCACCCATGCAGCTTTAGTATATTGCATTTTGATGCAATCAAGGGAGAGAATAAACCAGAATAAAAGATTATGGTAAATGCATGCATTGCTCCAAAGTATGTAATTCGTTTTCACTCAAAAGCAGCGGCAGGATTTCTCTGTATGAAACGAGTGTCCTCAGTATTCATTAGATGCTAAAGTAACAGTTGAAGAAAGAAAGTTCCACTTGGAGATCATAAGCAAAGAAATGACCAGTGCAGGCATGTCTAGTGGGTCATGCACCTGCTTTCTATATTGGCTAGCTAAATGATGTGTTCATTGGTATATGGGGTTAATTAATGAGAAGCTAAAATGTATAGATACTCTTTGAAATGCAATATTTTCTCAGAGACTCAGAAACCATGACCCATCTAGGTGAGGCTTCAGTTCTGTCTTTGTGTCCTAGGAGTCAGTCGAAGTCACCTGCTTGGAATTCTCCTTCGGCCAGTGGCTCACCTGAGAAGAACCTGGTAAAAAATTGCTCACCCCATTGGACCATAACCCTTCGTGGAAGAAAGACCAAGGTTCAGTAGAATCGTGGAGCGCTATCTGGTTCTGTAAGTGCACCGCTGAGTCTAAGGGGTTTCATATTTATGACTTAATCTTACACATCATAAAAGCAACCTGGTATTCTTAAAGCAGATTCTTGTCAGGTCAAGTTCATTTAGTGACACGGTCACCTAGGCCGGGAAGACTCTGGGACTAAGACCCATTGTAGAGCTGCTGCAATTAAATTGCTGAGGTCCCAGAGGACAAGAGTGCCGATGATCTATTTCCATGAGGTAGGGTAATGTAAATGAAAATGTTCTGCAAACTGTTTGGGGCCATATATATGCCAGGCAATAGACATCATTATTACCTTCTCTGTTTATGGAGGGACCTACTTACAGAACTGATTTCAACAGACTCCATAATGTATCAGGGGCAATTTGGAAGAAATTTCATTTTTCATTCTGACGAGTTTTTTTTTCCATCCCTTTGTAGGAACAATATTTATGGAGCCCCCGCTACTTGTAAAGTACCAGTGTGGTGGCAATTGTAGCAGCTTAGAGGACAGTATTACCGTTCTCGATGAGTGCATGATCTAGGAAATATGTATGAGGCTGGGGTCATCTATTGTCCACTAACGGCCATTTGTGGGGAGAACCATTTCTGAAGTTTTTTTGTTCTAAGTTCTTTGAAATTTTTAAGTTAGACGTTTATTTCTTTGTAATTCATGATGTTCCTAAAAGCTCTTCAGCATGTTGATCCTAAGGAAAAAAAAATATTCAATAGAAGAGCAGAAAATCTACAGAATAAGGCTTAGAACAGCAGTTCTCAACCTGCAGGGCTTGTTCCATTTGGGGGTCAAATGACCTTTTCACAGGAGTAACTTAAGACCATTGGAAAACTCAGATGTTTACATCATGATACATAACAGTAACAAAATTACAGTTATGAAGTACCAGCAAAAATAATTTTATGGCAGAGCAATGTTGGTGTACACTTTTAATTCCAGCACTTGGGAGGCAGAGGCAGGTGAATTTCTGCTTTCAAGGCCAGCCTGGTCTACAGAGTGAGTTCCAGGACAGCCAGGGCTACACAGAGAAACCATGTTTCAAAAAACAAAAAACAAACAAACAAACAAAATTATGATGTGCGGAGGGGTGTCTTAGTCAGGGTTTCTATTCCTGCACAAAACATCATGATCAAGAAGCAAGTTGGGGAGGAAAGGGTTTATTCAGCTTACACTTCCACATTGCTGTTCATCACCAAAGGAAGTCAGGACTAGAACTGAAGCAGGTCAGGAAGTCAGAGCTGATGCAGAGGCCATGGAGGGATGTTCCTTACTGGCTTGCTTCCCCTGGCTTGCTCAGCTTGCCTTCTTATAGAACACAAAGACTACCAGACCAGGGATGGCACCACCCACAATGCCCTGGCCTCCTTGATCACTAATTGAGAAAATGCCTTACAGCTGGATCTCATGGAGGCACTTCCCCAACTGAAGCTCCTTTCTCTGTGATAACTCCAGTTTGTGTCAAGTTGACACAAAACCAGCCAATACTGGGGGTCACCACAACATGTGGGGCTGTATTAATGGATCACAGCATTAGGAAGATTGAGGACCACTGGCTTAGAGCCTCTCCAAGTAGATTATCACCTGTGTTTGAGTCTTTGTTGCCATTTTAGAATGTGTCTAGGTGCTTAATTTTACTCAGTGACACCATACGGAAATGGACCCAACACCAATGCAAAATAATAAATAATACATAAGTATTTGCTAGTCATGGGTCTGGCACTGTATGATACTTATAAAAGTATCATTTCTTTCATCCCCCCCTAAATAGCATAATGATAGAATGTATCACTTTGGAGATGAATAGGCTACACTGTTGGAGAAGATGGAAATCAGAAAGATAGTCAGGGGCAGAACTAGTAACTGAGTGTAGGCATGGTGACTGCTACCACAGGAAAGGGATGTTTCGACTAGGATGCAAACTTACTTGAGCTACAGCATAAATAATACCTTGAAAGTGAAAGCAGCTCTGTGTAGTAGTTGCGTGTGATTTTGATGCTGTGATATCTGACACTATCTGTGGACATTTGCCGTTGTCACACTTGTGGGAATGCTGTGGCATCTAGTGGAGAGAGCCTCAGGGCTACTGCTTAAGAGGCTCCATTAAAAAGAAGCCCTTTCCCAAACAGAACGACTTACACTCAAATCATCATAGAATCTGGACTGCTCTTCCTATGCCAAGTCAGTTCTATGTTAGATCATTTCCCTTCCTGAGGAACAGGTAGTCACGAAGACGCACATCGTAAGAGTCAGCCACGTTTCATCTTCTTTGTCCACTTGACTGGATTAACAATCCTTGCTTTTTTGAGGTGTGTTCAAGGGCACTTCCAGGCCAGTTTAACTGAGGAAGGAATACCAACCATGAACGTAAGAAGCCACATCACCCCATCAGATGGGTAAGCTTAACAGAACACCGTTCTTCGTCTCTCCTTGCTTCCCACCTGAGGATGCTGTGTGACCAGCGCCACCTTATACCCCTTAAGTCAAAAGATGCTTTTATTTCCTTCAGTTGTGTCTTATAATTTTATGATGTGGGGGAGGAGCGTCTATGAAGACAGTCAATAATTCAGAGCCCAATGCAAGTTCAGAAAACACCGGTGAACCGGTGGGTGCTTCCATGTTTATCATTGAAGATACATCTCAGAAAGCTTCTTTCTCTTTTTTTTTCCCCTAGAGACTAAGAGTTGTATCCTCTTTGGTCTACTTTTAATCAAATTTGGAATTTGTAAAACTTTGACTGGATAGATCATCTCCTCACCCGAAAGCCTCCGCACTTCTTGCTAATTTAGCCCCATGTCCTCAAGCTTTCTGAACTATAAAACACCCCTGAAGTGGTTCTTACATCTGAAACACTTTCTATCTAATAGTTATATAGCTTTGTCTAGGGCTTGCTAAGATAAATAGCTGTAGCAATTTCAAGGTACTTAAAGTCACATTTCTTGATAATCTCTGAATTTTCAGGGACCATTAGAGATCCCTGTGTGAATCTTCGAATAATGAAAAGTACATTTCAGCAAAGATTTTTTAGGTACTCTGCTCTTGCTGCATTGATTTAGAAACACATTTCTAAATCAATTTTTTTTTTTTTTGAGATTTTAACTTGTAATAAAATGAGTCTTGGCTGAAGTGCCCTTTACAATCTAAATGCTTAGGCTTGAGAACCACAGGCCAAATTGAGAATTAATTAACATTTCAAAGCTCTGGTGCTATATTGCTTAATCCTAAATTGTACTTCAAATAGGGATTGATTTCCCCACTATAGCAAAAACAACTGTTCCCTCTACTCATGCCCTTTAAAATATAAAATATATGGCTAGTGTGTATTTAGAGAATAAGATTAAATAATGTGATCATTAAATGTTTTTAATGGGGTCATAATCATATCTCATTATGGAATCCGTGTTCACTAAGTCATCTTCCTACCTCAAGAAAACATTTATTATAGGATGAGTAAGACAGAAAGCCATCCAATATGGAGTGCATTAGGATAATTTATGTATTCATACAATGCATAATAGACATTTATTTCTCAAAATTCTTAAAGCACAGGTAATAATGGAGCCAGTCAGCAATTTGCCATTTGCAATTAGTCACCCTCTTCATATTCACAATATTCAATTTTTCCTGCTATTTGAGGGAGTAATGATTAATTGATAAAAGTTTAACAAATGCAGTAATGGCAGGTGTTCCGAATTACAAAGTCTTCCAAATGATTCTCCCCAAAACTACTTTATGCTAATTTGTACAATGTTAGTCATAACACTTTATGATTTTACTTTTAAAATGGCTTCTCTTTCAGTTACCCTAATTTAATTAAGAATTTTAACTAGTTCCATGTATCAAGAACACCAATGAATTTTAAATTTCTGAGTTTGATTACCATAAGAGATTAACAAGAAGTCTCATAAAAATGCACGGCTGCCAATTAGAAGCATCAACGCTGCGTAAATTAGAATTTGTTAATTGGTTTCGCAAATGTAAATTCAATTTTTTGAAATTTTATGAACTGAAAAATTGATTATATTTTTGTGAGCCTCCAGAAGTACATTATTAATGCTGATATTTGCTATGGCAATTTCTGAGATATTGCTTGTATTTTAGACACAAATTCTGTTTCATTTATTTCAAACAGATAGGACTGTAGACTTCATTTTTCATCCCCACAGGTTGCCCCCCACACCTGCCACAGTATTAAGCGGATACTGCAGCATACATTTTTCTTTCATCTGTCTTTCTCCTCAGCAAGACAGATAAAATGTGCAGTTTCGGTACAGTTTGCTTTGTGCGTTTTCAGTATTAAAGAGCACATAACTAATTTTGTTTTCTTAAACACTGTGTTTAAAAAAAAATTTATAGATGCCTTTAAAAAGATGTCTATGGAAATAGCGTTCAGGTATGCAGATTAACACTGCCTGCCTCTGAGCAAGAGACCTAGCTATCTCGAGTGTTATAATTATAAGGGGGAAAAATCTATATTTTAGTATGCACTGTGGAATGGGCAGGGCTGTTAGCAATGGAAAAATCAGAATCTATTCTTAGCCAAGTCTGCAAGCAGTCTGGTCACGATCCGTCCATCACTTGCTTCCATGCTGGGCTGCTATCAGGAAACTGAGGGCAGAATTTAGGACAGGCTGGACATATTCTCATGGTTAAGTCTTCATCTTTTGAGAGGAAGGGGAGGTGGCGGCGGGGGGTGGAGGGCCACAGGCCTGGATGGCTCGGAGAACCCATTGCTTTGAATTTGCTAGATAATTTGACTCATTTGAGAAAAGTCATGAACATCCTCCCTTTGCCCCTGAATCTCTCCAGTTCCCCCGAGAGCTGTTTTTAAATCTCAGTGCTGTGGAATCTCCTCCCACCTCTCCCCAAATGTTCTAAGTTCAGCAGATGTACTTGGTTGCTCAAAAATCAATGGATACACCGGTTGCCCAAAATTAGTGTAATTCAATTACTGTAGCCACGATTAGCTTCCAGAGGGAGAGCACGGGGTGAGGTGGAGGGTGAAGGAAGCTCAAACTTTCTTTTTTTCATCAGTAGGGGTGGGGAGGGCTTAATGTTTAAAGAGAATATGCTTCCTGAAGTTGGTTCTGCTTCTCATCAGCTCTAAGCAGGACCAGAGCCCAGATAACCACACTTGGGAACTAAATTGTGAAAGGGGGGTCCGGGAAGACTGTGACATACACCCGGACTTCAAAGTGCTGTCACCAGAAGCCAGCATCACTGTAGGGAACAAACTACCATCTGTTTACAGGCTGTTTTTTTTTTAACCCCTAATTTTTCTTCGTCTCTCTATACTTTTCTCCAGCGTGATCTATGTGTAATGCTAGTTTAGTTTTTTTTTTTCCGAGACAGGGTTTCTCTGTGTAGCCTTGGCTGTCCTGGAGCTCACTCTGTAGACCAGGCTGGCCTCGAACTCAGAGATCCACCTGCCTCTGCCTCCCAAGTGCTGGGATGAAAGGCGTGCGCCACCACCGCCAAGCTGTAATGCTAGTTTAAAGCAAAAAATAAATAAATAAATATGTGGGAATCTTAATTCCCCAAACTAATAAAAGTTGTGACAGGATTTTCCTTGTCCAATCACACTAAAGTATCAGTGTAGCAGGAGGCCTGTGATTGGACAGTGAAAAGGGAGGAGCGCTAAGAGTTGCAGAGCCAGAGAGCATCTCCGGAGAGAAAGAAAAGCCAAGATGGAGACAGTCGAACAGGAAGAAGAGCCAGATCCAGAGTGGTTTTAATAGTCACAGGTAGTTATGATATCATAAAGGATAGAGTATTTGGGATAATTTGTCTAATCTAGGTGGGCAACTTCTATCATTATCAATTGGTTCTGAAATTATTGTATCGGTATCTTGTGAATTGAGAATTTATTGATACATAAATCTGTTTGGTTAAGCATAAGCTTCTAGAGTTTTGTTTCTACTGGGTTACTGGAGTCAAGTCATTTAAATTAGCACCAAGCAATTATGAAATGTAGGGTGTTCTTCAGAGAAATCCTTTTTTTTTTTTTGCCACTGGTGTGGATAGGCAATTGACAGAGTTAGGGGCTGAAAAGAGTGCTGGGTCAAGCTGACTAAGCTCCATTATTTCACTCTCTGACATAGCTCAATAATTGCCCGAGTCCTCCTTCTGGGTGTCAGAAAGAACCCCTTAAGGATGGACTGCATGTCTAATAACCAATGGTACCCAGCACCTTGCATCATATCTGACAGAGTGTAGACCAGAGAGCTGCACCTTAAATATGTCCAATATGACTAAGCACCATATGGACCAGAATGATGTATATGTGAACTCTCTGGGGTCTTTTGTTGACTATCTGAAGAAGGAATGTTCTAGAGTAACAGAAAATGCATACAACAAAGGAAACTCGTGACCGGTAGAGTTCACTTAGGGTGCTCACTTAGGGTGTTGTCAGCTTTACTTCACATGTGTCAGCCCCTTTCTTCACTGATTGGACATTTAGGAGTTATATTTTATGTGTATGAGTGTCTTGCATATGTGTATGTATGTGCACCATGTGTATGCCTGGTGATTATAGAGGAAAGTACTAGATACCCTAGAACTGGTTTCAGGCTGTAGTGAGCATCTACATCAGTGCTGAGAAGCAAACCTGGGTCCTCTGCCAGAGCAACAAGTGCCCTTCAGCAATGAACCATCTTTCCTGCATCTATTCAAACTATTTTTTTTTTTGAGAGGTTCATACACGTGCACACTGTATTTCAATCTGATCCACCCACTCTACCCTCTCTTCATCTCCTCAGAGATCCCTCCTTAATGTGTCTCCTTCCAACGTCTTGCATTTCCCTGCTCATGGATTTGCTGGAAACACATTATCAGTCTTCAGAGGACTCTCATTATCTACTTTCCATTTGAAATTTTATGGGAGATGCCCAGGCAAAATGATTGTGTTCGAAGCCACAATTTCTTAGGCTCTTCAGGACAAAAGCAGTATTTGTGTTTCACACAGCATGGCGGGATGGTTGACTAATAAACGCTTGTACATTATTTCAGAGATGACAAGGGCCAGCTATTACAGTATACTATTATCTCATTCTCTTTCCCGAGCTGGAGTGAGCATTGGGTTACGGCTGGCTCGCCCATATACTTACGCATGTTCTCTTCACTGGAGGAGTCAAATTCCAGCCTAGCACAATCAATGAATCTTTATGACGTTCATTATGGGTCTAGTCTCCCCACATGCTTGTTATGAGCAAACACTAAGGCTTGGCTTTGAACCTCGTGGTATCTGATGCTGACGGCTCATGGTCTGTGTACTCAGGTTGGGGCCTTGTTTCTGTATTCTGTGGAATGCCTGGCCACTTGCAGACATCATCACATAACTGTCCAATCAAAGTAGTGATAAAGTTGTAAATTTTTCTCTTGATATGCCTCCATATTAAAAAATAGACTAGGCAGGAAGAAATACGTTCTCATATTTTTTTGGCAAAAGAGGATTCAAAGTCTTTGCTAATGGGAACATGGACTCTTCTCTCTTCTGCTTAGTAATCAGGAAGATGAAAACTATTTATTCAAAGAATCCTGGCTGGATCATCCTTAAATCATTTATAACTCACTAAGTGCTTTGAATAATGGAGGAGCTAGGAAGGCCTCTGATTCAATTTTATCTCCTTTGTTTCTTTACTATCTTTGTACTTTCTTGCATTTAGGAGAAATGGTACAGAAAAGAGAGTTGGGACTTTTTTTTTTTTTTATAAAAAAGAAAGCTATTAAAAGCTTTTAGGAGGACTTGAGCTTTAATCAAACCTTTCTGTATTCAGGGAGGCCAAATCTCCACGGACCGGGAGACAGCCTGAACGTTAAGCATTTGAAAAGCAAACGAAATTCATGAGCTCAGCCTCGCTTCCTTCCCCTGTCAGCCTTATCATTCTTATAATAGATGCGACATTAGCTCAGTGCATTCTATGACACAAAGTCTCCATTAGATCACAGTATCAAATTATGGGAGTGCATATTTACCTGACATTTTTCATTTATAAGTGCTACATTACATATGTATTCATTTTCCTAGGCTAATTATCAAAAATTTAAACATATATATTTATATCGGTAGTTTAAAAACTGTAGCTATCTTCCATGTTACAGGTCTGGGCTCAGCTCAGCTCAGCGGGCTCTCAGATCTATCTCAGCCACTGAAATCAAAGCTGTACATGGTGGAATTGCTTTCAGGAAGCTCTGGGGCTGGGTTCAACTCCGAGCCTTTTTACATGGTTATCAGAGCCCCATTCCACATGACTGTAGGGGTGTGGTCATTGTTTCCCTCCTGGGTATTATGTAGATGTTTTTCTCAGTAAGTCCAGGGCACCTGCTTCTGTTGACTAACCACCTAGTCTCTCTCTCTCTCTCTCTCTGTAAAGCTAGAAGTGAAAGATCAAGCCCTTTTAGATGTTGAGCCATTAGCTCATCTCTCTTCCCAATGGCTTGCTTGATTGGATCAGGCTCACCCCAGTAACCTAGCGCAATCTTACCATATCTTTATTGGGGAAACTCCATTCTGCCCTCCCGTGCCTTTGCCATGTAACACAACATGGTTTGCAGTGAGTCGGCTTGGCACAAGTCCACAGTTAGGAAAGTCCTTTTTTTTTTTTTTCTTACCTTATGGCACACATTAGGCAAGGGTTACTGTGTTAGTTTGAATGGCTTGTTTTTTATTTTATGTGTATCATCCTTGGCCAACATATGTCTATGCACCATGAATCCGCAGAGCCCATAGGGGTCAGAAGAGGGTACAGGATCCTGCAGTGCTGTAGATGGTTGTGAGCTACCTTGTGGGTGCTGGGAACTGAGTTCTGATCCTTTGGAAGGTGAGAAGTCCTCTTAGCCACTGGTCCATCGCTACAGCCTCTGCTATCCTCACCTATAAATGAAGGAAGGCAGTGTCTTTGTGATGTAATTAGTAATGAGAAGGTCAGTGGCTGGAGGTCTTAGTTTCTGCTATTGTTAGCTTTAGTTCACGTTCAAGACTACACAACAAAATATTTAGTCTGAGGACATGAAGATGAAATATATTCTAAATCTCCTTATACAGCTTATAACAGTTAATCTTCATTGTACCTGGACGTAAAATCAACTAGAAATCCTATCTCTGTAATTGTCCTGTGAGGGCATTTCCAGAGAGACAGGATCCATCTCAAATGTGTGTCACTGTCTCTGGTCCTAGTCTCAATAAAGAGGGAACAGTGAGCTGAATGCTCACGTTTAACTCTCTCTGCTTACCTGGAGATGTGACGTGACTAGCTGCTTCATTCTCCTGTCAGCATGGCTTCCCATGGAGATGGTCTGCATCCCTTCAAGCAGTGAGCCAAAGGAAATCCTTCTCGGCTTAGGTTGCTTCCCAGAGATGCAGTGTCCCAGCTGTGAGAGAAGTCGTCCACAGACTAGATGGTGGTGTGATCTTAATATAATCTGTGAGAGCAACAATTATCCTGTACCAAAACCCACACAGATACAGACATAGACATTTTAAACAATAAATCTTCATAAAATTTGTATTGTTTTTCCTGTGGGAGTGTATGCATGCCAACCTGGGCACGAACCAATGGAGGGCCATGAAATCATACCGTAGAGAAAATATCCCTGGATAACGTGCCCTCACACTCAGGGGAGCGAAGACATGGGATTGAAAGGAATAGACTGACTAGACTAGAATGCTATTAAAGGGGGGAGAAAAAAAAGAAAAGAAAAAAGGAGAAAAATTGTAGTTTTGCTTGTAAATACCCCTAGAATAGTGAGCAGTGGCTTGGAACTCTGATCCCAGCATGTGGGAGACTGCCGCAGGACGCCAAGTCTATTCACAGAAGTCTAATCACAAAACATGATGTTTACCTCAACAACCCACATCAAACAAAAACAGCCAAGTCAAAACTGTCGAGTGGTCTGGAGCAGCCTTCTTTTCCACAGAGCATTTTTCTTGCTGGAAGCAATAGCGGTACAGCAATAGCAATAGCCTGGTTATCCTGACCTGGGTATGTGGGCACTTTCTTCAAGATGAATGAGTGCATCTCATTCAGAGGGAGCAACTGATAGTTTTTGTTCTCAGTGAGGACACTTGGGCTTTCAAGCTTGGCATCTGAATCCTTAAAGGCTTTTTTTTTGGTTTTGTTTTTGTTTTGTTTTGTTTTGTTTTTCCCCTGAGACAAGGTCTTACCATGTGGTCCAGGCTGGCTTAGAATTCACCAGCCTGTCAGGTGCTGAGATTATAGACATGTGTCACCTCACGTAGCTTAAAGGTTCTTCTCTGACAAAATTTGACGGTGTGTTGATTGATGTACTTTTTGATATCTCCATGTCATTATCCATTATTGGGATGGTTTAAATAATTTAGTGAGTCAGACTTTCAAAATGGCACATTTGAGATACTCCAGATTGTTAATGGGTGACAAATCTATCGAAAGTGAAAGACAGGCACGTAGATGGCTGAACACCATGGAGAAATGGCTGCCCCCAATGTGTGTCTAGATCTACACACAACTTAACTTAAATACACTGTCCTTTGCCACGTTTGAGTGTTGGACCAAAGGATACCAACACTGGACTAAAATTCTTGATAAAGGCTGGAGAGCTAGTAAAATTCAGAGTGCTGGCTTAGCATGCACGAAACCCTGGGTTTGCTGCCCAGCACCGTAAAAACTAGGTCTGGTGGTCATACCTGCCATCCAGCACTTAGGAAGTGGAGGAACAAAGATCAAAAATGGAGCAAGACAAGCTGGAGAGATGGCTCAGTGGTTAAGAGCACTGACTACTCTTCCTAGAGGTCCTGAGTTCAAATCCCAGCAACCACATGGTGGCTCACAACCATCTGTAAAGAAATCTGACGCCCTCTTCTAGTGCGTCTGAAGAAAGCTACAGTGTACTTTATATATAATAAATAAATGAATCTTTAAAAAACATTGAGCATGACTCTCCTCCATATAGAAGGCTAGAGTCCAGCCTAGACTATATGAAATCTTCCTTGTCCCTAAAATACAAGAACATACATCAAAAACTTGTACATGGGCAGGAGAGATGGCTCAGAGGTTAAGAGTACTGGCTGCTATTCCCAAGGTCCTAAGTTCAATTCCCAGCAACCACATGGTGGCTCACAACCACAACCACCTGTAATGAGATCTTGTGGTGCTCTTTTTGGGCGTGCAGGTGTAAATGAGGGCAGAATGCTGTATACATAATAAATAATTAAATCTTTGGGGGAAAAAAAAACTTGTATGCTTCCAACATATGTATCCGTGATGACCAGATTGCGTTCACACCACACCTATGTACACAGCACACAGAATGCACTGGAGGTGGGGGGGGGGGGGGGGGGGGGAGGGTAAAGTTCATCTTTATTCTTTAGCCTCGGACATGACAGGAACTTACCAGACTGCGGGTAAAGGCCATCTGTGGGACCTATGATTAAATTCGTGGAAATAATCCTTTTTTTTCCCCATAAAAGTATCTGATTTATTTTAGCATGCATTTAGCTTAATGTTATCTTCACAGCATCAAAGGAAACATATTTTTAATCTCTTAGTTTAAAATGTTTTTAATTATGCAAATAGGAGCATAATCTACAGCAACAAGAACTCCTTGATGTGCTTAATGGTTTTCAAGATTGTCAAGAAGTCCGGAGATCAGAACGTCCAAGGAAACATGTGTTCTACTTAATAGAAGTATTGACCGTTTTAGAATCACAAGAATAATGAAGTCTTTTAAATGGAAAAACCTTTAGAAAACAACTAGCAATGATAAAATGAATATAGGATGGCTGGCTTTTTTTTTTTAAACTGTGTTTTAATTATAAAGTACATCACGGCTCTTTATTCTTAGAATAGATTTCTGTCATCTAGTTGGTTAAACTATTGAGATCAGACCTGTGCTCTTAGGTTCCTTCAGACAAAATCATCTGTAAGTATGTATAATTGATCTGCCTTAAATTCTAGGCTGAAAGCTTAGCTCACATGGAAGACCATTGCCTTCACATGAATAAAGCCCTACACTCTGTCCTTGCTCTGCAGGAATCAGGTGTGGTGGGCCAGGCCTGCCTTGCCAGCACTCGTGGGGGATCAAAGCTTGACAGTCATCCTTGAAATGAATTTGAAGCCTGACTCACCTATGGGAAAGCTAGTCTCAAATATACTGCAAGCACAGGGGCATTAAATATGTGTTTTGTTATTTAATGTGTGTTCTTCAAATAAAACGCAGAGACCACTCCCATTCTGAAATCGATGCTGTCTGGCAGGGCCCCTGCAAATCCTAGTGTCTCTCTCTCTTGCATTTTGAGATGTTGACTCTGAAGAAGAAGTTCTCAGTGTGTGGTACTTTGATCTCAGCTATAATTTACAACCAAAGGTTGATCGCTGGAGGGTGGGATGTCGCTAACCCCTGTGTGGTTAATGGCTAGAGGGGAGAATAGGAGGCTAATTGTGAGAATGCTCAAATTTGTTCCACCTGGAGAGAAAGCTTTAGGAAAATAGGACTTTGGTGGTGTCAGCAGTAGGTTCACAGCATCCCATCGCTCCTGCAAATGCCTTACAAAGCTTGACCCTTTGAAATGGCTAATGACCCTGTTAAAGGCTTGTGATGAAATAGACTACAGAGGTTAAGCCACTCATTCAAGATCGCACACTTATTCTGCATAGGAATCTAGGCAGTCTAACTGGAGGTGTGTCCTGTGTCAAGATGTAAAGTTGAAAGGAGTCTCAACAGAGCAATATAGGTGTGGCCTGGGTCGCAACACCCTGAAAGGAGGGGACTCAGTGGACTTGTTCAAACTAGTGAAGAATTTCTCCCTTTTGATAGGAATGATCTTAAGGTCTACCCATGCATTATTCAAATAGCCTTGCATTTCCAAGGGGTCTGAGAAGAGATTTGAGAGAGTTTAAAGTCCAGGGATAGTTAGTAAAAGCCTGGGAAAGGTCCACAGGTTTTTCTGGTAAAATGCTCAGCAGTAGTAGCAAGGATGTAGACCTTGGCTTTCTGTAGAGATGATAGCTAATGTCTATGATAATTCTCTTCTGGACAAATGTTACTGAATTCTACATGCTGACGTTTTTCCATCGTGTCCTTTGATTATGAAAATTAAATGTTGAACACATCATCCTTGAGTAAAAACTATCTTCTACGACGATGCCGCTGTCATAGATCCTGTGACTTGAAGTGGTTCCTGGTGCCTTGTTCCAAGCTTTGCTATAAAAGGGTGCTAAATAGAAGGATGACTCCTTTGTGTCTTTAGACACTATTGCTCAAAGGCACTGCAGTAACCCATATTTGGATAGATGCCATTAATTAAATAAAATATAGGTATGAACGTTCATAGGGAAACCTATAAGCTAAGATGGTTAGGGGTTTCCATGATCCTTTGAATTTATGCCAATGGTTGTATAGTTAAGTATATGAAAAAAATTAGTGAAATTAGACTAGAGATGCATACTGGAGGGTCGGTGCACTGGAGGGGGCACTTGTTAGCTCATTTGGCTGGGGGGGGCAATCTATCCTTCCAATCCAGGAAGAATAAACTAAGGTTGCCATATACTCTGATTTTTTTTGTTTTAAAAATCAAAGGCAGAGAAATGGATTATCTAAAATGAGCACTTACATTTTGCTAACTGATCAAGTTTTCTAGAATATAGTCACATTGATAGAATCTAATAGAACCTATTTTCCAAACTGGACATGAAATCAAATATAGCAGGATAGCACGTAGAATTCAGAAATATTTGCCTGAAAAAGAAGTTTCACGAATGTTAACTATCCACCAAGGAAGCCAAGGTTCATATACTAGGGTAACCACTATAAAGCTTTCCAGTAGAGGGCGCACTAAATGTGCTGTGCAGTTATCTTGCTGGCAAATGGATTTCCTTTGATGACGACGAGTGGGCCAGGGAAAGTTTGAGAAAAATAAGTTGTGTCTTTCGATTTGATTAAAGTTTTTGTTTCTACCTTCTTCCAAATGCTAAGAGATGAATTTTGAGGTCGTTTCTATCCCAACCCTTGTGGGGGGTGGGGAGGGGACGTCGAGGCTAGAGGATCTGAGATGTTGAAGGTCATCCTTGGCAGTGTAACAGGTGTAAGGCCTGTCTGGGTGACCAGAAAACCTGTCTCAATGGGAAGGGGGGAGGAGAGGGGAAGGAAGAGGGAGAGGAGGGGGAGGAGGAGAGGAGAATGAGAGGGAGGAGGGGGAGAGGAGAAGGAGGAGGGGGAGAGGAAGGAGGGGGAGGAGAGGAAGAAGAAGGGAGGAAGGAGGAGGGAAGGAAGGAAGGAAAGTGTGTGTGTGTGTGTGTGTGTGTGTGAGAGAGAGAGAGAGAGAGAGAGAGAGAGAGAGAGAGAGAGAAGGTGCTTCTTGGTGGACAGTATAAATAAGAGCCTCCTTGTTGTATTTAAGGTGTCACAAATTTGGGGATCATGGATGCTTTTGATCTCCTGTAGCAGAAAATGGGGACAACTATTTGCGCTCTCTCTCTCTCTCTCTCTCTCTCTCTCTCTCTCTCTCTCTCTCTCACACACACACACACACACACACACACACACACACACACACGAGTAGTTAGTTATTAAGGCTTTCATGTTCATGTCTTTGCTTTCCTCAGGAAACATTACAACTTAAATTCCTACATGTTTCCTTAAGGATTTCTCTCCTCTCACTCTTCAATTATTTTCTCCACAGACCTCTGGACCCTGTCCACACTTCCCGTGTTTCTCCCATGACATGGCCGCAATGGAACAACGTGTGCTCATGCAGAATGAGCTAGGCCAAAACACAAAGGCAGCCCCATTTGCAGTTGCTACAGTGGAATTTCAAACAACACTGAGTCTGGCTGGTCTGTAGCGTGTGATCGTGTCTACTCTACTTCATTTGTGCCAGCTGGTCCTGTCCTTCCCCTTGGGCTTCACTGCCTTATACCACACCCTAGAGAACCTCCTTTCAACCTAGCTTTTCTTTTTCTTATAACCACATGCTAGAAGTTTAATGTTGACAATTGAATAATGTTCACTACAGAAGCTGTGCTTAATCTTTGGAGTAACCAAAATGTGATTGATTGAGGCGATATATGCCTCAAGATCTTGTATTGAATATGGCCAATTTGGGATATAAATTGATTGACTGATTGTAGTGGAACCTGTCTCTTAAACCACACAAGAAGTTTGGATTCTGCCAAGAGGCAGATTTTTTTTTTTTTAATTTTAATTTTTTTTTTTTTTTTTTTGAAATCTTGTCTTTTGCTTTTCAGTAGAAGTTTGGGAATTCCCATATATGGTGGCTTGTATATGCTTGGCCCATGGAGTGACACTATTAGGAGGCATGGCTTTGTGGAGTGGGTGTGACCTTGTTAGAGGAAGTGTGTCATTGTAGGGATAGGCTTCGAGACGCTCCTCCTAGCCACTTGAGAGCTAGACTTCTGTTTGCATTCGGAACAAGATGTTGAACCCTCAGCTCCTTCTCCAGTCCATGTCTGCCTGGACACTGCCATGTTCCCACCTTGATGATAATGGACTAAACCTCTGAACCTGTAAACCAGCCCCAATTAAATGTTGTCCTTTATAAGACTTGCCTTAGTCATGGCGTCTGTTCACAGCAATGAAACTCTAAGTAAGGCACCATACATTATTTACATTCTCTAAATGTGCCTCTTTTGTCTAGAACAAGAGGTTGATTAAATTTATCTCTAAAGTCTGTGGTGTTTGAGTGGAACATTTTTTCATTAAATTCTTGAGTTATTGGTACATAATGACTTCTCCCCAATACTAGACTTAAGTAGAAAATAAAATAACTCAAAAATAGGTCATGATACATAAGTATGTTAAAGGAAAAGATGTTTCCCTTGGCTTATGTTTTCCCTTCTGGAAGGTCCCATACTAGAAGGAATTTCTGGAGTCTAAACAATTTCTTGCTCATGGGGTGCTTCTCCGTTCCCTTTCTCACCCTTCTGCTGACATTTTCTTCACAGCACAGGTGATATTCACTAGATGGAGATTCAGAACAGCAGGAATACCACGTTCATCACAGGCAATTGTCTTCATGCTGTAAGAATCCAAATGGGAAGTGTTATCCACACGTAACAAAAAAAAAATAATAATAAAATAAAAAAGAAGGAAAGAAAATAAAAAGAAAGAGATGTGTAACTGCTATGGAAGTAATTCAGAGGAAAACATTTAATGTTTAAGGTTTCAGTGGAAGTTAATTTTTTATTCTCCTCTCCCCCCCCAAAAAAAATAAGCAGGCCATTCCCAAAGCATAGTGTGGAGGAAGTCCTGGTGATGGTGGCACAAGGTTAGAGGACTTCCAAAGCACCATGAGAAAGAAAACAGAGTATTAACTGTAGTCACTATCGTAGAGTTGTAGGAATAACAGGAAAACTAAGAGGAAATGCCCTCTCAGATGTGATTTACGGCAACCCAAGACTAATCACCCAGCAGCCTTCCTGAATGGGAAAATCCCCAGACCCAAAATGGCGACCTAACATGTGGGCTTCAGTAGAAATTCTTTGTTCAAGTTCAGACTCAAAGTTTAACAGAAAAGAAATGAGTGAGTTGCTCATAGGACTTCAGCATCTATCCACAGGATTTCGGAAGGGCATGTCTAGCACTTATAAGTGAAGATGCTTTGCAAAAGACTTATGGATTTTGAAAAATACTCTGATAAATCCTAGGCTTAATGTAAACTGTAAGTGGCTTAGTATTTCGGAGTAACTTGAGCTAACAGATGCATGGTTCCTAAATTCTGTGGATAGATGATTAGGAACCTCACCAAAGTCCTAGGAGAGACCAACTTGTTTCTTTTCCATTAAACTGTGAGTCTGAACTTGTACCAAGAATATCTATGGACGCTCACATTTGAGGTGCACTGTCACGTGTTAGCTTTATGTGGGCTCTGGGACTTTAGAACCATGTCCTCTTGCTTACATAGTATGTTCTTGGCCCACTGAGCCATCTTCCGAGCTCTGGTAGCTATTTGTTATTCTGAATTTGACTAGATAGAAAAAAATATGTAAAGTACATACACATATATACAGGCATCAATTTATATATTCTCCTATACATGCAATAAAAAATGATGAACAATAAGACACAGTGTTATGTTTTATGATTCTGATTTGAGGGAAATATGTATCAATTACCTACAAATGTCAAAGTAACAAAATTATGATATTTTAAAAAATGAAGTATCAAATAAAACAAACAAACAAACAAACAAACAAAAAAACCAACTTCTTTCGCCAACCTCAGCCCTGTTGCCTGGAGTTAATTGTCTTTCATTATCCTCCTTTCTACTCAAGGTGTTTTAAGAACAAGATGTACACACTTTAGAGGTAAACCATCTACAACATCATGTGAGTTTCTATGCAAGTCAGTTAGCAGCCTGGTCTTCAAATGCATTCTCTTTTCATGGAAAGGCAAGTGTTCACAGAAAATATAGGCATTACTTACTGTATGTTCAGTGTGTTCATCACACACAAGGTTCAGCGCTGGGTGCACAGAAAGAGGTGGGCTCCTTTGGCAGTCTTCATGCAGTAGGCAGTTGCCTTTATTGACAATAGTTTGCCGTTTTGATGCTTAATAGACTTTCAGCCTATCTCTGCTTCATGTTTTTACTTAGTATTATTATGGAATGTGTATCTTAGGATATACAGATTCACTGATTTTTAGCGATCTAAGGTGATTGTGTTGTAATATGGTTTCATGAAGATGGTGGTTGAAGGGCTGAGAGAAAGAGAGGGGCAAAATCTGGAGTCAGTGTGGAAAGTGAACCTGGGGAAGATTGTCTTGCTTGAAATGTAGGGTGTTCAAAATCCAAGTTTTAGCACTGGTGTGGATGTGCAATTGACAGAGTTAGGGGCTGAGGAAAGGTGCTGGGTCAGGCTGACTTAAACCCATGACTTCACTCGCAGACATAGCTCAATAATTGCTCGGCACTAATTTGAATGACTATATGGTGGTCACAGATAAGCCATAATTGATAAAGCCACTTGCTTTCATACCTTATATTCTCTCATCTCGTGTTGAAATAATGGCTGTGAGGAAAGTCTTTAGGCAGAGAGAATTTCTACATTTTGGCTCATTTCTGTAGAAGCGTCTCCGTGAGGTGAAATTCAGATCAGAGGAAATGAATACTCTGCTGATGTTACAGTCTTGTCCCACTGTCAGACTCACAGCTAGCTCCAACTCTGGCCACTTCTTGTATCCTGTCCCACAGACTCTCTTTATTGGGTATCTGCTAATTGCAATGTTCATATCTCAAAAAAAGAGAAGAGGATTTTGCTCTCATTTGGATTGCAGTATCTATTAAATATTTCTATTTTCTCTTTTGTGAAGTACTGATTTAGTAAGGAAAACTTCATATAACTCCAACAGTGAATATTTTACAGACAGATTGTCTCCAGTCATCATCAGAGTAAGACTACTTCTAGCTCATTTTATTCCTTTTAGCTTTACTTGCTATCTTTAATGATAGAAAATTATAGAAGATTATCATAGGAAACAAATTGATCTTCTCCAGTAGTATTTCCTTTATTTCTATTAAACAATCCAATGCATTACAGACCAAAGTATAGTATCAGTTAACAACACAGCCTTATACTATCATTACTATTTTAATTTCCAACGTGTAGACTAAAAGGTGAAGGAATGTGTAGAGGAATTTTAATCCAGCAAAATGACCGCTCTGGCAAGGGTTCATATATCTGTCTAGACTATAAACATGACATACACCTTAAACCCACTTGTTGGAATATACATCTTTAATCTCTCTGGCTGGAATATACAACTTTAATTACTCTGGCTGTAACACAGGCATGCTCTTAGTAAAAACCTTTGATACCAAACAATGGTGTCTAATTGAGGGGCAGACAAAGTAATGACTCAGAGAAAGATTTGACAGAGTGAGTCTGAGATAGAATATGATCAACTCTCATGAAAACAGATAGGAAAGAGAGGCTACTCAAAGAGCAGTGAGGGAGAGAGAATTAAATTTAGTTCAGATCAGTTCAGTTCAGTCCAGTTTAGTTCACGGAGGTCAGAAGCAGACTTTAAAGCAGATCAATTCAGTCAGAAGCTGAGAGAAGCTGATTTGAGTCAGTCAGCATGGAGAGGAGTTTGAGCCAGAACAGCTGAGTTGAACCAGCCAGCCAGAGACTAGAAAGAGCTAGAAATGGTGAACTTATTTAGCAGTAAGCCTCAGAGGCTGAAACGTTTAGACCTAGGTTAGCTGATGGAGACTGGAAGCCGAACCCTTCAAGGTTCAGGCTTGCAGAAGATTAGACTGTACAAAAGCTAGAAGCTTCTAGGCCTATGTCTGGGGATAGTTAGAATAGAGAAAGAATTCTCTGGGCTCAGCCCAAGCCATGTATTCATAAAGGTTGGGTACAACTCTCATCTCATCAGTTCATCTGAGGAAATAAAAGTGACATTTACATTTAGAAGCATGACTTCATCTTCCCTTGACACCAAAACTCAAAGACAGATATAAACAACCAGCATGGTGTATAATCCTTTTTTAGTTCAACCTATCGGTCACTGACTGGGTGAAATGATTTCCAACTACATCTTGAGTCATTACCATGTCTATGATAACTGAATAAGTAGTCCCCATTTTTAGTACTTTTTCCTCCACCATCTTTGGCAAGCCTTCAAAAGTCATTTAAAATGCACTATTGTTTTTGAAAACCACTGAGTAGTTACTCACTACAATTAGATTAAAAGGCACCCACTTAGCCAAGTCAGAAGGCTCTGAAGGGCTTACTTCCTGCTTATTCTCTAACCCCTGCCTCGCCTCTCTTCTGCAAACCACCATCTGTTTATTTCTCTGAACCTTAATCTGGTTTCTCAACACAGCTGAAGAATATTTCCTTCCTAGGGATGCTCTCTATTTTCACCCCATGTGCACACATCTGTCCATCATTCACAGGAAATACTGTTTAGATTTGTTCTTCCCTGGTTCACCATTGTCCCCAACAATTGTTTTCATACGTTTAGCTTCCCATTGCAACTGAGGCATCTCTTCTCTATAAATAGTCATTTTGTTAACATTTAGCTCAGATTTCTCTCCTTCATTAACAGTATTAGAGCTTGAACACAGACTTACTCAGTGGAAGAGTGGAATCTAGACTGAGGCACGGGGTAACAATGTAAGCTGAGAATATTTTCATCGTGAATTCAATGATGGTTACATGACCTTATTTATCTAGAGTTTATAGATGTTTGTGGGCACAGGAATGTATTTTTAAAATTAACTCAATATTTTAATTTATTATGTGAACTTATAGGACTCTTCATATTGTTATATATATTCAAATAATTAAAGATATTTGCATCTCATGCTTACAAAGCAAATGTCATATTGCTCTTTAAAAGCTGTAATGGCTTACATTCCTATCAACAATGCAGAAAGGCACCTTTCTAGCAAAATAAGGGGAAAAACAGCTCATGATGAATGTCTAAATTGGCCTCTTTGATTGTTAGTGAAATTGAAGTAACAGTTTTAATCTCTCTGGGATTTATTTCAGTACACGGCAGAAAGATTAAGTTCACTTTCTCTCCTGTTATCCCAGCACCATTTGTTGAATAATCTCTCCCTTCCTCTTTGATTTGTTCTATCATTAATCTTCATCATATTTTGTTATATCAATGGCTTTGATAATGTAATAAATTCCTGTATACAGTAGGACTTGCTTCAGAGACATCTATTTTCATCTACTCGTTTGTCTTTTCATTATTGCACCAGTGCCAAGATGATTATATTAATAGAACTTCTTAAAAGTCATCCTCATTAATCTTTCTCAGATGCAAAAAAAAGAATCCTGATGCTTCAAATGATATCTACAAAGGGTTTCAGCTAGCTATAAGAAATTAAAAAAAAAAAAGAAAAGAAATGGCCACAGAGACTTTGATTTGCAACTCATTTCATGTTGGTTTCCTCTGGAAGTCAGACCCAGGGATGGTGATTTGTAGGTGATGCATTCATTTTAGTTCACTTAGAAGTGTGCATGGCAACAACACCTGTAAGAAACTGAGGAACCAGGAAGTAGCTTATCTGAATGAGGTGGCAACAGAAGTGTCAAACCATCCCAGAGACCCAGGGACCCATGGACCTGGCATGCATCCACAATGTTGACTGTCATTAAACAAAGGAGCTATATCAGACAACCAGACATTAATGGATGCTGACTGCCTCATGAAAGGGAAGCCTGTAAGGACAAGACTGGGGACAGTTCTTAGAGGGAGCCTCAGCCACAAGATGCTAGTGGACAGCATGCTCAGCCTCTGACAGTGAGCACTGGGCTAGGTCCACAGCATCTGGGACATGACCTTGCAAACTGTGCTTCCTTACCCATGAAAATGGCTGACATGTTCTTCTCTTACTCAGACACTGTCTGTCATAGGTAACTTCCTCAAGCTAAAAATATGAAAAAAAGGAGTCACAAACAAGTAAATGTCCTTACAGCATCTCTAATCAGAAGAGTAAAAAGCTTGAACTCAGTAGACTGGAATAATGAGCCCAAGTCTACAAGAGAGCTTAACAAAAGCAAATGACAATCGTTTCCTTCATATTAGCTGAGAGCATAATGGGGATTTTTCAAAAAAAGGAAAAAAGTAATTTGTTCCTTTTTATTCATTTAGTTTTGTTGAAGCCTGTCATCTTGCCTGAGACCAAAGGAAATTTTGAGACATGAATCCCTGTCTTTGCATACATAAGACTGGCCAGCACAATTTTGCAATGGAGCATCCCTAGCATACAGGAGAGCCTGGGTCTAATCCCAATCCCAATCACAGAACAACAAACACACTTTGTCTCTTTTCATAAAACACCTTGTTATCAATTATGTATACTCCTTTGTGTCTGTGAGTAAGGATGTGCAGTGAGTGCAAGGACCTATGGATGCCAGAAGAGGGAGCAAGAAACCCTGCAACTGAAATCGTAGACTGTTGTGAGCCACTGTGGGTGCTGGGAACCAAACTGGGGTCCTCTGTGAAAGCAGCTGGCACTCATAACTTCTGGGCCATCTTTCAGTTTCCTCTTTTTATCTTTTGATATTGCTGATCAACACTGGTGTCTACTACATCTCCAGCTATCTTTTGGGGGTCCCTTTCTCTCAAAATACTCATTATTTTCCTCTTGACCCTCACTCCAAACTACCCCTCTTCAAGATGTCTTCAAACCTTCTCTAACATAGCCTGCTTCCAGTGTATGGTCAGGGCCTACCATGTCTATCCATGAGGTCCATTAGAGACTGTCTTGCTTCCATTGTTAATGCTACTGGAAAAGATCCTGTAATCTTTTACAATCATTTGCAGTCAGCTTCACTACCACTGCCCTCTACTCCTAGACCTCAATATTATTTTCTCCATTGAGGAATTCTCTTAACTATGCTTCACTCTGGAACTATATTCCTTAGACTCATAACCACTGTCTGTGCCTCTCTTCCTTCACACATCTAACAAATAATACCAGCAATGACACATCAGCACAGCCGCATAAGCTCACTCTGATGACCACTGCCTAAATCCAGATGCCAGACATCTGCACACATGTGGCTTCACCTAGAGTTTTGGTTTAGGGCTCAGCTTTACCACTTGTGCATGCCCCTGTGTTTCGTATTGCTACAGCTTCTCCTGAATCCCTTGGCTCTGTTACAAAGTCTTCCCCATCTCCCCTGAAAATAGTATATTAATGTTCAAAGTCTAGCTCAGATTTCGACCACAATAAAGTCTCCTTGGTGCTCCACAGCAGAAATTATGCTTCTTTTTATGTCCAATACTGGTTTGATTGTACTGCCCTTGGAGTATATATCCTGCCTTTATGTGTTTGTTTATCTTTGTACTTTGCCTGACTAGACTGAGTTTTGGAAGGGAGATTCTGTTTCTTTATCTCATCCTTGTTCCAAAGCCAGACCTAGCACAATCCCTTACTGTACACAGTGTATGCTTGTAATTCTGATGCTAAGAGAAGGATGTGGTGAAATTGTCTCGCAATTCAGTACTCTTTGGAGTGCATCTAGAGTTGTACTATGCAGTGTGCAAAGCACGGGCAGCCTGATGTCACTGACTTTGCTTGCAATTACATGTTTACTTATTTACTTATACATTGGTATGTGTGTGTGTTTCTATGTTTCTCTGTCTGTCTGTCTGTCTGTCTTTCTCTGTCTGTCTCTGTCTGTCTGTCTGTCTTTCTCTCTCTCTTTGTCTCTCTCTCTCTCTCTCTGTGGGGGGGGAGTATGTGTATATGTGTGTGTGTGTGTTGTGGTGGTGTGTGTGGCCCCATGGTATATGGAGGTCAGAGGACAACGGCCTAGTTTCCCCTCTGTGATAAATCCTATGACCAAAGTCAGCTTGGGCAAGAAAGGGCTTATTTTAGCTATCTGTTCCAGTCACAGTCAGCAAAGACAAGGCAAGAACTCAAAGCAGGAACCTGGAAGCAGAAATTATTTGTTTTTGTTTGTCTTGCTTTTCAGACTGGGTCTCATTGTCTCAAGTAGCCGAACTGCTTAGGTAGACAAGGCTGACCCAGAACTCACAGAGATGAGCTCTGCCTACTTCTGCTTCCTGAAAGCTGAGATTAAAGTGTGTACCACCATGCCTAGCCCTGGAGATAAGAATTGAAGTAGAGACCACTGAGGGACATTGATTATTGGCTTGCTGCCCCTGGCTT
Organism: Mastomys coucha; assembly: GCF_008632895.1. Classification (NCBI taxonomy): domain Eukaryota; kingdom Metazoa; phylum Chordata; class Mammalia; order Rodentia; family Muridae; genus Mastomys; species Mastomys coucha. Next base: position 33,590,379 of record NW_022196909.1, read on the forward strand.
GCTCAGCTGGCTTTCTTATATAGCTGAGGGCTATTTGCTTCAGGACCACACTGCCCATCATGGCTTGTGTCCTCCTAAACTAATCAGAAGTCAAGAAAATGCTTCATGGATATGCCCATGGGCCAAGTGATGAAAGCAATACCTTAACTAAAATTCCTTCTTCCTTAATCCTTAATCTAGGATTAAGTCAATTTAAAACAACAAAAAAAAAACTATGACAGATGACTTGCTGAAGTCTCTTTACTTTTAAAAGCATGTGTGTTCTGTATACTGAGCTCAGTCACCAGGCACAGTGGCAAATACCTTCATCTTACCAGCCCCATAACTATTTAAGTTTGAATGAACTAAAATAAAACTTACCAAAAGACTGAATTTCACACTGTCGCTATTTACATGCCCTGTGCAGACTGCTAATGGCCACCATCATGAAGAAGGCAGATATGAACATTTGTACCCGTCCAGAAAATTCTTAGACAGTGCTGTTCTGTAGTATCAAATATCAGTTCCATGTACCAAAATGACTTGTGTTCCTCATACAAGCTGACTGTATGATCAAGCTTTGGGCACATATCCTTCACTAAGAAGATGAAGCAAAAGTCAAGCAAAGCAGATTTGTTGGGAAAAAAAAGAAGAAAGAAAAGTTATCTCATAAATTGTTGTGTTTCTCTTCAGAAAACTGGGACTTGGTAACAGAAATCTCCTAGCAGATGGGATGAGGTTTATTCCCCAACTCCAACAAATTCCCTTTGTTATTGGATGTGGTTTGTTGGGGGAGGAGCCTAAATTCATCTTTGTACACATTAGCATAGCATCTTGAAGAAGAGAGGAAATAAATAAGTTGGAAAATTGTCAAGAGTCTCAAATAGGAAGGTATCTTATGTTGACCAAGGGAAGGATTTCTAGGTCAACAGATTCTCTGAGCTTGGAATAGGTAGGCCTTGTTGCCTTATATGGACATTTCTGAAGAAGGGAGAAATTAGTGTTTGTTAACTCAGTGGCCCAATTCCATATTCTCATGTTGTCTCTAGGACACCTAACATCACCACAAGAGCAAGAGATGAATCTTAATCTTTCATCTCTTATAAGAATGGGGAGTTATCAAACAAACAAGCAAGCAAACAAACAAAACCTAACTAGTAGACTTCCTTTTATGTGTCAATGGCCACAACTTCATCAGACATCCGATGGGTGGTTAAATTGACTATGCTTGGCTTAAATTAATCAAGAATCACTTTTGGGGTTCTTGCGGGGAGCAGTCTTTCTTGAGAGCACTACTTTACAGCCCTTGAATAAAACAGGATTCTTTTGTAATATGTGATATGTGTGGGCTAGGCAAGCCAGTCTGTGTAGGCAGCAACACAAGATTTTCAGAAAGATATTGACAAACTAAGATTGTAGGCCAAACATCCAGGATTTCTAAGGCCTGGAAACTACATCTTATTTTGAGTGGATTAAAGAACCAGACATGATCCATTAAATGCTAAATTATTCAATCCTTGAATTTGTTACTATGACATATAGAATGGAAAACTTAAAGTTATTATGCTAACAATCATTAAGTATTTGAAATACACCACTGGACAGCAAATTAAATTTAATTTGATGATTCATCGGGGCTTTGGAGAGAACCATTGTTATAGCTAGATTTTTTTTTTTATACATTGGACAAAGATTCCCAATAATAACTAGAATTGTTCATAAATAATATGTTAAAGTAGTAATATCCTGTGAATGGAAAATTAAGCAAAAGCTGAATTATTAGCAATTTGCATTTTAGTGGTACTTTATATTTTAGAATATTATTTCATTGATCTAGTCTTAAGACTGCATAGGTCCAGGATGTAGATGCTAGTAACTGTATCTTCCCAGGGAAAAGTAACTAAGGTTAATGATTATTCAAGATCATGAAGCTAATGAATGGCAGAAGTGTGACGTGCCTTCAAGTTTTCTGATCTCGCGATGCTGGCAATTCCTAAGTCTTTCTAACCGTTTGGTTACTTAAAACATATTATGTCATTGAAAATAGCGTAACACACCTGGACTTGATTATGGCTGCATTACACTATTAATTCTCCACAATATTGTTCCAGGAATAACCAGCTTCCGCTCCCCTGGTAACGTCCAAACTACAACTTCTCCTCTTCCATCTTCTCTTCTTTCTTCTCCTCCTCCTCTTCTACCTTTCCTCTTCGTCATCCTCTTTCTCTCCCTTTCCTTCTCCACCTTAATAGGAGTTTGCTGTTTTACCCAAGATTCCAGAGCTCAAGTCATCCTGCTGGCTTAGGTTCTCAGTAGCTGGGACTGCAGACAAGCTCCACCTCACTAAACAAAACTACCTCTCATTGGAATCACTATATTCCTAGGTACAGGGACCCTAACCGCATTCCCCTTGAGCATAGGCTATTTTATTTGGGGTTTCTCACTGCCTATAATTTTAGCATTCTCAGTTTTTTT
>NW_022196909.1:33592842-33596437 GCF_008632895.1 Mastomys coucha
TTTTTTATGGTGTCCAGATTTTGAACAAATGGAAGCATTACACTTTAAGTAATCTAGTTTTTCTCTTTGGTCAGTTTGAACTTCCTTTTCTTTTTCATGGTGTTTTCTGCTTTATTCAATTATTCATTAGAAGCCACTAATGTATCCCCCCCATACCTTCTTCATGTATTAGACAATGTTGATTGAAATTGCTGACTTCCCTCTAGGGCAGGGGTTGGAGGGGGGTTCACCATTTTTCATGTAGTGAGCCTTCAATGACTTTCTCTTCAAAACCTTACAAGACTTATTTGAGCTGCAGGCTGTCTTGATCTAGTCTGGATATGCTTTGTGGCTCTGTCTTTTTACCTTGGTACAAAAACGTGATCTCACGAGCTCCAAAGCTGGAATATTTAACATCCCCAGAGCTTTCAGCTTTGCAGGATTTGAAGCACTTCATCATATTCAGATAGCACAGGAACTTACTTTGCATCTTGAATGTGCTTGATTCAAGGTTTTCTTTCAACTCTCCAAATGGGTGGTTTTTGCATGGAGGAGTGCTTGCAGATATTAATGACCTCAATGTCTGTTCCTTGGGGTGACTCCAAAAAATAATGCCAAAGAATTTTCAGCTTCAAAAGTACAGAAAGCATGATGGAAGGTTAAGATTAGGTGGACTACCACATTTGCTAAGATAAATTTTGTTTCTGACCTGTTAATTGCTTCTAAATGGTCCTCTGTTTTACAGAATAATACAAAAATAGCAAGATTTCTCTGGTATTGGGTGCCTAGTACATATGAGACATGATTCTAAGAAATGTATAATATATCTAAGTATATATTTATAATATATAAATATATGTTATAAACACCCACATATATACAAACACACACATACATAAATAAGCTAAGAGTGTCCTACTTAAGCAAGAGGTTCCTAGGATTAAATGGAGATGACATTAGCCAAAAACCCAACACAGAGGAGATAGAACCGGTAGTGGCCATATTCAGTTGGATAGGCACGGCCCCCGGTAGAGGGATGGGGCCACTCACCCATCTTAAAATTTTTAAACCTAGAATTGTTCCTATTTAAAGAAAATACAGGGACTGAGTGGAGGAGCAGAGACTGAAGGAAAGACCATCCAGAGACTGCCCCTCCTAGGGATCCATCCCATCTGTAGACACCAAATCCAGACACTACGGCTGATACAAAGAAGCGCTTGCTGACAGGAGTCTGATATAGCTGTCCCCGGAGCGGCTCTGCCAGAGCCTGACCAATATAGATGCGGATGCTTGCAACCAACCATCACACTGAGCAATGGAGACTCTAAGAGAAGAGTTAGGGGAAGGATTGAAGGAGCTGAAGGGAATTGCAACCCCATAGGAAGAACAACAATATTAACGATCTGGACCCCCCCCCCACTCCTCCCAGAGCTCCCAGTGACTAAACCACCAACCAAAGAGGACACATGGAGGAACCCATGGTTCCAGCTGCATATGTAGCAGAAGATGGCCTTATCTGGCATCAGTGGGAGGGGAAGCCCTTGGTCTTGTGGAGGCTTGATGTCCCAGCATAGGAGTATGCTAGACTAGTGAGGTGGGAGTGGGTGAGTGTGTGGAGAAGCGCCCTCATAGAGGCAAAGGGGAGGGGGACAGAATAGAGGGCTTGCAGAGGGAAAATCTGGAAGGGGAACAACATTTGAAATGTAAACAAATAAAATAACAAAAACAAAAACACCCCCCCCAAAAAAAAAACAGTGTCCAACGTTTTCAATTTAAGTCTTTAGTCACAGTAGTTAAGAAATTATTTGGTCACAACAGCCTTCAAGCCCAGAAGTCAGTTTTGCTACTTAGGCTCTACAGAGTAGAGTAGTAAATGTAGTTATTTCCTACTAGTAAATTCTGCTTTTCAAGGACTAAGTACTATAATTATTGATTCTGTTCTTATTATTAAATGTCATTGGAATTCTTGGAGTGCCAGCATAAAACACAAAGGAAGTTATTTCTCATGGTAGCGTTTATTCACTTAAAATTTCTTGTATTTCAACTTCCATGTCAGCCAACTTTAGGTACTTTAAATATATAACCATAAACATGGGCACATAAATAGTCATGTCTTACAGAAGGAAGTTAATAGAATAGGTGTTCCTGAATGAGCTCTCCGGTCAGACTCCAAATTCTTCCAAGCCGGAGAATGTAGTTTATGAATGTTCTGAAAGACTGTTGTGATTGGCTTGTGGAGAAATTCTAAACCAGGCATGAAGGAAAGAGAGAGCAAATACCGCAAAGTCAGAAAGACCCTTAGGAACAAGGACATTAAAAGATGAATGTTAGAGGGCTAAAACGATTAGCTCAGAGGCACTATTGATTGGTTGGTTGGTTGGTTGGTTGGTTGGTTGGTTGGTTGGTTGGTTGGTTGGTTGGAGAGAGGTTGCTGCGGCTTTTATTTTGCATGCACAACCACTCAAAGGACCCCCTAGAGATTACACTGGAGTTACAGGAGCTGTAGACACGAGATGGGAAGTCATGTGATGGAAACAATGATTCAGACCAATCATATGATTACAAAGCTAGGGCTTCCGGCAAGGCTCCCCGGTGGTTGGGTGTGGCTTTGGACCGCTAAGGAAGCCATTCTAAGGAAAGTTCAAGGATTGAGCCAGCCTTGAGCAGCCTCCATGACATCAGGAAATGGAGACTTAGCAGCTGGTGGCTCCAGGCATCTTCAGCTCACGCTTTACTTGGTCGTGAAGGACGTGCCAGCAAACTTGGCTTTGCTGTCCAGTTCCTCTTTGATCCTAGACATCTGATTGTACTTAGCCAGTGCTCAGACCAGCAAGGGGCGTCAGTCTTGATCGGCCCAGTGCAGAGCTCCACTACCAGGTCAGCGATAAAAGTATCCTCAGTCTCCCCAGAGTTGAGGGGATGCCATGACACCCCCAGCCAGTTTACATGTCTGCAGAGACTTGGTCACAGAGCAGATCTGGTTCAGTCTGAGTAGCAGGCAGTTGCAAGACCTCTTGCCCACACAGCCTTGGCAATCAATCCACTTAGGGTAGGTTACTGTGACATCATCTCCAACCACCTGGATATTTGCTTTAAATGTCTTCCAGTCGTTCTGGTCAATGGGGACTTCGATGGACACTACTGGACACTCCCAGATGAAAGACTTGTAAAAGTCAGTCAGCTGGTTGGGCATGGCGTATCTGCGGGAGTCACAGGTCCTACTTACGAGACCTGCAAAACTCGGAGGCAGCCATATCCATGATGATGGGGAAGACCTGGGCAGTGTAGCTGGCCTTCACCATGAAGGTCTTCAGCGGCTCCAGAAACGCCCCTTTGTTTTCCAGAACATCAGGTGCAACTCTGCCCGCATGACCCACATTCTTCCTGTACTTCTCTGTGGTGATCTCCTTCAGGTTGTGGTAAGTCTCTGTTCCAATGTGCGTAGCTTCCCGGAAACAAGATGTCTGTACAGGAAGAATCAAGAACTCTTACATGGCCGGCTTGTTGCCAGTTTGAGAACTGCCATTGATCATATTGAAAGCTGGGATCGGCAGAGGCAAGTGGATTTCTGAGTTCGAGGCCAGCCTGGTCTACAGAGTGAGTTCCAGGACAGCCA